>NC_058108.1:855000-1185000 GCF_914725855.1 Thunnus albacares | reverse complement strand
CCTCCACCTTTTACCCTCACCTTCAGCTGTTTACATTTCACACCATTTCTTCAGCTTTTCTGCATAAATTTGCTTCATATCTACCTCTTCAAGTAGGAAACTCCTCCACACACACACACACACAAGTCTCGTCCTTTCATCTCCTCTGTTCAGTATGCAAGGTTCCTGCTGTAACTAATCAAGCGAGTAATGGCCCATGTAAGAACCAGCAGAGCACTGAAACCTGACAGGATGGAGGGGGGGGGGGGGGGGGGGGGGGTACGGGGGGGGGGGTGATGGAGGTGGAGAGGAGTACGCAGGAAACTCGGCAACCTCATCTACCAGTAGAAAGAGATCAATGAGTAGCTTACAGTGTGTGTGTGTGTGTGTGTCTATATGTGCTGCTGCGTATGTGAGAGGCAGTCAATGGAAGAAATGATGTGTGAAGAGCAGCGGAGATGCAGAGGAAGTGATTGTGCTCACAGACATCATATAGGAACGAGAGGATTATGAGTCAACACCTTTACTTCACCGGAGCATCACACACATTAAGGTCTATTTCTCAAATAGACTATTTACCAAATGGACCTTGGCAGTGTTCATTTCTTCGAGTACTCTCTTACACTCAAAACATCTTTCACTCAGACAAAGTGAACACAGTTGTTGTTGTCTCTCTGTTTGCTTCCAAACACGTTTCACTTCCACCTACACTACGCTTTTATTTGTCTCTGTTGCAACTCTTCATCATCAATCTCTCTCTCCTTCTCCGGGGATAAAGTGATGGATAGAGAAATAGTTGCTGGAGCGCTTTGTGACTGCGAGGCAGAAATGTAGATTGGTTACATTTTATTTCAATTATCTTTGCTCCACTTTTTCCCAGAAAGGCCAAGTCATCAGCCGCAGATAAATCAGGTCGATAATATCTTAGCAACTGATTGGTTATTTTTAGTTGAGGTTTACATGTGATGCATGTGTTTAAATGCTTTTTTAGATTACTGGCTTAGACTCGCAGCAGCAAGCACAAAGTTAAAGATACACAGGGGCGTGTGTGTTTGCGTATGCATGGCATTTAGCTGCTAGCGTGCCGTGTAATCAATTCAAAGCGAAACGAAACAAAAGTAGAACAGGCAACTTCAGAACATGAATTTACAAGCAGCATAGTGCGTGCTGATTTTATGCATGAAAATATATGCACATAAATTCTTTGAGTGAGATACATATTCATGCAAAGGATACAAAAACTGATCTCGTCTATTTAGCGGTGGATGAAAAATCTAAAACATGGTTTTGTGTGTTGATTTCATGACTTATGCGGCTAAATAAGTGACATAAGAAAAAGCAAATCCCACACTTGAGCGTTCTTACTTTTCTCCTATTTCTCTGGTGAAACTAGAAATGAAAGAAAGTACAGTGTTTGATCTTTGTCACACTATGGAAAGGAAAACATGAAGGAACGTGTGTGAAAACAGAAGAACCATCACACAAGACTTGACTTCAGGAGGCTGCTGCTGCTTCACTGTTGTGTGCAGTTTGATAGCAACATGTTTTATGTTACAAGGACACACTTAGAGATAAGAGATAAGGTGCAGCGGCTGCTGCTGCTGCTGGAGAGTCATGTTGGTGAACTCTTAAAGGAGAAGTTCACTTATTTCAACTCTATCAAACAATAAGCACATCCACATATGAACATACGCACACAGAAACTGTTTTTGGTCACTGCTAACATGATGAGATGTGGAAAAAATCCACAGTTCATAAGTTCAGCTGAAGCCAACATTGTATCTTCCAAATTTAGTCTTTTTGGTGTGAAATTCTCTCTTTGAAATGAGAACTGAGAGAAAACATAAAACTATTCTGATGCTGGTTCTTAGAATATGGACTCTGCTTCTATGTTGATGTGCTCCGATGTGCTAAATATGTCCCATGTTTACTGGCTTTCATTCTTACAAGGGAAGATGTGCTGAAATGCTGATTCATAGAATTTAAGTTTTGGCTTTT
Source organism: Thunnus albacares (assembly GCF_914725855.1). Classification (NCBI taxonomy): domain Eukaryota; kingdom Metazoa; phylum Chordata; class Actinopteri; order Scombriformes; family Scombridae; genus Thunnus; species Thunnus albacares. The sequence goes on along the minus strand of NC_058108.1, from coordinate 1,183,023 downwards.
CCCTCCTTTAAAGCTCCTGAACTGAGTCTTACCGTTGAACTGGGCGTGTTGGTGCCATATCCTGAGGAAGGAAGAGAAGCCAAAGACCATCTACGACCATCAGCCCTGAGAAGAAGAAACAAAACAAAACCGAATTATAAAAGTGGAAACAACATATGTTCAAAAAGTATGAAAGCTGTTTTTCTCACTCACTTTCAACGGCCAGAACTCCAACAGAGTTTCTATTTTAATCTCTCCAAACAACACAATGTGATGTTCTACTGAAGCAATTCCACCACCTTTACTTCCTCTCAATCTATCCAATTACACTTTTGCTCCTTTCATTCCTCTCTTCCCTCAGGCCTCCTCTGGCCATCCCAGACACTCTTCCTCTCAGTGAGTGATGAGGGATCCACGTTTGGGCTAAATCCTGGCACCTCCACTCATTCATCTCGGCCTTTTGTCACGCTTCAGTTACACAGACACGCGGAGGGAGCAGCGTGCTGTAGGACAAAGACCGGGCATGGACATGCAGTTTGCATGCATGTGTGTGTGTGTGTGGGTGTGTGTGTGTGTGTGTGTGTGTGTGTGAGGGTGGGTTGGTGTGTTCCCTGAAGAGTTTCACTGTGTGTGTGTATGTATAAAAATAATCCTAACGACAGTTTCACTGAACTACTTCACACCATTCTTGTAATGTTGCATCTGTGACTGAAGGAGAGATGCCAACCTTCTGGAAGAGGCGAAGGAAAAGTGGGCAGGTCCACTAGGTGAGAAGTTGCGTGGGCTGTCCAGCGGACTGCTTCCTAATGAAACACATATGGACAGAAAACAGACACTGTGGGTTATAGGCTGGGATAATAATAATAATAATATAATAATAAAGTTTATTTGCATAGCAGCTGCTGTCAAAACACAAACAGCAGTAGTAGCATATATATAAGATGCCATGCATTAAACACATACAAATATTCAGATTGTAGGCTGACATGATAAAATGAGTTTTGAGAAATGAATTAAAAGAAAATCATTTGGTTTGTCTGAGCTTCTCATGCAGATCATTCCAGATTAGTCACAATCCCCTCTAGTCTTAAATCAGGATCAGATCAGGATTATGAACCAAATTTCATTGTATTTTAGGTAATTATACTCTGAATGTTAGATTACTTTGAGGGAAATATTGCATTTCTAGAAGCCAACATGCAGAATAATTTGAGGGCAGGAACACAAATGTGGATGTTTGTACACAATGCACACTTACACACATATAAGTGTGTATAACTGTGTTTATTTACTATGACATCTACTTCCAAGACACCTACAGTAACTGTGCATCTAACCCTCAATCCATCTGCAGCTCTGTATAATCATATATAATGAAAAGACACCCTGTAGAGTTTTTGAACACTTGTGGTGATCTGGAGTTACTGTATGTTTTGACAAACATCTTGTGTTCATACATGAGGATGTACTTGCATTCGTCTGTGCAGCAATGCAGCAGCGAATGCAAGGAAGGAGCAGACTTTAAGCTAGCAGGTGCAATATGGATGTAAACAATGAAAATTTCAAATTATTCAAGGAGACACACAGAAACACTGAATGTTTACAAGAAAACTCTACAGCAGGTACCTTTAAGGCTCATCATTTTTTATTTTTATCAATTTCCAGGTTATTTTGGTATTTCTCCACCTTTATTTGATAGTTTATAGAACAGAGGAACCACTGAGCTTCAGCCACACCCAGATTTTATGTAAAGAAGCAGATCAGTTAAAAATCCAGATTTTATGTCCCCATGCACCAAAAACTGTCGTGTTTCCTGCTGCAAGAAAACACTGATCACTGCAGTTTACAGTAAACTGTGTCCTCTAGAGGTAAGCAAAGCTCAGAAAACCCAGAAATAGAAAGTCAAAGAAGGGATTGATGAAAACAGTGAGCTTCTGATTACAGCATGCAAAAAACAAAAAAAATGTTTAAACTAGAGTGGTTATATTATTTATATTAAAAGGTATTTTTCAAGTCTTCTTTTTGTATAATGAATGTTTTTATCCCTTTTTACATACTGACCTATGTGTCCAGGCAGTGGAGAGTGCGGCCGTGGCAGAGTGGGGGATGTACTGGTCAGGATGAGGCTTTTCCGGTTACTGGTTCTGCAACTAGAACATATATGAGAACAAAGATCACGTCAATATTTGTCTTCATTATGTTTAAGAAAGATGACACTCAGTGACCCCCCCCCCAGGTTAATGAATATAACATGTCAACATGTGCTGTTACTTGTCTGAGTGAATGTAGAGCCTATAGAGGAGAATCTCTGCTTTTTATCTGGAGTCTTTTTGTGCCATAATATGAGACTTTATTGACACCAGCCCACCCACAGCGAAGCAACAAAGTCTTTTAATTTCCTCCAGGTCCAGCCCCCACGGCGGCTGCTGCCATGAAATATAACGGCAGGGGTGATGAGACGACGGAGGCGCCGAGTGACAGATGGAGAAGAAGAAAAGAGGCGAGCAGGAGACAGGTATAGACCATAACGAAGAACTGAAATCATTGAACCATAAAGGCTTCACTTGCTGCTCCTGCTGCTGCCACCACTGGCTGTGTCTCTGAACAATTTCACACACACACACACACACACACACACACACACACACACACACACACACACACACACACACACACACACACATATACACAAGGGTTATTGTCTTACATAACAGCCCGTAAAGTGGAAAGTGGATTTTTCAGGTGTTATTTTCATGTGTGGATTGGATTTGCTCGCAGGCCTTTAGTGTCTGTGTGCTTCGCTGGAGTGCCTGTCAGGCCAGATTTTGCAGAGCAGAACCACATCTGACAAACAACACAAGTTTGCTCAGCGTTGCATCAGCCAGCACGCTGCTCTACATCTGTGCGGCAAGTGCAGCAAATCAGAGATGCACAGCACACACAAAAATAAAAATGCATCGTCACACAATGCACATTGCTTAATTGATGTACCTGAAATAACATGCAAAGCCTATATCTATAATCTATACCCTTGTCTCGCAGTCCTGCTACTTCCTCCCTTATCTCAGCTTCTTTTTGATGTGAGTCTCCAGCAGTTGTTTTGTAGCACTCGGAGACATCAAACCCCTGGCAGGATTTTATCGGTGGCAGTACGCCTCTGTGGGCACCAGCTGAGGGAGAGCTTGTACTCAACCTTGCAGAACAGAGGAGGAGCGTATTGAAATATTTAAGGGAAATGCATTAGGTTTGGACAGAGGGCTGGAAGTGGCTTAACGCCATCCTTCACTGCAGCTCTCAGAAGATGAGAACAGAGGAGAGGAGGAGGAGGAGGAGGAGGAGGAGGAGGAGGAAGGGGGGGAGGGGTGATGGTGGGGAGAGAGGGGGAAAAAAGAACAAAACAAAAAAGACTCAAACTGATTTCCTTTTTCCCCTCTTCTTCTGCCGTAGTTCGGCTCCAGAACCTGCCGACAATCTGCTTTCATTTCACTCGCTACTTAACCTGAAGTCTCTCAAATCCACATTTTCTATTTCTGCTCTTTCTCAATCAAAGGCTGAATCACTTGAGCATACGTTCGTCAGGCTTCACTCTAGAGCGCATTCTTAGCTTTTGATTCATGATTCATCGCGTCTACAGCAGCTCCACCAGCAAAATCGTCAAATAGCAGTGAATCACTTCGAGGCGGAGCGGCTAATGTTGCAAACCACATAGTATAGTGAAAAGGCTTTAATTGTACCTGCTTTATTTCTATGACTTGTTCTTATTGCTTATTCTCAGCCTCAATACGTCTCTTCATCATCACTCGCCTCTCTTTCTTTGTCCTTTCTTCCATTCCCCCCCCCCCCACATCCTGCTTTATTCTCATTCTACTTTCTCTTTCTTCAAAATTAACTCTCCAAGTGAAGAATAAGAGAAATGTGCAAAGTCAAGACAACTCATTCTTCCTCTTACAGGGTTATAGAGTCGACTAAACTATTAAAGACAGTAACAGAATGAAAACCCACTGGGGCAAAGCAATCTAATCTTCCCATAAAGCCAGAAGTCTCTGGCAGCTTTATAAAATTGTTATCTTAAATGAATGTTGCAAAAGGGCATCTTGCCCAAAGCATTTGTACAGTAAAAAAAAAGGTTAAATAGGAGTGCTGCTCTTTACTCTCTATTCCAGCAGCCAGCCACATATTTATCATCAGTAAAGGTCACATTAAGAGTCCTGCTACTTGTGTTCCTGTAAAAGCTATGAAGAGAGCACATATAATAGAAGCAGCAGGGGGAGAGACAATCCATGTGTGAACACTGTAATCTGTTGTACTCCAGTGTATGCTGTTATTTTGTGATGAGGTGATCTGAACTTTTACTCAACCGGCCTTTTAAGATTTGTGCTTCAATCTGTAATTTACTCGAGTGGACGTGAGGTTTTCAAAGTTGTGAGAGAAGAAAAAGAAAGTTTTCTGAGGCATGAAAAAGTGGGAATTATATCAATGACTCAACACATTGCCTTGTTGCTACACTCTTTACTTCTACTGGATAAACTGATATACAGATGGCTGATCAATAAAAAGGAAAACCAAACATGAAATGCCTTATTAAACCTACAGTAACAACAAGAAGCAGTTCACACAAATTGATATATTATCACCTTGGAAAGTTTGTGTTAGTAAAGTTCTGCACATTTACACATCCAGCAACATCTGCATTCATTCAAAGTCGTGTTTCTGGTCACCTGACATATATGGTCAATCTGTTCTCATTAGCTGCTATTCGCTAACTTTGTCTTTCTATATTTTGGTGCAGGAAACCACGGTGATGACAGCAGTGAGAGTGAAAGTGAAAAAGTACAACAGTAAAAAACCTGAAAGGCACATAAAGCTGTACTGGAGGGATGAACATCATTCCTCTGAACGACAGTCCCTCATTTGACGTTTTGATGGTGGAGAAGATTTTCAAATGTTTGAGAAGTGGGTTGAGAGGTGGACGTACTCAGCATCGCGTTCATTTCTTCAGGTTTTTACTTCATGTGGGTAATTTAAACTATTAGTTTTATAAATGTTTTATGAGGAAGGAAATGGATTCAACACATTTGTCAGTGCTAAAGGACACACAGAATAACACTGAATATAAAAATAACTGTTTGTTTACAAGAAAACTTCATTGTCTTTAATTTGTCACCAGTGTGTATCTGCATGTTTCTCCTCGTATGAACATTACTGCAAAAGCAACGATGATCTATTATGATTGTTACAATACTTCAACCATACATATACATATCAATTATAGTCAATTATAAACTTTCTGTAATAAATATAACTGACTACAAAACAGCAAGATATGTGTTTTAAAAGAGAACTCCTCTGATTTAGCATCAGAGGGTTAGAACACTGTCTCACAATGGATAGTTTACTTTTCCTTTTTAATTCCATCCATTTTCTGCGCCTACATTACCCACAATGCAACCTCAACCACTGTCAGTTCCATTGGAGATTCGAGTGTGTTAGCGCTAGTAGCAGCTAATGTAGCTTTGAGCAGCTAGCCTCAAACAGAGAAGAGACTCCACCGCCTCAGATTGATCTCATTTTTAGACTTATTATCTTCAGATGCAACAATTCCTTTTCCAGCTTTTATCTTTTATCATTTTTGGAGCTACAAAAGGCTTCATAAGACTGTTTTCATAGCTATATGTAATTGTAGCATTTCCCTTCACTTCCTTCTTTCACTAAGAAGAATACTGGGGCAACATACTGGATAAGACTTCATATTAACCTCTCTTATCCTCTGTCTTGTTCGCCGTCATGCCCTCAAATCCATTCCTCATAATTAGCAGTAACAGTATGGCAGCCAGTGAAGGTTACAGGACAGGAGCTATAGGTGGCTGTAAGGGCTTATGGCTAACAAGCTGTAGATTCACTTGACTGGAAAAGCAAAAAAAAAAAAAAAAAAAGATAAGAGAGGTGGGAATGTGTTGCTGGTGGAGGGCAAAATGTGTGTGTCTACGTGTGTGTAAATGTGACTTTAAATCACTCTGTCACGGTTATGGCCACGCAGCCGGGGCTCTTCCTCCCTCAATCTGGTTAAGTATGTGTGTATGTGTGTGTGTGTGTGTGTGTGTGTGTGTGTGTGTGTGTGTGTGTGTGTGTGTGTGTGGGATAGAAAGAGTTAGTATGCTGCACGTTGCCATCTCAGAATCATAAATCTAAAGCTAACTCTAGTTTTGTGGTCAAATACAAACACGTCGTCAGTTCACAGCCAAACAATCCTGCACTTTATCATCCAGCAGCTCCTCTGTTCTCTGACAGATGGTGATATTTGGATTCATTCAGTCATCCACTTGTGCATAAATGAATTTTTGAGCAGAAAACTGAAGCTTTACTGAAAAACGAGACACTTTCCGTTTTAAATATTCAAACCTATTCAGATCCAATTAGGTTAATCAAGAACAAATTCTCTCCATCCGTAATGAATTGACCAAGAAGAAAAATGAAGAGCGACGAGGGAGGGAGGGAGGACTGCTGATGGGGAACGTACAACGTTGCCATGGCAACTCATTTAGAGTCACATTCAAAAAGAAACAAACAGTGACATCTCCTACTGTTTTCTTTCTTTTCTGTTTTCATCAGAGCACACAGTGAGAAACACGCCACTTGTATTAACAAATAAAACAACGAAGGTGAGCAGCAGAGTGAATTTAAGGCCACTGAAACTAAAATATATGATCTCAGCCTGCGGGGAGAGTCACTGTCTGTGGAAACGACTGAGCCAAAGAGTGTTGGTGTGTTTTTATGTGGATGCCAGTCTTATAATCCATCATAATCCATTGTGTAATCCATCATTCCGGCTCAATCTGCGTGTGACAGAGGAGTAGTGGTGAGGCGCGTGTCGCTGTCAGTCAGACAGAGTATGATTCATGGGGGTCAATGGTGCATGCCGCTGTTGTGTGGACCTCTGCTGACGGCCACCGGAGCTGACGAGAAGGCTGCAAGTGTGTCCGCAGAAACAACTTTTTAATACGTGAGAAACACAGACAGAGTGTGTGAGTGTGAGCGTGTCGGCGGTGTGCGAGTCGCTCAGAAGGTGTCGGCAAACCGATGTTTCTTGTTTTACAGGATGCAGGTGGTTTTTGCATCCAGGTGATCTCAACAAAACACCTCCAGAATAAGAAAGAGTGACATGATAGAGAGAGAAAGAAAGAAACAAACTAAGACTGTTAGAAAGAAAAGGCAGAGTCGGATGAATTATGTGATTTATATCAACATAAGGAAAAGTTTCACAGGAATTCTCTGAACAACGTTCAGTGTCAAAGTGTTTCATTCGTTTTCTCGACACTAAAGCCTGATATTTACTTATTTACAGTTATGTTAAAGCAACTCAAAGACCTTGGCTAAGGTCAGGGAAAGATGGTTAAACACTGAAAAAGACTCCCTATTAACATATATATATATATATATATATATATATATATATATATATATATATATATATAGTCCACTACATATATTTACCCTCCGCCATTTTATTTGAGTGTGTACATTTATCCAATATAAAGCTCCCTCAAAAATTCCACAATGAATGTAAAAAAGCAGCGTCTGTGGCAACACTTCTTGCTGCTAACAATCCCACCATGCAACGCTCCGCATTTTATAAATACAAAAATAACCATTGGTAAAAAACGATGACACAAAATGATGATAATTAAGTGTCTGAAGTCTTAATTTGCTGCTCACTACTGATAAATCTATTCACAGTCTATTAGCAAGTGAGTGAAAGAGGAAGTGATTTCGGACAAAGTTAGCGTTTAGCTTGTGAAGCGTTTGGCTGCTGAAGAGGCAGCGAACATTTCTCTCAAGAGATGGTGGAGACCTAAACAGAGCTAAAAGGGGGTCTTGAGGTGAACGTGTGTGAAGATGCTCCCTGCAAGTCAAAAGCCAGAACATCAGCCTGCCCTGTCATGCCCTCCACTTCCTCCTCCTCCTCCTAGTGTGTGTGTGTGTGTGTGTGTGTGTGTGTGTGTGTGTGTGTGTGTGTGTGTGTGTGTCTCTCTTGCAGGAGTGGAGACAGGTGTGTGGGAGTCGGGCGAACAGCTGCCATCCATCAGGAGTTCTGCTTAAATACTGGGTGCAACCTCCTACTCACCGCCAGATCGTAGACTCTGTTTCTCGCAGTCAGTCGTGCTTCCAGCCTCCTAACCTTGATTCAATTCAGTTTTGACAGCGTTCCTAATCTCTGTTTCTGTGTTCCTACAGTTTGCCTTCAGCTGACTCCAGCCCTGGTCTCCTGCCTTCCTGCCTCTACCTGGCTCCCCGCTCCATCCTCTATACCCAGCCTCACGCCCAGCCTGAGCCCCCAGTTTCCCCAGCTACCAGCTCAGACCTTGGCCCCAGCCTCCCAGTTTACCGCCTTGCAAATAAAATCCTTTTCCAACTCTACTCACTGCCTCCTGCCTCGGTGTCCTGCTCATGGGTTCATTAACTCTTTCCTAGCCCTAACATGCTCTAAACGCACCTACTTCCTCCTAATGATGACATCAGATTGTTCGCGTACGCCTACGAACAGCCGTCCGCTCTGCAGCCTTTCTTGCTAAGGTTGTGGGTTAAGGTTGTTCATGTTGTCTACTCACATATTTCGAATTGGATTCGGGTTCAAACACGTATGGATGTATTTGTGAAGTTTATATTTTGAGTAAAGAATGGGGAAAAAGAAGCAAAATCTAACTACTACTTGTTTGCGTAGCCTCCAGAGCTGGTGGAAATCTGTCGAGGGGCTTCCAGGAGCTTTCAACCAGGACAGAGTGGGCTCATCTTAAAGAGACAGGAGCTAACTATTGCTTGTTTCAGACAGAGGCTGAACTGAGGAGCTGCATAAAGAGCCAGTAGTTTGTTGAACTGTAAATCATGCAAAGATGTTCCAGCAAAGCCCCAGAATAAAAACATAGACCTGGGAATGTGTATGATACACCCTAACTAAGTGTTTTAACTTACTTTGTACACCCAGCAATCCAACCAAAGAGTTACCAATAAACATATTCAGCAAAGCAAACAAGACGTATATAAACTAGTATGTTGTAGGAGACAGGGGTGCACAGTGACACAACAATGTTAAGTGGATGATGCAAACAGACTATGTCAAAGGTGACCAACAGAGAAAGAAACAGGAAGAGCTACAACAACATGAACAAACAAAGGCATCGGTGCATGTTTATTGAGACTAGTACGTCTACATGTCACAAAGTGTTTGTATTGTAAGATCTATTCTGACAAATATTCCCCATATTATAATAAAAAAAAACAACTAATACTGAAACTAATGAAAACTAAACTAAAAGTAAACTGAAATGAGTAAACTCCCTCTGAAACTAAACTGAACTGAAAGCAAAACTTAAAAACAGAATAAACTGCTTCCAGTAATGAAACCCAGGGCTGCCATTGGCTACGACGCTGTGGTCAGCCCGCTGTGGGGGGGGGTCAAAGGTTAAATCTGTGGTAATGACTCATGCAGAAGCTTTGACGAGCAATTATCCCCCCGCAGGCCGTTAGCTGGCACAGGGCCATTAGTCTCTCACACAGACGTGTCCATGAATGCGCACACACTCACGGAAAACACATACGCACTGTGTCGGTCCCCTAAAGCTGCTCCCAAAACTGTGCCACGCTGTCTGCACTCATTACTGCAAAACAAGTCTTATACAAACAACAACACTTGGATTCAGGTTCTCTGGTATTGATAAAGTCTGTCAGTTGTAAATTAAGATGGGACAACTATATAAAGTACTTGTCCTATAATGAAAAACAAATGCAGATTACGTTTGTCTTTAAGGATAATTCTGAATTACTTCAATCTGGGTCCTCACTTATAACATTGTACATGCAAAGATCCATGAACACGCTACAACAAACAGGTCAGATTATCAAAACTAATTACTAACTCATTTATTTGAAGGTAAAACCGAAAGTGAGCGCAGCCAAAATGTTATTATCCCTCATTGCACAAGGAAAGCGTGTGGGCACAGCTACAAGTGCAGCAGGTCAAAGTTATGACTGGAAGTTTAACAGAGTGTGTAACTGATGACACATTAGTTTCATAAACCTGAGAGTTTCATTTATTGTTTGACTGCTCTTTTTTTTTTTGCCCCTTTGTGGTTATTTTAAGTTGTTGCCACATACAGAGATGACTCAGCTAATAACTTGGAGAGTTCTGTGTTGTTATAAATATGAATAACTAAACTACAAAAAACGACCTTTTATTCTAAAACAGACGAGATTTTCATGTAAAAATACACTAATAATACAGATACAACTTATTTCATAAACTAGTTCAGACATCAGTACGACATGTGAGAGTGTTTATAACAGTGATCACGTTTTCAGTCTCTGGACAGTAGTTCCATGTGTGGCAGACGCCACTGAGCATGTGCGGGACTGTGGTTCTGTTTACAAAGCTGTGTTAGCTTGTTGTGCTACATATCACAACCTCTTGACTTTATATTACATTTTAAATTGTAAAGTTAGTAGTTTTAGAGACTGAAGATGACTGAAAGACATTATAGACTTGATTAGCTAATGGATTAAGCTGAAATCTAGACTTTTCAGTGAAACATAGTAACTGAAAACAGATCTTAATCTATGAATATATTTCATCATCCTCAGTGAAAACAAAACTCATCAGTATCATACTGTAGTATTTTTACAATGTCATCCTTAATTATAATTTGCTTTTTATAAATGAGAATAACAAAAATGGAAGAGTGGCGGTTGGCGATAGATTTTTATTTAATACACATTCACAAGCCAAGGACACAACACCCTCTGATCAGATAGAATTTAGACTGTAGTTAACTTCATTATGTTTGTTTCGCCCTTTGTAATTATTTCCTAAATTACTTTTCCTAAAGAGCGTTGCTTCCTACCCTCTCATCTCGTCTCCTCCTGCAAAGTTCTGACCACAAACGTAAAAAGGGCCTCTAACGGGTTTATAATACAGCCCTGACAGCTGAGCACATTCGTTATAACGGACGTCCACTGATAAGAAGACAGCGGTGCGGACAATGAGCTGTTCAAACCGAGCGGCTCCATATTACTCTGAATCAATTAAAAGAATGAAGGGCCGACACTGAAGACCTGATAGCACATCATGAGAGGAAATTTAACCATCTGGTGTGGGGTATATGTGGTGTTCCCCTAATGTGTGTGTTTGTGTGTGTGTGTGTGTGTGTGTGTGTTCATGTTGTCATGTGTATGTATGCTTTTGGACCATAACTGATTATCCATTTGCATGCACATGAGAGCCTGTGACAGGTGCAAGTGAGAGCTTTTGCATGTTTAATGTGTTTTACCTCGCAGATTATCAACTGTGAGTGTGTGTGAGTGTGTGTGTGAGTGTGAGTGAGTGTGCGTGTGTGAGAGTGTGTGTGAGTGTGTGTGTGTGTGTGTGTGAGTGTGTGAGAGTGTGTGTGTGTGTGTGAGTGTGTGTCTGTCAGTCAGTAGTGTCATCTTCTGCTCTAAGTGCTGACTCACAGGGCACACAGGACACCAGACCTTCCTGATGGTTACACCATCGATCCATCCAGGCTCACTTCCTGTCAGGTGACATCTCTCTCTCTCTCTCTCTCTGTCTCTGTCTGCCTGCCTGTCTCTCCCGCAGGACCTCTTAAAGGCCCAGTGAAACAGAAGTTAGAGCATCTTTAGCTTCTGTACTGTGATGTATTTCCCAGTGAAACAGAATATTTGAGCAGTGTACAGTTACAAGAGGTGTTTAAATCAAATCCTTTGCATTTGATTGGACCGCTAAAAGTGGGCGGGGCTTACAGAGTTAAGCGCAATAAGGAGCTACAGAGGACTGTTGTCTCCACACACACCTCCCTCACCTGTTGTTAGATGAGGAGGAGGACGAGGGAGAGAGAAATGAATTGGACTTCAGCCACATTGTTTTGGAAATGAAAACAAAGTTTGATTGACATCCAAACACACATCTCTTCCTGTCTCTCTCCACATCGCTCTGTTAGCTTCTACAACCCACAAACGGTGAAGTGCAGTTTTATATGAGCGGTGTGGCTAGCTACTCGCCCAAAGTCACATTTGATTGGATGAACTTTTGTAACCCCTGAGTGCAGGATGAGTCATCAAACATTTGAAAGCGTTTTACAGGAAGAGAAAAGACAGGGATGTTGATGTAAAAACATTTTGACATATAACAAGAGATAAATGGCCAGTTAACACAAGGACACAGGATTCATGTATTTTTATTTTCATGGGGCCTTTAAAGGTGAGTGCGTGTTTACAACTGTGGGAAATGGGATGGAAACGGACCAGGATAAACTGCCGCCCCTTTAAAAAGCTTTGTGGACCAACATGCTGGTCCCTGTTAGTGCAACATCATCTGCTCTTACTGACAACATCCAAAACATCCACTGGGATCTAAATGGATCCCAAACTCAGGAAAGAGTCCAAATCAAGCCATGTGGGCAGATTTACCAGGCATGAGGCGTTCAAATGGAGATTGAGAGGATGACTGAGTGATGCTGACAGGCAGCATACGAAAAAAGAAGCAAACAGGTGATGTAAAAAAAAGAAATAGGAGAAAAGATGCTGTAAGTGACAGGATGAAACTAGGAGAACTAGGATACCACCGTCTTGGTGTTAGGGGTTGCTGCAGGGGTTAGTCACATGGCTTTCTTGTTGCTATGCAATGTAGTACGGAGAGACATAAATAGAGACGTTTGCTGTTATTCCCCATGAAAGAGAGGATAAAGCAAGAAGGCAAAAAAAAAGATGACAAAGCAGACCAAAAAAAGTAACAACCAACCAGTAACAGCTGTACAAAGGAGAAACAAATGTAGTTAAAATATGAAGATGAGAAGAGAAAAAGAGTTATTTCAGCCTGTGACTGAGGGGCAATTCTCACTTTCTCACAACAGATTTGATGCCACTTTGTTAAATGAAAAAAAAAGGTATGTTTTGTTGTGACTTCTAAGTAAAGTGACTGATTAGTTAATGAGCTAAATCACTGAATAAAAAGTTGCACAGAAGGTAGCTGACTGCCTAAAATACCACTGATTGATTGGCTGGATGATTGACATGCTGCTGGCCGACAGTCAGACTGAATTTCCAGCTGAACTCGTGTCTAACTAACTCACCTGGCGAGCTGGTTTTATAGCAGACTGATGAATAACAAAGTGACGTTAAAGCCTGTCAGGACTCGGTGTTGTTGTGTCTACACAGGAGACGTTATAGCCGTGTTTTTCACTCGTTTGTCTCAAGTGCATCCGACAGTTTCTATTTTAAATCTTTTCTTCTTTTTTTTACACCAGACTGAAGCTGCTGCTGCTGTGTTACTGCTGCTGCTTGTGTAGATATGGTGTAAAGCTCACTAATCACCAAGGTTAAACAACCATTTATCTGTCCACTCAGCACCTCTGTGCAACATCTCTGACTATAAGCACAAGTACCCAGATACGGTTGGTGAGCAAAGTGTTTGGTAAAGGTCTCTGTGACTCTCTGATGATATCACTGGAGGAAGTCGCTGCTCCCACTTGTTTGCTAATAAATAGTTACAGCACACACCTCCCCCTAAAACCACAACCTGTCATCTGTACATTTCTGTTTGTGTCATAGATTAAACATACAAGATATGTTGTGTTCGTGAGCTTTCGAGGTTCTAGTAGGTCTTTTACATTGTAGAGAGCCTGACTAGGCTGACTCGATATCTTTATCTATGTTAATGTCATATCAGTGTTACTGTAATAATACTGCAAAAGAGAAAGTATATTCCTGAAGATTTGCTTAAGTGGAGTAAGAGCACAGCGCAGCTCCCTGTTTACGCTAACAGATGATTCAGTAATGTGTCTGTGACAAACAACAGTTGGAGGCGAAGCACACGAATAGAACACAACAGGACACAATAAACATCCAGACCTCTATTTTAGTCACATCACTCCTATCCAGACGGAGGTGTTGGCAGATGTCCTCTAAAGGTGTGAAAGTGTATCCTCAGGCAGAGTGATGCAGCAGGAAGTTGCAGCAGTGCAAAGACCTACGTGGCTCTTTCTGCATGTGTCACTATCTGTCTGTCGTCTGCTGATTTCCTGTTTGTCTGCACTAGTCTCTCCATCTTTATGACTGCAGTTAGTCTATGTGGAGACCTGAGAGGTGCTGTGAATTACCACCATTGTGACATTTCACTTTGTTCCCACCGTGACCTTATTCACAGCAAATGATCCGTAGCCGTCACCTCATAAAGAATGAAACACTTCCTTCAGTGAGCAGCACTCATTTGCATGAGAGGAGAGGCTCACAGCATGTCTAATAGACATTAGAAATTATTTAATCTGATTATGGATAATGCATTTGGACTCAAAAAGAAAGCAAAGCCGCAGCTTCCATTTCATAGAAGGGAGTTAAAAAGGAGATGGCAGCAGGAAGCTTAACTCAATATAACATCTGGCGTCATACTACTACACTTCACATTATGACGCCAACGTTTGTAAACCAGCTTCAAGAAACAGTGAGACGATTTAAAGGTGAAAGATACAACCGATACTGTAATTACAGAACAAAACAATTAACCGTTGAAGTCATTTTTCAAGCAAAAACGCCCATTTCCTGCTTATCATTAGTGAAGATTTTTACTCTTATCATTGTAAACTGAATATTTTTAGGTTTTTGGACTGTTTGTAGGACAAAACTAAACATCATCTTGGCTTTTTGGAGTATTGTGATTGTGATTTTTCACTATTTTCTGACATTTTATAGATTTATAACCAATTAACTGAGAAAATGATGCTCAAATAAATCAATAATGAAAATGATCATTAGTTGCATCCCTAATCTAAAGCTCTATTTGGTGTGTGATAACGTAACACAATAGGAAGACATTGGACAGCAGGTCAGAGTTTGTCTGGTGCACTTCTGATGACAGACATTAAACCAGTTTGTGCTGCTCACACGCTGAACGGTAACAACAACGTTTTTTATCATTTCTACCAGTTTTTATTCCAGTATTCTAACAAGTTCAATGTGAATGACTGAGATTACGCTGATGCCTCATTACATCCTGCAACACTGGTAAAAAAAATCAGCTGTAATCAAATATCCTGGCAAGAAGTTGATGGATGATAATCAGCGATAACTCACCATCAAGCTGCACTAACAGAAAACATTCACAACACAATGTTAGGAACTGGCGTGCAGTCATAGTGCAACATACATCTGTTTGGAAACACAGAAGGCAAATATATCTACAGTTTATCAAACTTTTTCCAGAGCTTTAAACCATCATCATCATGGTCTTCCTCAGCAGATGGAGTTTGTTCAGTTTTCATCTTAACAGCTCAGTTAACTTGTTAGTCCACTGCACAAACACTATTTACTGAGGAAGACCATGACATGCGGTTGAAAGTTTATTTTGTTAAACTATTGTTTCCAAGAACGAACTCTCCCAATCAAGGTTTCAAACTATTTGCAGGGATGATGGACGATAATATTCCATGTTTTTAATGATTTCATATTCAAACATATATGGTCACGTTAGCAATAAAGGATGTGACAACTCCAAAGCTATCTTCATAATAATTACATAAACCTAAATATATATATGATTATGTTTATCTGGGAAATGACCAAAATGTTGCCAGCTTGTCATCCGACTCACAGTTGCTGTGTACGGGAAGTTGTGTTGTCATGTTGCCGCAATATCAAAGATAAAGCCTGTGTGAGTCTGTGTGTGTTTTGGTTAAAGCAGCCTGAACACCAGCCAGTAACAGATGGTGCTGTCATGGTACAAACAACAGGAGTAGAGCATGGAGAGAGTTTCCATGTTTAAAGCTGAGCTGTCCTCTATACCATCCTTCACTGTACAGCTCTGTCATTATAAACGCTGCCATCATCATTTACATGTCAGTGAAGAACGTATACACTATCTATGCTTTATGGGTTTGTGCACACAGGGGGAAAAAAACAACAAGGAGGTAGATAAACATGTTCCTGTTTTAACACAATGAATGTACACTATGCACAAAATATCTCTAAAAGCCATCGCACCATTCTTCACTGTGAGTGTGTGTTCGTGTGTTGGAGCTAAAGTACATAATTGTGGTTCCTACTTAGTAGCTATCGGGTTCACCGTCATAATCTATGCTGCCCTGAAGCTTAAAATAACCTGAATTAGCTGTCAGAGAGATCACAGCAACCTCACCAGATGGTAGATGTGTACAGGTTGAAGCGACTGTAGCGAGGGAAGACTTGTTTTTGTGTAACTATTAAATATTCAATGTAGTATAATTTCAATAAGTCAGTCTGTTTCCCTCATCAGTCAAGGACGGTTTACCGAGTCTGATTGCACTATGGTGAGTTTCTCTTTAGCCTCACATGTGGAAAAAGAGCATTAACACTGTATTTCATGTGAGTAGGATGACATGTTCTGTTTTTTCTTGAGTGGGATGTGCATGTATGAGTGTAGTGTGTATTAGTGAGATGAGGTGCACTCTCATGTTCTTGGCAAGAAAACCAGAACCATCACTTCTTTTTTCATCCAGCTTCAGTCCCTCTATGCTCTTCTGTCTCCATTTCACAGTCTCCAAAAGCCAAAACAATAAACCAGCAAAGTTTTACCTTCAAGTGGAGAAAACAAGAGAGCAGGAAGAGAGAAGACGGACTGACGGAGACTGAGAGTCGTCATGGGCTCAGTTAACCCCGGTGGGCTACTCTTAAATGTAGGCTGAGACACTACTTCAGACTCTGCTTTCATCCCACCCCACTCTCTTCTTCCTGCAGCTCTGGTGTGCCTCATGTTCCCTCTCTCTCTCTCTCTGTCTCTCTCTCTCTCTCTCTCTTTCTCTCTTACTCACTTATTTTTACTGCCTTCCTTTAGCTCAATCTGTTTGGGAGTGGGCACAAAGCATTATCTCTCTTAATTGCTGCAGCCGGCCAAGGAAACGCACATGCACACAAACACATAAACTAATGCAGAATGCCTCCACACACACACACACACACACACACACACACACACACACACACACACACACACACACACACACACAATAGAGAGCAACAAAGAGAGAAAGCAAGAGAATTGAAAAGCAGAACAAAAGAGAAATCAAGGATAAAAGATCTGATGATATTTATAACTCAGAATTAGGACTCGGTATTGTTTTTATAAGGATTTTTCATATTAGTGCCAATACCTGAAGTTCATTACTGATATCAACTACTGCTTGATGGATTGAATACAAATATTCATGTCCCCCGTAGGAGATCTCTCAACGTCTCCTCTAGCGCCACCAGCAGGTCAACAGTTAAATGTGTACGATATTTTGGTTTATGTCCAAATATTTGCAAAACTAATGAAATTCCCATCAGCCCCAGCTGTAGCTTGTGCTTAGTGCTAATTAGCAAATGTTAGCATGCTAACACATGCTACATTAAAATGTGTTAGCATTTAGCTAGCACAGCCTAACAAAGCTGCTTATATGGCTGCAGACTCTGTCTTGTTTTTACATAAACACAAACAGTTTTGAAAGGATCATTTTATTTGTTATTTTTAAATAATTGTGGTGAACTTTGTACTGAGTAGAACATTTATATTGTAAAACGGAGACACTGTTGCTAAACTACCTGAAACATAGCACTAGCATAAATCCATCAGCTATAAGCTTATATTTGCTGTTATATTGCCGAGCCGATCTATCAGTCTCGCTCTACTTGACAGTTTTTAATACTCTGCTGTAGACAAACGGCTGTCGGTACCAAACAAGCACTGATGATGAATAAACACAGACCTTCTCTGACTGGATGCTAACAAATACACACATACAGTGTAATCAGGCCTAATGCTGAAATGATGAGTTAATCAATCAATTAGATGATCTGCAGAAAATTAAACGACAACAATTTTGTTAATCAAATGATAATTTAAGTCATGGGCTCAAAAATTAAAATATTTATTGCTTCCAGTGCTTCTCTTTGTTTTATATTAGTGTAAATAGAATATCTTTAGGTTAGGACATGTTATAGAATAGGAAAATAATCAGTTCATGATAGAAAGACTGATGTGATGCTAAAATAAACACCAATAAAGGATAAACTCTACACAAGTGAAATAAACAGATTAATATGTCAGACTGCTGATACACAAAAACACAAACTGTGCAACAGACCTAAGAAAAGAGTAATTATGTTACGACACACACACACACAGACCGCAAAAACATGCCAAGTTCTTACAAGCCAACACACCCTTAAAACAAACATTCCCATGCACAAACATGCTTTCTCCTCATAAACACACACTCTGCATGGTGGCTGACAGTCAGGATGCGGGAGGCTTTATCCTTGTTCATATACAGAATATATCCTGCTGTTCAGTCCCAGCACAGTGGGAGCAACGGTGAGGACTCAGACTAATCCCCCCATGATCAGATGAGATGAAGACAGCTAAAATGAAGCGCCGCAGGAGGGGGGGGGGCGGGGGCGAGGGGGTGGAGGGAGGGATGAAGGGAAGAGAGGGAGAGATGAGAATTGAGGAAAACAGATATGGGGTAAATGTGAGCGAGGAGATGGAAAGCTGGGTGAGTTTAGAGACAGAAAATAATGGCAAGAAAAGGAAGGTGGAGGAGATGGGAAGAAAAAAAAAAAACACACACAGTGCAATGTGAAAGTGCAAAGACCAAAGTAAAAGCTAAAGTAGAAGAAAAATATAGAGGCTGATTGCAGAGGAGAAGAAGAGTGAGGAGACAAGCAGACAGCACTCCGGCACTGCCCACCGTTGGCTCTCCACTACACAAGCACTCCCTGGACACCGACAATAATGCCTTCACTTCATAACGCTATCTCTGACACACACACACACACAAACACACACATACACACACATACTTCCCTGTGCATGTGTGTGTATGTACATGTGTGTATTTGTGTGTAAAGAGAAAAACATCAGCAGCTCACGAGCCATAATCTAAAGCAGACTAAACCCTTGTGCACATGTGCACCTCTACAATAAAGCTCAGCAAGGTTATAGATAATGGTCTGTTAGAACACACACACACACACACACACAGATGCATAAACAAACAAATGAAGCCCTACATGCATTTACTCATCAAATATAAAAACATACTGTACAATATTAATAAAAACACATTACATACATGTACACAAGTGCATGTAAAGACATCAAATACACACACAAGCACACACACACATACACCATATTGCTGGAGCTAAATGGAGACAGGGACACAACTGTGAGACAGCATGACAGCTGGCAGGGAGAACGGAAACATCACGGAAAAAAAAAAAAAAACACACACCGTCCACACAACAACCTCCTCCGATGAGTCAACTACATATTAACAACAGCAGGGCACCACACCGGTCACAAAGACTGCACGGAGACAGATTGTTGCCGTTTACCTTTTTGTGCGTCGGAACATGTTGCTAGCAGCGGAGGCTGTGTTGGCAGATGAACATGAGAGCAGCTGAGGCTCCACACACACACACACACACACACACACACACACACACACACAAATAAACACACACACACAGAGGCAGTCAAGAGGCAGCGATTACGCTCCACGCCGGCATGCCAGCCTCCTCTGGACAGTTAAACACATTCACAGACAGACACACACACACACACACGCACTCTGCGATGTCTTGCCGTGACTCTGTACATGTGAAGAGTGTGCGCGAAAGAGAGAGAGCGAGAGAGAGAGAGAGAAGGAACGATTGGGAAGAAATGTCAGCCGTGTCACAGACAGAGAAAACAAGAGAATTAAAGAGAGAGGAGAGAGAGAGAGAGAGGGGGGGGGGGGACAGAGAGAGGGAACAGGCTGCCGAGCATCCCTCTCAGAAGGAGAGAGGATTGTGGGGCTGCTCTCAAGGGTATCGTGCCAAGCCAGGAAGTGTAGAGCGACAGAGCGAGAGGGGGGGGGGGGTGAGGGCAGAGAGAGAGACAGAGAGGGAGAGAGAAAGGGAAAGGGGATGGGGGGGGGGGGGGTCAATGCAAACATACATATATATATATATAGTATGAATGAGAGAGAGAGAGAAAGCATGTGAGTGAGAATGTGAGAAACAGAGTGAAAGCTAGTCTGAGGTGAAGAAGAAGATGAAGGAGCAGCGAACTGAAGACTAATGTGAATGACAAGACAGAGGAAAGGAGAGACAGAGCGAGGCGGGGGAGGGGGGGGGGGAGGGGGGGCGAGGGGAGGGGGGGGGCAAGGGGAGGGGTTTGCATGTGTGAATGTGTATTATTCTGTGTGTTTTTGATTGATCTTCATTACACTGACACGAGGAGAGAGGGTGACATTAGTTTTTAAAAAGGTCATTAAAGGATAAATCTGCTGATCTTCAATATTTTTCTTATTGTCAACAAGATGAATTGATCCAGTAATGAATTGATCCTACTAACAAGTACTGTCTGTGTATTCCTCTATGTCGTAGATCTTGATTATAAAGTATGGAGATATTCTATGTTTTGTTTCTGAATTCTCTGAGCTGTCAGCTGTAGAGCCGCAACGATTAGTCGATTAATTGATTAGTTGATCGACAGAAAATTATTTTGATAATCGGTTAATTGTTTTGAAAAAATTTTTTTTGTTTTTGTTTTAATTGATAATGAAAATAATCCTTAGTGGCAGACCTTTCCCTCCAACCAAGGCTGAACCTTTTTGAAAAAAGGCTAAATAATCTCCTAAAGGCTGCTGGGTAATGTATTTTTTACGTTCATTTGTTGGGGACTTTTCAGCTACAGATTAATGCACATTTCATGCTCTAGTGAGTATTTATTACTATTTAATTGTTACTTATGTGCTTTAATAGTTTTAGACAACAGTGGAGGTCTATCTATCAGGCTTTGGCTACACAGATAATACTTGTTAGTGGGATCAGTTCGTTGTTCCTTTTGGTCTTTTCATGAAACAATGTATTAAGGGAAGTTTCTCTGAGAGCTCAGCTCCCTTTTTACAGGAACACTATGACCACACTCACACAGTTACACACCTAGAAAGTGCCAGGTCAACTGCAGTCAGACCTGCTGGCCACTGAGCATCAGCACTGGAGCAGATGGTGTTAAGGGTCTTGCTCAAGGGTACCTCAGTGGTGGTAATGAGGGAGAGGCAAGTGCTGTTTTTTCACTTTCCCCCGCCGGTCTGGGGATCGAATTGGCGCCCTCTAATCTTTATGCCACCGCTGCCTCATCCATTAAAAACACAACAATGAGCCACACTTTTGGACTGTGCTCCTTCATTATGATCAACATGGGCACTGTAATTTATTTTGAGTCAATCTCACATTCACCGTTCTGCTGTAACTGCAAAAAACCACAGTGTCCAGCTGTTTTGGGAAATAACTGAGCCTTAATAAAAATGAAATTATGCATTTGTGAGCCATTTTGAAAAATGTACTGTATGTCTTCAATGGATACACATGGGAGCTGAGTGCCACAAACAGGGTGGGGAAGTCTGAAAATACTGGGATACAAGCTAACATATTGTTGGTTTTGGTCGTTTCAGAGCGTTTGTTGACAATATGAAATATTAAGAATAAGGTCAGCCTTATTATTTAAAGAAACACAGCCACAATAGACACATATGTCTCTTTTTATCCACGTAAAATACCATATTGGATGAGCTCTGGCATCGTTCATTTGCCCTAGATATCACAGGAGCTGCTCTGCAATGCCCATCCAAGGGAGATGTCATTTCTCTGTGTGTGTATGTGTGTGTGTGTGTGTGTGTGCATGCATACTGTATGTGTACGCCCTCCCTCCTTCCCTTTGAAACAAATCCACCAAATGTTAAAGCTGACATGGGGTGACAGTTGCTCAGTAGTGCTGAGAGGAGTAATTCAATAATGGATGCTGTCTCTAAAGTAGGAGTCTGGATGGATAAAATATACATGGGAGAGAAGTGATGGGGGAGGGGAGGGGGGGGAGGAGTGGTGGTAATATCACTGAGACACGGTGGGGGGTCACAGACAGGGATGGGTGGCATGATATCATATAGAAGACGAGGTGAGTGTTTAGATCTTTCAGGCGTTCCTGAAGCTTATTGAACCTCTCAGGATATCAGTATTTTGTAACCTGGATGTCCTTCAGGTCACTTTATTCTGTTCCAAACGCCCAGTCATGATGCTGGAGTACAAGACTCCAGCTCCACCCGCAGGAGGATGTGTGCAGAAAAATCCGACACAGCAGCACAGGCAGAGAGGGAGGGGCGTGGGGGGGGCAGAGAGAGTTGACCGTGAGCCTCCAGTTCCAGTGTCTCCTTCATGTCATGCTGTGACATCTGCCACCCCGCCACATGGGTCAAAGGTCATGGGCAAAGCACACACACGATGACAGCAGCCAGGAACACACATGCATGCTGCACACAAGAGCACTTACACACACACACACACACAAAAATCCTCAATACGGAAGTAAATAGTGATTACACATGCATATCACAGGCATGTTTAAGTGAGCGTCTCTGCCAAGAAGATGTAAACAGAATACTGAGAAGACAATTACACACACAAATAAAAAATGAACTGAAGTAAAAATGAAGTAAAAACTGGGCTCTACACGGGGGAGTTAAAGCTACGCTTCTTATACAGAACATCCTGAATTGGCAGTTTACATGATGTGTGTGATTCACATTCTGCTCACACAGAAGCAAAGTGGTCGCGCTGAAAGCAGAGTAAAAAAAAAAAAGGCGAGTATGGCTGCACGTGGACTGCAGCAATTTCACAAAAATTTCAAGGATTTCTACACTCGGAATGATGACAGCGAAGTGTCAGCATTTTGTGGAAAATTACATCCCCCCTCTGCGTTCAAAGGTATTTTCAGACAGCGTTTTGAGCTGACATAAGACACTTTTCCAAATTCTGCCTGATTTCTGAAGTGCTTTTAACATCAGCAACATCAGCAACATCAGCAGCAGCAGCAGCAGCAGCAGCAGCAGCAGCAGCAGCAGCTACTACAGCTAAAGTTTTTCAAACTCAACTTTTAGTGCACATGAGAAAATCCTCAAAACTCATTTCAGTTAGCGAGTTTAAAGAGCTGTAACACAAAGACGCAGTGAGACAAACGCTGCAGACTAATGTCACTTCAGCGTTTGTATTGCACCTGTTTTGGATGATGAGATCCATGTAGGAGTAAATAAATCATTCTGCTTTGTTAAGTCATGTTTTCTTGGTGGATACAAAGTGAAAGAGAGAAAGGAGTGTGAGTAAACGAGTGATAGAAACAGTGTGCAGGGGAAAAGCAGAGTGGTGAGTTGAATTTCAGCACCATGGACAGAGACTTTCACCCCGTACGCGCTGCACCGTGAGCACTTTTGTTCCATTTATCACATTTTTACCTTCACATAATTGCCCAGTGTAACAGTTTTTACTTGCATGTACCGCAAGTGAAGAAATTTCAATCAGTTTTGTCAAACCTCTCAGGATCATTCAATCCCACTCACATTTAAATGGCACAGAAAACGACTCCAGAGACTTCTAATTCAGTCACTAAATGTGATCCGTCTCTGTGGAGAAGCCGACCGCATCTCCCCGACTCCTTCTTCTCTTTGAAGCTCATCGTGTTTTTTGTGCAGCCGCCGTAGAATGTTAATATCTGGCTTTAACGTTGACATTTTGAGGGAATTTTCTTTAATCGTTTCATTCAAGAGCACCGTCTGAGCCGGCATGAAGCACGAGAGCCGGTCTTTGTTTTACTTTCTGCTTTTTCCTCTTTAAAATAACACTTTCAAACAACTGGTGGTAATAACAGAAAATTAATTGGCAACTATACTGATGACCAATTATTCATCTAAGTAATTTCTCAAGCAAATATGTTTTATTTTATAGATAAAAAATGGATCCATAAATTAAATAAACGGATGATACTTTTAATTTATACACACTAGTGTGGAGCAGTGATTCTTAAAGGTTTTTATACCACCATACCCCATAACTCTATTAATGTTGGAAATATCTGAGGTCTCTAATCACCAACAAAGAGACTCATTAGTGGCTCCGTGTTCTTGTCGCTCTCCGTTGTCTTATGTCCTAATAAAACACATAAAACAGCAATAAAACACACAGTTGTTGACAATTTGCACAGACCATTTGATGGCTCCTGTTTTTTCCTTCCTCGACCTCCCTTTTCGCCTACCCAGAACCACGCAGGGCGTTGAGGTCACAGCGCGGCACTCCTGCTGCTGAACGTTCATTGCACAGCTCACTGGTGCAACAGATTGGGGCCGACAGAGAAGCTCTTAGAGTGAAAGAGCTCACGCAAGGCTGAAACATGCTGTGGGTCTGAAGACGAGGCTCCCACTGAAAAAATACCATTACCTTCCCCTTAACAAAGCTGGAACGATTCCAGTTCCTCTGAGTTTTGTTCTGTTTGGTCTTTTTATGTCTTTCAACTCACAAAACAGTCTGGAGGCCGTGCAGTGTAGAAAAACTGTACAAGGATTTTCGACTTTTCTTGTCTGGAATACACCTTTCATGAATTTGATAAGCAGTGTGCAGTAGTAATATCGCACACAGCCACACACAACACAGCAAACAGACTCAGCTGTAACTATTACCTGTAACTACGCACACACACACATGTGAAAACCAGTGAGTGTGTGCAGAAAGGATTACAGAGCAACAAACATGCACACGTGTCAACTTACCTGCTACTTTTTCGGGGCAGAGGTAGATCCTTCTGGGGAGAAAGAGAAAGCAAGAGAGAGAAGAACAGAAGAAACAAAGAGCAGATAGATTAGATCATTTAGTATCAAACATCATCACCGTCTGTTAATAAGCAGAGACATATGAACAGGATTCATACTGTACGTGTGCTAATGAATTATAAAGTAGCAGAACAATTCCTGTATTCTCTTTGTATGAAGTTCTGTAAACTGAAGCTGCAGCTCAGTTAAATAATGAAACAGATCAAACTAATTATATTCACATAATTACTGTCTAAATTAATGAAGAAGAGGGAATTTTATGAAGAAATTGCATAATTACATATTTTGTTATCATCTATTTTCTCTTGAATGTTTTTTAAAATCATGTTACTGGTGTTGTTTTCATACCTCACTGTAAAGCATGTTGTTATTAGTTTATGTGGAGACAGGACTTGTATAAATCAAATGAATCCAGGTCAAGCTTTACAGTAGACGGATTCAATCTCAGCTTTTGTTTGTAAGCAGCATAAATGTATTTCCTGAGTTATTACAGAGGAAAATTTAAGAACTAACACATTATTTTTCAAATGCCTGATGCAACAATATGCAAACCAAACAAAGACCAGCCTCGCAATAGCAATTATTTAACATTCCTGCTACAAAATAGCTTTTGCCTCCAACTTTTACAACCACTGCAACTGCCTGTAAAGTCATAAATGACTTCCTACAGTAGATGTAAACACATTCTAGGCCATCAGACCAGAAACATCTTCACCCCCCCCCCTCTCTCTCAACAATGAAACCTTCAAAGGAAGTGAAACAAGCTATTCCCTGATGGACGCAATGTTTAGGAAATACATGGCTGCGTTTCAAATAATAATCACATTTTTCTCTTAATACAATTTCTCTGGATGAGACTCAACTACGGACAGTTTTGTGATTTCGTTGTTAATGTGGTAACTGGGACACAGTATGAAAATTGAGACATCAGAGCTTCAGGAACCATCAGGTTGAGTGGAGCCAAAGTCAATTTTAAAAGTGTTGCTGCTATATTTATGACATTGGGACACAACAGCAAGGACTCTGATGTGATTAGGATCTACTGGGATGGAGCTTTATGGGGCTTGTTGCCCATCTATTCCCAATTTGATCTGTTTAACACTCGGCTTAGGTAAGATCAGGTTACCGTCAATTTCTATTGTCAGCCTGTCCTGGGCTGCTTATCAAGCAATTCTCTACAGTCCCGATGGCTCCGCTGTACAGATGTTATCATTTGTTTTTATCACTCAGGGACATCTTAATGACACACAGACATGTCAGTGAAATGAATGGAATCCAAGCGACTAACTACGTCAGGGTCAGAAGTTAGAAAACAAACACCGATGTGAGAGAAAAGGTAAGTGGGAAAATAAGAGATTGTAATTGGTTTTTGTGATTGTGTGCAGTCCTGAAGCGTTTCTCTCTCTCTCTCTCTCTCTCTCTCTCTCTCTCTCAGTCTATCTCTTTGTCTTTGTATAAGCAAACAAGCATTACAAAACCCAAACAAAGCCCAACTGATGAAACACGGCCTGACAGCCGGAGCTCTCGTCTCCAAACAATCTCAAAACAAGGGTGCTACCCAAACTCACCCGATTTACTTTCAGCACTGTGAGACATTAATACTTACACTTAATATAAAACTACAGGAACCCTACTGGGTCATAAAGAAGCTACCTGAGAGTTTCCATGAGACGACTGACACCACACTCATGTCTTGTGTTCAGTGTAGAGCTCAAGCTAGCAGTTGATTAGCTTAGCATAATGACTGGAAGCAGCAGGGGAACAGTCTAGTCTGACTATTAAAGTTCAAAATCCACCTAAGAGCACGTCTAAAGCTCACTAATCAACACGTTTTATCTTGTTTGTTTCATCTGTACAAAAACTGAAAAGTAAAAATTACAATTAGTGATTTTTGACAGTTGTTTGCTTTAACTTCCTCTTGTTGAACTGTAGCTTTTCTGTCCATCCAGCACCTCTGTGCTTCACTTACACTACATGTCTGTGTTTGTTTACTGATTAAACAAGCCAGATATAACATGTTAATTAGTGAGCCTTATTATTATTATTTACTTTGGACAGAGCCAGGCTAGATTTTACCCCTGTTTCCAGTCTTTATGCTAAGCTAAGCTAATCGTCTGCTGGTTGTAGCTTCATATTTCCCGTACAGACATGAGAGTGAAATCAATCTTCTCATTTAACTCTTGACAAGAAGGTGAATGAGCAGATTTCCCAAAATGTCAATCTATTCCTTTAATATGGAAAATTGAATAAACCTGTACGACGGCGGCCTTCTTCTCATTCCACTTTTTTTTTTCTCAATGGGAATGACATCACCCATCATAGTACGCTCTTTCTGGGACAGCTAATGAGTTGCATCATCAAGAGGAAGTGAGCTCGGCCAGGGTGAGTCAGAGACGGCCCTGCAGGAGTCTTACGTACGTACGTGTGAGTGTGTGTGTGTGTGTGTGAGAGTGTGTGTGTGTGTGGGTGGATATGGGGTGATAGGGGTGGCTAATGGATAAAACCCCCCACCTGCTCCCTCTCGCTGTCTGTCCAATAGGCAGTTAGTGTATGTCTTGTTGCCATGTTACTTATTCGCCTCAATTCAAGTGACCATGACAACCTGTCAAAGTTGTCAGTAATATCCACTTTGAAGGACCTTGAAGTATCTATTTGTAAATGTACATTTTCAGGTATCAGAGAAGAACATAAAGCCAGCGAGTGAATGATGGGAAACATGTAAATGCATCGATATCAGTATTATACCTTCAAGGATATTCATATAGGAAGGGACAGAGTGCAGTTAACAACATGCAGATTTACAGGCGGCATGTTCACCATACACAAACTCATTCATATTTCTTATTTATCGAGTATTACTGTCAAATATTTGCTGGTTCTAACTGGATTGCTGATATTCTCTGTTTTATATCATTGTTAGTTAAATATCTTTAAATAAGCAATCTGAAGAACTCATGATGAGCATCTTTAACAGTTTTATAGATTTACAGATTGATCTATTAATTAAAAAGAAATCAGATACATAAATCGATGATGAAAACAATAATTAGCTGCAGCACTGGAAAACATCCCGATGTTTATTTTTCCTTTGTTTCACTTCATTCAAATTGATCCGTCTCATCTTTGGATGACTTTTATACCTCAGAATGAAGCTATAATCAATAACCCAAACTATGTGATCACATTTAGAAACGACTTGTTAGGGTTGGCCACATCATCAACAGATAAGTCAGCTGATAGTTTGAATGAGGCTGAACCATAAACTGTAAGAAAAACACACAACATGACATGATAGAAATATAACAGTATCACAGGCCTGGATGATCCTTATTTACTATTGATCACAATTAAAAAAAAACACTTCCTGTCTACATGCGTCACACATGAAAACCAAACAGCCTTTACAACACTGCATCGATATCTGCCTGTAGGAAAATAGGTGGGAATAACAGAAAAGTGTGATTACACTCTATACACACACACACACACGCACACACACACACACACACACACACCACTTCACTTGTGCTGCTGAGGAGTATGTGAAAACCTGATCCCTCTCTAAGTTGTTCGGACTGATGTCTGGTTATGTGTATATATGCACAGATCAATAACTGGTAGGTCTGTGACGTAATGATTATCTCCTGATTCAATACTATCATGATACCTGGGTGCTGATTCGATATGTAATTCTTAAAGTATTGCATTTCCACAAGAACTGCGATTCGATATTTACGATTTATTGTGATTTTTGTTTACTTTTTTAACACTAGACCATCGGAAAAATTTGAATCATACCCTTCTAGAGACTGTGTGTATCATGAGTCATATTTCCAAAAACAACGCACATCACGTCAGTCTTTCTGTGTTTTATTTCAGCAGCATCATTTCTGTAAACCCCTCGGCTCTGTCTTAAAGCTATGCTAACGGAAAATCTGTCATTGGGAACGAGGTCATTACGAGGTCAGTAGGCCGATATAGAAGTCTTCTACCTGATAGTTAAATGAAGTACTGTTGTAATAAAGAGAAATAAAGTAATGTTATAGCAAAGTTAAATGAAGTTCTGTAAAGTACAGCAGAAGGTCAAAGGTCGAATGCCATTAGCGGAAAGTGAAACTGTTAGCGGTCAGCAGTGCTGTTAAACTATAAGCAGGAAACTGGTGACTTCCTGCCACCGTTTGAATAAAGTAACAGCTCTCCAGTTAGCTGTTGTTATATATTTATAGCTCAGTGTAAATACTGAATTAAATATTGATTCAGAAAAGAATTTCAATAGTTAAAAGGTAAACTACGCAGGATTTTTCTAAAAAACAATGTACAGACTCACAAAAATAATCCGTCTCAATCATCAGTTTTGAGCCACTAGAAGTGTGTCTGTATCTACAGAGACTCTGCCTGGATTTTATTATTCTTTTTCTCTGTTCAGGACGTTTCTGGGCATCAACTCTTGGGCGGTGGGTGTGTAGCCTCCAGCCGATAACGGGCATCTCAAAGAGGCATTAATGAAGTGGTTTTACAGACGTACTGTTCTGTAGACAGACTCACAGATGTCTGCACATACAATCAAACACCTCTTTGGCAAAATGAATCCATTATGAACAACCTCAAAGCTACAACTACAAATGATTCACACGCTGCTTCACTTTGTTGCAACAGGACCATTCAACTTTGTCTGCTTGACAAGTGCAGAAAAGGTGTCACATGTGTATTTTTTTTTTTTTTTTTTGGTTTATATTTACCCAAGGACAAAGCGAAGGCCAACTGGAAAGCAAAGAAAAGAAAAATGGTAATATGCTGCTGCTCTGGGCAGAGTCATGAGGCTTCTGTTCTGTTTCTGCTGCCAAGACTGACAGCAGATTGCGAGGCAAATGTCACGCAGCGTATTCTTCAGTTTAATACCAGCCTTCAAGTTTCACTTAAAAGCTATGAATTCAATGGTCATTACAAAGGCCTAAAATAATGTAATGGCTCAATGAAACATACGAAGCACAATCTTAACCTTTATTACCTTCCTGCAACTTTAAAAAGTGATATTTTTTCTTTCTTTGGGTGGTGTTTGGGGGATTGTGCTTAAGTTGGGCTCAAGCTATTGTGCTTTATAGGTGTCTGGCATGATAATTCAAGCCCAGTTAAAGTAGTTTAAATATCTGAAGCTATTCCCAAATATATTCTGGCCCAGATCTTCTGCTTTGATGTGCACTTTGCTCTCTCAGAACAAAACCTAGCCTTTCTAAATAATACTGACATCAGAGGGATGTGATGAGGCAGAACAAAGCAGTGGGCATGGCAGTGAGTGACAGGGATTGGCAAACTGTGCTGGTTCTTCTGGAGTGATCACACTCTTATCCCTTGTGCTTAGCATATTGGAAATGGGCATGCTGCCCAGAACAAAATATTGGAAAAATTACGCCGTGTGTGAGTGTGTATGTGTGTGTGTGAGAGTGGCGGACTCCATACTCCTACAACTGAGAGGGATGAGACACGCAGTATGACTTGTGTTTGTTTGTGTGTGTGTGTGTGTGTGTGTGTGTGTGTGTGAGCATATGGGTTAAGTGTTAGTATGCTCCACACACCTACAACTGCTCAGGATGGCACGATAAACTTCACTTAGTTGATATGAAAACGACTCATCTCGATGACACACACACGCTCAGAAAACACAGTTACAGCCAAATATAACAGGCTGAGTGGTGCCACGGATCAAAATGTTAATCATCATTGTGGTTAATCAAGTCTGTGTTTGTTCTGCAAAGTCCAATATCTTATTCAAATGTTTTAGTGGTGTTTTAATAAATGAGAGCTACTGTTGTTATGCACATTTCAGCATATGACCGGATTAATCTCAAAACCTTTGTTGCATGTCACACCTCCTCTCCCAATGTTTCATATCTGTTTTCACGGTCAACTGTCAAAAAAAGGGCAAAAAGACCCAAATATATAAGCTAAACAAAGCAAAAAACATATAACAATATAAGATCTGATAGTATTTCCAGTGTAATGACAATAAAAACACTGACACCAAACGCCATGCTCTAAATGTGGCATGTCAGAGAGAAAAGAGCGGAGAGAAACACGGACGAAAACAGCAGAAGTGGGGGCAGGTAAGGGATACTGAGGAAAAGAGACAAATGGAGAGAGATGGAGAAAAAGAAGACTCCATGACTTAAGACCAGCGGCAGGATGGATCGATCAGGATACTACTACTAGGGTGCAGTAGGTGACCACTGAAACATAAATCTATGTGCATGTGAGTGCACACATGTACACATATACACAATATGTCTCCACAGTCAAGTCCAGTAGGTGGACGTAATGCATATAAACGCTGTCTGCCCACCGCAAATACATGCAAAGACTAACATTCTAGTTAAACCTAAAACTGTACATCTGTTGAGTTGTGACTGGTTTGTGTTCATGGCATCAAGAATCTAAAACTGCTGGAAACATACAGTTTGCTTGGCGCCGTCTTTTTATGTTTATAGTCTTAAAATCATCCGTTTAAACCAAAATTTCAATTAGGCATAGTTTCTACCCATCTGTCTGTGTGATAACAATATTATACACTGATGCATTTAATGAGTTTGGCTGTTTTTGTCAAACAAATTCAGGAAAAGGCATTTTTTAATATAAAAAAACATGATTATACTCGTATGTTCATGTTGTTCTTCATGGACGGGTGTAACTAATAACTTAAGACATGACACTAACAGTCAGTTTATACTTGATCAGAACTAGCTTACAACGGAATAAAAAGTGTTTACAGTCGTTCCAGTTGGCTCACAGTGAAAAGTCGGTCATCATGGCGGGTCGGCGAGACGTGATACCGTTTTAATACGGGGATAATGGTGCACATTATCAGACGGTCTCTCCCGGAAGGTATTCATAGTGTTGTTGACAGAAATAGTTGTGTCAAGAATGAAGAAAAGAGATCTAGAGAGAGAAGTTCAAACCCTGGCTCCTGTCTCTCTACACAACTGGCCAATCACGTCATGAAGTGGGTGTGAATGTCAGGTTGTCAGCCGTACACATCTCCCCAAATCCAACATCGGATTAGGTGTACGTGTGAGAGATTTCCAAAGCTATTTGACCGTCTGACAAGCAGTCCTGATGGAGTATAGAGGATCCTTAAACTGAGGCAGCTGAATGGAATTCAGCCATCTTTTATTTTACCATTTATTCCTGTTCTCACTTATTATCACATGTTAACGTGTGTTTGGTGAAACAGGCCTGTTGGTTTCAATACCAAAGAATTTGAATGATATTCAACTAAATGTGCTTCAGTGTTCACCATCATAGACGACAATAAAGATACCCTCTGCACACATATGCTACACATGTACCCCCCCCTTCCTTTGTCTGTTTGGTGTGAAAGTAGATCCAGGCAGTAAAGGGATCCAGACATTGTAATAGCCACTTAAATGGGGTCTACTGTAGCCCACAGCTGTTGCCAGCCTTGACTCCTATGTTGCCCCCTCCTCCTCCTCCTCCTCCTCCTCCTCCTCCTCCTCCTCCTGGCCCCCAGTCCTTTCAGCCCGTCCTGCTGCTGGTGGTTGGTCTTCCTCCCCGAGGGCACACAGGGCTGTTAGGCCACCATTAGTCCTGCTAATGGGCCTGACAACTGCGCCACATCCTCAACATTTAGACCTCCTGCGTCTGAGATATGGATATCGACCACTTCAATGGGAACGGAGAGTAGGGGCAGGGGGTGGGAGTCGATTTGATATGTACATATAGGCATGAATGTGATGCGCACAGCACACACACACACACACACACACACACACACACACAGCAAGACAGAAACACACAAACCACAGTACAGTCCAGTAAATTAATGGCAACACACACATACTTTACACTCAGCATCTGACTAAAATCAAAAGAGCAGCTTGACTCACTAATGACTGTCTTGTAAGTGCATGTGTTTGTATATTTGGGGCTTCAAGGCTACGCTTTAAGTGTGTGTGTGTGTGTGTGTGTGTGTGTGTGTGTGTGTGTACGTGAACACATCCAGTAGATTCTAGTTGATAACGAAGTCCATCTTGGCTGAGTGTGGGTGTGTGCTTCTGTCTTGCTGGGTCTGTGTGTGTGTGTGTGTGTGTGTGTGTGTGTGAGTCTGTGTGTGTGTATTACATTCAAAACTTTAATGATCACATCAAATTGCCCCCCCCGCGAGGCTGTCCCTGCCCTCCATTTACACTGACGAGGTCGATATCCATACCTGATATTCAGCTACAATTAACTTCTGCAGAAACATTTCAATCATGAGAACTACTGAGCTCAGCAAATCGACTGTACGTCTGCTAAACATCCCTTTTGGAAAAAAAAAAAAAAACTACATATGTGATCTGAAAGTCTGATATGAACAATAATGAAAATAAAGTGTGAGAACACGACTCCTGACCTTTACGAAGCAGCTTCTTTAAAGACTAACTGAAAGAATTAGTCACTAAATTGCTTTAATCAAGCGATCATGGTAATTATTCTCTGCTTCAATTGCTGCTCAAATGTGAAGATTTGCTGCTTTTTACATGATTTTAAACGGAATATCTTTCAGTTATAGATTATTGATGGGATAAAATCAGATATCTGAAGATGTCAGAGGGCTCTCAGAACTTGTGATGGCCATGATGGCCAACTATTAGACGAATCAGTGAAAATAGTCATTAGTTGCAGCCCTCAAATATATATATCTATATAGATATATATATCTCCCAACAGCTATAGAGAGGCAACAATCATCACAGGCCTCTGTCTAAATGCCACTGAGACACTGATTAGGATAAATCTCCGACATACAGTTCAATAATAAGAGCAGAAGTAGCGGCGCTGGCAGTCGCTGCAGTACATAGTCTTGACTTCCTTATATAGAAATGCACCCACACTAACTCCATCAAAGACAGGTATTTATCATGACATCTTTAATTTAGTGTGTGCTTGAATCCACCGGGCTGTACAGCAGGAGTGTTGCACCTGTAGGAGTGGAGACTCGCAGCCTGGCAGAGTTATTGCCACGTTCCACCAGCTGAACAACATTTATACAGGAAATCTTCCAGTTTCACTTGTCTGTATTTTATAAATGATGAGCAGTCATCTACGGCATAATGTCTCAGCGCAATGTGCAGCAGAGTACTTTTATTGTAAATTAATACACGAGGAAGAAGAGAAGAACTGGCAGACAATGGCCCTGCTCACTAAGCTTTGCCTGCTTCACTCGAATAATTTCACGCAGGCAGCCACCACACGCAGGAAAACCTGGAGAGAAGCTTTTACCATTGCAGTCCTGTGTCTGTCATACTGTCTGAGATACAGGCTAAGTGACTAGCCTACTTCATGCAGATGTAATAGAATCAGTTACTCCCCCTACTCAGTCTTCTTTCAGTGCTCCAGGATCGACACATGGCTGGTTATTATAGATTTGTGGGCATATTTTTGTACAATAATCTAAAATTATTGTAAATCTAAAATTGTCAAAAGTAGTCACCCTCTATGCTTGTTGTTACTGCCTTTTCTAAATGTTACTCCAAGACTTTATTAGGACAACATGTCATGAAGACTTTGTTTAGCTGGGTGATTTGGGTGATGTACATTTTGTCTGCTGTCACAGATTTATACACCGCTAGCTATCTCTCGCTATCTATGGGCACCTGCAATGTTGTAAGTCAATGAGCTGAGCTGTTTTACGGTAATATTTAATTTATTATCTGTTTGTATCGATGTGGTTAGCCTAATTAGCATCCTGTATCCGGTTTCTCACTTAATGTTGCACAATATGTACTTCATAGAGACATATTTTGATGTTACAAGACAAAACTACACAGGAAGTGACACGAGATTTTCCATTTACACCCACTGCTGGTTGACATGCTGCTGTTTGGTCTTTTATTCAGGTCTAAAACTGTAACATACATCTTATGGTGATGGTTTGGTTTTGTGACATTTCATCCTACTTTGTATAAACTCCCACATAGACTTCCTTCCTGGTTTGAATATCTGTTTCAAAGTAGTGTGTTTGAAGAAGTGCATGTAAGTTTAATTATAAATACAATTGATAACACTGGCTATATTTCTTTACACACCTTATATACAGACGGGTGAAAAATTAAAGGAAAAATCAACATAAAGTGTCTTAGTAAGGTGTTAGGCCACCACGTGCTGCCAGAATAACATCAGTGGACATTGACATTGATTCTACAGTCTTTGAACTCTACTGGAGGGATGAACACCATCCTTCAAAAAGATATTCCCTCATTCATTGTTGTGATGATGATGGTGGAGAGCGTTGTCTAACACGTCGGTCCAAAATCTCCCATAGATGTTCAACTGGGTTGAGATCTGGTGACTGTGAAGGTCACAGCATATGATTCACATCATTTTCATACTCATCAAACCATTCAGTGACCCTTCATGACCTGTGAATTGGGGCATTGTCATCCTGGAGGAGACCCCTCCCATCAGGATAGAGATGTTTCATCATAGAATAAAGATGATCACTCAGAACAACTTGGTGTTGGTTTTTCAGTGACCCTTCCCTCTAAGAGGACAAGCGGACCCAAACCATGCCAGCAAAATGCCCCCCACAGGATAACAGAGCTACCAGATCCCCCCACTGTAGGGGTCCAGCATTCAGACCTGGACCCTTGGTGAACACCACATATGCACTCGTCTACTAGTCAAGACTGTGGTGACGGATGACTCATCTGACCATATCACTTTGTGACCAGCGCTTGTGGTTTTTACACCACTGAACTCTCAGATGTGCATTTATCTTTGTAATAAGAGGTTTATGGACTGCCACCCTACTATAATATCTCTCTGTGTAATTATTGACGTATGTTTCCTGTTGACACAGTCTGATCACGTCCTGTGTTGACATTCTCAGTCACCTGTGAAAGAGTTGCTCTTCTGTTTTTCCTTACATATCGCACTAATGCATCAAGCATCACAGTCATCAAATGTGCGCTGTCAACCACAGTTTCCGACCCTATTTACTGATGTCTTCCCCATAGATCTACATGCCGATGTCACTTCAGTCACCGTTCCTATTGAAACACCAGCTGAGCGGTCTTTGTGACTGAAGTTCCTGCCATCCATGTCAGAAATATGAAACCTCTTCAAAAGTCACTTAGATCTTTTCCTTTTGCCATCAACTGGACCTCATCATCATTTCTATACAGGCCACAGAGCATGACTGGATGCTAATTGCTTAACTGTACTATGCAGTGCACCAGAGTGGAAGCATCTGCATTTGTTATGTTTCTCAACTCATTTATTCATTTTTTTCCTTTTATTTCCCGTCTGTGTGTATGTAGACAAAGAACTAACATATATAAAGCTAAATCTCCAGTGAAAGAGTATTTATAAGAAAGCAAAAAAAAAAAAGAAAAAGCAATAAATAAAACCTTTGCACATATTCTGCTGTATTGAGAAAGGCAGCCTTGTGTAGGCTGTTAGTTACACAGCATCCAGTTATTTTCACTATGTTTTGCTTTTGATTTTAATTTGGAAACAACGGTTGAAAAAAAAAAAGTTCTCACCTGCAGCCTCCGTCTTCGGATGATCCCAGAGTCATCCATGGTTCACACCTGTTCACACCTGAGGGTCTCGTGGCTCCTGTGGTTTGCCGGTGACGGGAGCGAGAAGAACACCCACTCTCGCGTGGTTTTCAGCGAGCCCCGCACGGCTCGTTAAATTACCACCAAACCGTAGTGTCCGTAGTGTCCGCCGGCCGATTTTAACATGGTTTGACAGCGAAAAGCAGGAAATATCCGCTGGTTTTCTGAGGATTAAGTTGCGCTATCGTGACCACTGTGACAAATAACAGCATACAAGGACACTACTGGTGCTCCTTTCTTTGAGATATAAGCTTTATCTTCTCTCATAAACTCTAATGTCTAATGCAGCCAAAGCAGAAGAGGTGCCACTCCTGTGCTGGACCCCATGCTGGCCGGCTGACAGAGATTACAGAGCAGGCTGCTACCGCTGTGGTGGGAAGTGCTGAATAAGCGAGAGGCTGCACTGTGGGATCAGCGTGCTCTGCGTGAACTGTAGTCCAGCTGAGACCCAGACAAGAAACCCCCCGAACAGATTAGATACACTACACAAGTTTGCAGACATCTTCACCTGGAGACGCGCAGCACAGCACCAAAAACATCTTCAAACTGGAAGTAGTTTATTGCACGAGTAGCAGTGAGCAATCAAACTGTTGTCATCCTTTCAATAAATAATAATAATAATTAAAAAAAGCCTCGATCACAGTGACCCTCCGTCGATCTGCAGACCGTTTCACAGCAGCAGAAAAACCCCGCTACATGTTAGAGGAGTCCGCGGCGGACACACGCACAACACCGTGTGTGTGCTGGGAGAGCACCAGTGCATGCATGAACACGGAGTTCCCTGCATGCATACTGCACGTCAAACTACAAATCCCGATAATAAGACACATCCACGCGCTGTCAGAGCATCTGTGCATGGAGAAAAAAAAAAAAAGGCGAGATCAATGGAGATGTGTAGGATCCGTCCCTGTGCTGAGAGATGCACACATACACGCACACATCGGCAGTGAAACAGGGCTGATCGGCTCCTGTTTTCGTCTCCCGGCTAACACATTTGTCCGTTTTGCTTCCTCTCGCAGGTATGTTGTTGGTTCAGTCTCTTCCTCTCCGCTATAACGTTGCTTTTCTTGCGAGAATTGATCTGTGGTTGCCGTATGGGCTTCGCTCCATCCTCAGCTCCAACCTCCCACTTCCTACTACCGAGTGACGTTTAACCCCTCAGCGACCAGACGGCTCTGCAGCTGATGATGATCGTGGTTGTGAGAGTTGAGATAAGGGCTTTGTATTTCATCCCTTATTTGGTAAAACAAGGACGGAAGAGCTGGTAACCAATGACTTAATGGCTGAGAATATCCTTTCATCAATATACAGTCTATACTTTCACTGATACGACTTTAAATGCATTTAACAATCATTACAAACACTGCCAGGAACCCTTAAATCCTTCATTCCTGCAGCCTGTTTTGCGGGCACAAAACACTTGATGAGGTAAACAAAGTCATCTAAACATTTGGTGGGGAAAATATCTTAAAATATAAAGCAGCTACAAACATAACACTACAAATGTGTGTCTTATTAATAGCATGTGTCAGCTTTAAAAGTGGTCTGCCATCAGAACTATCGTGTGAGTTTTCAAGCCAACACGATCCTTAAAAAGTTCCAGGCTTCAAAAATCCTTGAATAAATATGACAATATAAACCCTGAGATGATTCACATTCGTCAACCATTCGATGCTACACATGCAGTGTTTATACTGAGGCAGCTATCCTTTAATAATGGATAGTATAAAGTATAATTCCAATCTCATTATTTAATCTATTAACTGTTTCTATTTTTAAGACATTTTACATCAAAACGTAGAACGTAAGCTCTGCCTGCTCCTTTAAAAGGCAGCTAAAGACATTAACCTGCATCCACCAGGACTGTGTTTTATGTATTTATTGTGTTTTTTAGTTTTGGCTCTGGTGGTCACTGCATCTATCTTTTCTCTCTTGAATGTTGTATCTTGTATGTTTTATGTAAAGCATTTTGTGACTTTATTGTTATTGACAAATACATTTTACTTACTTACTTATATGTGTTTTAATCAAACTGAGTTTAGTACTGTTGACAAAGATCTCTGTGCTCAGCTGGGATGATGTATCTCACCGTTACATTTATGTTGTTGACAGTTAGGAGTTAAATTAAGCAGGAAATGAAATGCATGTTGTATTGTTTTGTCCTTTGCATGCTAACTACAGAAAGATTCTTCAGTAAAACTAAAAACAATGACTTTCTTATGGAAGATGTTGAAATTGTGAAAACACTTGTGAGTATGTGCACACTTCCTGGTCTTCTACTAAATGTTTTGTATAAATAGCTTTTCTATTCTTTGTCTCTTCTGTGTGAACTATGTTTTTCCCCCAATGCTACATGCAGTATGTGGTTTGCAGCAATGAATGTCAGTCCCCAGAAGTTCTTATATTTATGTCATATTATTATGGGATGGACCATTTCAATTAAAAAAAAAAAACATGATTCATTCTTTCATATAGCGAGATAGAGGATTTTACTACCATTTAAAACAAACTACATCATTGACTTTCCTTCATAGTCTTGACACTTCCTGCTAACATGACATCACCAGAACGCACAAAGCAATAGTTCCCAGCTCAACACTTCAAAACCGAGCAACGTCTACTGTGACCCCTCGTCACAGGTTACGGCCTGTATGAGTGGTGATCAGTTATAGAAAAGACTGATTATTCCCTCTTGGATTGTGTCATATGAAGGATTTTTTAGAGGCCACAAGAGGTGAAAGTTCCCAGTATTTCACATAAGTGTTTTAAAAATAAACATGAATTCATTACTTGGTAATTTAGCTACAAACTAGATTTCCCTTTAGGGACAGTGAAGATAAAGAAGATGACAGATATTTTTTTTATCTTATCTTAATTTTCGAGTGATTCCTCAGATTTATCTTTAGGAAACACAAGTGCAGAAAGTTATTTAGTTACTTTAAATTAAGAGTCCTTTGCCTCGTGTAAACGGCGACTGAATTAACAGTCAACACAGCCTGCCGTCATGCTTCCGCTGCTATTCCAGTGAAAGATGGCATGAAGCGTGATGCATTATTCAACATTCACACCTGTCACACGCGGGATTCACTGCCACATAACATTTCACAGCTCCTCACCTTTTAGTTAGTTGCATCCCTGATCCAAATGTTAATGAATGAACACTGGCACAGAAACAAATTCCCATCATGGTGATTTTTAAAGAGAAAGATCCTCTGTGCTGTTGACAAATTAAGCAAAACTGTGTCTCTTGGTGGTTTGACAATATTCATATCAACTGAGACCTTCCTGTCCCTGATGAATGTGCCAACAGATGTGGATGTCAATAAAGGGAATGAACACCCTAATCAATACTGAAGGAAAAACACCAGAGTGCATTCATAATCACTGACTCATACTGACAGAACATTTCAGGGCAAAGTCCATCACCGTGTTCACACAATGTGGTTGGTTTTGTCAGGATGATGTTTCACTGTTAAACATTCTCACAAGACGGAGGAATGTTGGTCAAAGGTGGCGGATCAACATACAAAGAGAAAAACCAGTGGAGGGTCTGGGCAGCTGGTCCGGCTCCAGCTCCAGGATGGAGGGAGACAACAGGGAGACTTAGTGGCTTTTAGCATCGTGGCCTTAATGTTCCCCCCCCCCACCTCTCTGTGAGCAGACGGAGCTGGCAGCTGGGTTCAACTTCAGCACACCACCACATCCACCACTTAAAGTCTTTCACTCAACCACACATAAGGACGAGAACTCCCCCGTCTAATGGTGTCACGCAAGTTTGCTGGGAACAAAAACAAAAAAGGGGCAGAAGGAAGGGCGGGTGGTGGGGGCTTGATGGGCTGCAACTAATCATTTTTTTCATTATCAATTCATTTGTTTTCCTGAGAAATAAATGTATCAAATAGAAAATGACGCATCGCGACAATGTGGAAGAATTCCAATGATG
This sequence comes from Thunnus albacares, assembly GCF_914725855.1. Taxonomy (NCBI): domain Eukaryota; kingdom Metazoa; phylum Chordata; class Actinopteri; order Scombriformes; family Scombridae; genus Thunnus; species Thunnus albacares. Next base: position 1,142,791 of record NC_058108.1, on the reverse strand, counting down.
GGCTGTTAATTTTCTGTCCACTAATTGACTCTAGATGGTTAAACAAAGCAACAGAGTCATATTCTGGTACCAATAAGAGGCTTTTACTTATTAAAAGTTATTTTATATTAAAAAAAAAAGTCTCTATAATTAATTCACAAGTCTGGAATAAAACCAAACAATCTGTTTTACATACAAACAATCTAAAACTAATCCTAGATGGCGCTGGGTCACAAAGACGTGTGTGGGGTCGCTGATAATTGTGGATGTTTTTTCTAATTAGCTGTTTAGTCATAAGCTGTGCAAAGGATCCTTTTAGAACTGAGGTCAACAACACTTTGCAGCTGATTGTTGGATGTGAGGATTACTGTAAGTCGACTGTAGCGATGCTGTGAGTCATTAAACACAGTTCCCAAGTATTTTGACATGTATTTTTTTGGTAAAATTATAATTTCTTCTATTTTTGGATACATTTAAATCTAAAAATGATCAGCCTGCAGGTGTAATTTGATTTACTGAACTGATCTTTATTTAAGAATATGCACCATGTCAGATGTAGAAGACCACTATCAGACACTAATGCAGGTTGAGCTGATTTTTTATATTTTACTTTAGTGGTGCATATAATCCTCCATTAAATTTGCCGTTCTAAAAACCAATGACACGTAGTGAATGTGAGGCTTTGAGCCCCTCTGTGGACATGACGCTCGGGGCAGTTTCCTGCTTTGCCCAGTTGGTAATCCAGCTTTGATCGCACCAGTCCAACACAAAGAGTTATTATTATAATTAGGAAACTTTAAATGGTCCAAATCTTGCAGCCAATAATATGCTGTGGAACAAGGTAACATTTCTATATATTAAACATGACTCTAAAAGCCACACACCGATCTACAGGAAGCATTAGAATAAAGCAGAACAGACCTACTGCAGGATATTAAAACAATATCTTACAGCAAAGGTCATCAATGAAAAAGTGTTCGAGCATAAATGTGCGACGGTGTCAGCAGGTGAAAAATTATGTTTTGGGGAGTGACCCAGTTACCAGTGTGTCTGACTTCTCTAGCACATTTAGCCTATGCTGCTTTTTTTCATATTAATATTAAATAATTAATGAAGGCACATGAATTTTACATCTTTTTTGTTCATTAGGTGCTGTGAGATTCGGGTAGAGGAGGCGGGGGCGGCGGCAGAGTCGAGCCTGTACGAGGCACAGTTTTAACAGGCAAAGACTTTCTCCTGCTGCCCTGTGTAAAAAGCTCTCAAAAATGATGTCACCCTTTTTTTCAAAGGATGCCCCCGAGGGAGGTCACATGGGGTCAGGCTCACTGCAGCCAAAAGCTTGGCAGGGCTGGGATTTGGAATATGCCTGCCGCTTGTGCGATCCCATTTCCCGTCCTGGTAAGCCTGTCTCACAAGCGCCACGTCAGCTCACATCTCTTCATAGACTGCAAGTGCCTCCCCCTGCATTCAGATCTGCTGTGTGTGTGTGTGTGTGTGTGTGTGTGTGTGTGTGTGTGTGTGTCCAGAGCATGTTAATAAAAGGAGTCAGCATTCCTCTCACAGTCAAAAACTGTAACATGCAGGCATTATTGTGAACCAAAGTCTTCCCCTGGTGATTCATCAAATCAGCCACTGTGTGCAGGTGCAGGGCTTCTTTCTCCTTTAGGTATTTAGCCTGTAATAAATACTAACTGGATGAAGCTTATAAAGCTAGTTGTTGATTCAACTGTGTTTCATTTCGTATGGGATTGTATTACATTAGGAGAAGTTGATGTTATTTATAGTCTTCCCAGTTCAATAATGAAATAGCACGCAGTGGAAACTTCATGATATAATTCATTCCAAATGCCCTTGAGGTCGACTACTTGGTCTTCTAATTCAGACGTACCTCATCTATCAGCACTGTGCCCCCAAAGTACATTTCAAAATTGCCCTCAAAAAATGTACTGAATGTTAATCTAATCCAGCAACACGGATGATAAATGCTTGGAAAACAATATTTAAAAAACAGCAACAGCAGCTCCTCTTGACATGAAAGCTAGTTTGGTCATCGTTTGAACAAAGCGCCTCCAATGTGAGCTTTATTTATTATTAGCATGTTCACATTAAGCTGGCTAAATTTAAAAATGCACGTCTTCCTGTTTTTCCTGTTTATTACTACAGTATGTTTTCCTCTTTCCCTTGACTGAATGGAAAAATATTATTTTAGGATAATTAAAACAAGCTGAGACTCCTTATCTTAAGGACAAGTCACTAGAAACACTAGTGTGAACATATTGTTTTCACACAGTAAATAAGCCGGCTTTGTGTGCAGGCTGAAGTCGTCGCTGTCACTTTAAAAACACGAGTCAAATTGCTGATGGCCACACCTTTTTTTTTTTAATAACTGCTGCTAATCTGCATTCATCCTAATGTGACCTGACACTGTAGCCGTGTTTGTAATTATGATTATATTAGAGTAGCATGTTTACTCTGTTTATCATCTGCAAGTTTTAATTACCAACTTGATGTTGTGTAGATTGTTGTGTACTTCTCTCAGTGATCTAATACAATTACACTCAGAGTACACAAACTCAACAGCCACAGTTGACACTCTGTGAACCCTTTTCATAGCAGACATGATGACGTTGAAGCACTTAGAGCAAAGTTCGATGCTCCTGGAACTGGTAAAAGTAAATCTAATTTAGCGTTATTAATGCAGTTGATCACACCGGAGCTTTTCTTGCTATGACATGTAAAAATGTTTGCTGTGAAAAAGGTCTGTATTGGTTTTTTTTGCCTTCTTAAAGTGGACATGACCTCTTTCCAGGTCTATACTGGATTATCGCTGCATGATTTACAGTTAAAATGCAGCTCCTTAGTTCAGACAGGACGTTTTAGCTCCTGTCTCATTAAGCGCCCCCACCCCAATGAGCCCACTCCGTTCTGATTGGTTAGCTCCTGGAAGCTGCCCCTCGGCAGACTTCCAGCTCGGGAGGCTACGTAAACAAACAGTAATAGTCAGATTTCACTTCTTTTTCCTTTTCTTTACTCAAAATATAAACTTCTCAAATACATCTGTAAATATTCAAGCCTGAATCCGATCTGAAATATGCAAGTGGACACACAACACAAACAGCCCATGAAACAACCTTAGCAACAAAGGCTACACACAGCTGTTTGTGGTCATGTCCAAACAATCTGACGTCAGTTTGATCAGGAAATAGAGGAAACTTTATGGAGCGTTCAGAGCAGGCTGAGGCCTGGGCTTATGACCTTATGGTGGCATTTTTACATACATTTACCTACATTTAACATAGATATCCAACATTATAACAGTTTATATATGACAGCAAATCACAAAAAGTATGATATGTCCCCCTTAAGTACAGTATTTAGAGAATCATGTATGAGGCAACAACAATTTACTTGGTCTCTATTACCTATTTTATGTGCAACTTTTTGTCAAATGTCCCTTTTTATCCCCAAACTCTCCACTTACGTCTCCCTTTTATCCTCCTCATCTCCTCCTGTTTTCTTCCTCATTCATCCATCTATTCTCTTCCACTAACACTCCTTGTCCTGCAAATCTACTTCCTTTTGCTCCCTCTTCAGTGAAACCCCTGCACCTCCTCTCTCCTCCCTTCAGCTCCCACCTTCTCCTCATTTCTAGGCCTGTCTGTCTTGGAAGTGGGTCACAGACTACAGCTGCGCTAAAAGCCTCGCTAGTCTGGGAAGAAGACAGCGTCTAAATAAAACACCATACAATCAGCGGTCTCAGCGGTGCCTCATCATACATACATAAAGCTAAGAAGGACGGAGAGAAGAGGGGAAGGAGTTCAAGAGGGAGAGATAATGTATATGCAACTTGATCGGTTAAGTGGGTCTCTGGTCTTGTTGTCTCTTCGCAGGCAGAAAGCAGTTTCCGCCGTTACATATCAAAGCTTTTAATCTCAAACAAATGTTTCAAAGGAGGCACTCAGTCACTTATTTTTCCATATGATCTGACCAGCTGACTTGTGCTTCTGATCTATATGAAATTTAAAAGCTTAAAGTACTGTGTGTATTCTGCCAGTTGGTTTAAGTTGGACATTATGTTGCTATAGTAACCTCTACTGGCAGAGATCCACACCAGTTACACTTTAACTGACGGCGCTTTCGGACCAAACAGTTCTGACCAAACTCCCCTGAGAGGAACTCCCCACTGGGCAGCTCCTCTGAGAACTTCATACCTTGAAGGGCTTTTTATCTGATTGCATTCGCACCGCCGATAGGAACGCTGAAGAGAAGTGAAGCTAGCCGGCGGTTGGTATAGCAACGTAACCTCTGCATGAGATACAACAACAACAACAACAACAAGATGTAGGATGCCGTGATCGGAGCTCTGTGTTTGTTGTGTGTCGTGGGTTTCATGATAATAACAGAGTTGGACAGGAGACGTGTGAGTTTAGACTATGCAGGTTTTTAAAGATTGGCTCGTGTGTCCGAACGATCAATGTCCACTGACATCACACAAGGTTCCTCTTGTGCTGGGAGAGTACCTACACTGAAGTAGGAGCTAAAAAAAGTTCCTTAAAACAGTTCTAAGAGCTACAATTGTTCCCATTTCCTGCAGTGCGGACACAATAAAAAGGTGTAGTTTCTCCAACAGTTCTCAGAACTATGAAAAAGTCCCTCCAGTCCAAAAGTGCCTATTGTTAGTTAAATCTGTGCCTTTGGAGCACCACCTCTATTTACTATTTTTATTATGGTTGTTTTGATGATTGTTGACTTGTTAGTTGAATTTAGTTAACTGCTAACCAAGCTACCATGTTAGCTATTTAGTAGTAACTGTTGATTTGCTGTCGGGCTAACTGTTGATGTTATATATTTTACTTTATTTTGCTTTTGTGGATTCTGCTTGACATTAAGGCTTGTCCTCTTGTCCAGGACAAGTGGAAGAGAAATGTACTTCCCCACAATATGTCCAACTCAGAATGGGATCGCTCAGTGCAGAGTGGTGTAAGGATTAACTGGAACACACACCCACATAGACACGCATACACGCAAAAAAACACAAAACACACACATTGGGAACAAACACATACACACAGAAAACACGTTATTTTTATTCATTTTATTTTATTTAATGAATTTTATTATCCTTGGCGTTTTGGCGATACTGTTCATCTGACATTCATGCCAATAAAGCTAATGGAATTGAACTGAGATAGAGAAACAGACGTGTCTTTAGCTTCTGTACTGTGACCAGTGAAAGATCAATTAACTTGCCTGAAGCCAGGCTCTGTGTACGTTTACTAGATTAATGATGAACTTAACTTAATGTTGACTTTCACTAGTGATACTTACTTTCTCTCTGGCCTGGTGGATAATATTTTTTAGTCTAAACCTTTGTGAAGCCAGTTTCCTTCTTACTGTACTAATTAATTTGAGCCTTTACAGCAGCAGCACAACATCCGTCTGTCAGTTGGTCCACTTTTCATCCAGACTGAAGTATCTCAACAACGACTGATGGATCGTAATGAGTTTGGTGATCCACTAACTTTTCATCCAGCGCCACCACCAGGTCAAGACGTGGTCAAATTTCTCAACATTTATTTTGACTTGTGCAGATTTACTTTAGGTTCACCTGTTTATGTTCTAGGGTGCTTTATATTGAATGGTGTTCCTAATATTTTTTCCACACTATTAACATACATGATGGGGTTGAAATATTAGGAACACAATATAATGCACTCCAGTACACCACCACCCACTACGACCCTAATAATAAACATAAAGTGGAATTATCACCTTTCTGACAATGTCAACAAAAACTGAAAGTGTAGAAGCTTCGTAAAAGTAGAATTCATGGCAGAGCTGTTATGTTGGATTTCATTAGATTGCACAGGTGTTCCTAATAAAGTGGTCGCTGAGCATCATACACTACAGTGACATCTGGACTCGGTTTTATAAGGCTGTTTTCATATCCGCCTCAAAACGAGATATTTGATGTGACGTCATATAAGAGAAAGTGGTCGAGCTAGGTGCAGTTTAACAGTAAGAAATATGGATTTCAGCACTTTGACACTACTGAGGTTGAAAATATATATTCATATGAATATGACAGACTATAAATGCATCATGTTGATCCTGCTAGGTGTCCAAAGGATCAGAAAAGGATTAAGAAAAATAACTGCCATCGACAAGAAATTCAGTTATGGTGTGAGAACCAGTGGAGAACCAGTGGAGAACCAGTGGAGAACTGGGCAGATGTGTTGGTGACTCTCCAGCTAACTGCACGTAACACTGTGTGCTTTTTATCTCACAATATTGTAATGTTTGGTATCACATATAAGTCACTACCAAAATTAGTTCTGATTGTCTCCTGGCAAGATACTAACGAGCACAGATCAGCTCGTTAGGTCGGTCGTATCCTGCAGTGCCTGATTTAACTCAACACTATGTTTGCGCTGCTACCACACAGGTGAAAAAGCCAATTAAGTGTTACCTCATGTTCCAACTACAAAGACCAGATTCAAACAGCACAAACAAACTTGTGTCCTGAACCTCTACTGGAAGTGTGTTGAGCTCGTTGCACAGCTATGAATCCACACACATAGTGAGGGCAGAAGACTGAATAAACAAAATATTTGGGATGTTTTCTCACACGCGGGTGCAAGAATCCAATTTCTGAGAGTTCTCTCAAAGTTTAAAACTCTTTCTCATTTGCTTTCTTTATCCACATCCTATTTTAATATAACATAAATTAACTTAAATCAAAAGTAGGTAGTGAGGTCCAAATCCAGATTATTTGTCTTTATTGCATTAAACAGGAACATATTTTCTTGTGAGATAAGCTAGTGTGACTCAACACTTGGATCAGTACCTGTCTGGCTTTTGTGCCCAGGTTTAGTTACTGCCAGCAGTCTCAATGTACGACATTAAAAGGTTGAGCACCCCTGATATATAGCCTAGATAATGAGCTATGTTTACTCCAATACAACATGCAGGAAGCACTGCTGTTTACTGAAAAGAAGAAAGTCAGAAGAACAAGCACCAACAGGCTGTAACGCTGTGAAATTATGTTATCAATGAGCGGCACCTTCACAGCTGAGGAACAGATCCAGTCTGCAGAGCACACCAGAACCTGCTCTATCTTCTACACATCGCTGTGAAACCCTACTGTGCCGTGTGAGCATTATATGATTTATATATCTGACTTGTCCACAGTGCAGAAAGTCTGCAGAATTCCCAAATCTAACACTTGGCTTTCTGGTGTACATGAAAGCTTATATTGATTGTCCTTTTTTGAAATATTGCCCAGGAAGAAAGAACCAAAGCAAAAGACTCTTACTCTTAAACATCAAACACTGCTTCTACAACGAGAATACTAATAGAAACAGATAGATAGAAACAGCAGTGTGAAATATGTCAGAATCATAACTGGGCTAAATTTCAACTTGGTTTAAAAAAAAAGGACCAGTTTTCATTTTGGTGCGATAGGGACACCATGTGGAAAAGATCTGCTATTCCAGACAAAAGTTCAACATATATTGAACAGGCCAAGAGAGAAAAGATCATTCAATCTGATGGTCAGGTACAACAGAGTCTGGAGTAACGCAGGATAGTGTGGCTGGAGTTCACACTGCTGATCCACAGATAAGAACCAGCTTTAGATCAGACCTGAAGGAATACTCATACAGTATGTTACACACGGCAGTGACGGCCGTGTGAATAATCTTTATAGAAGTGACGACTTATGAGGAAATTCCTGAATGATCTTCTCATCTTTATCCAGGGAGTTCTGATGTTAAAGAATCACTGACATTGACAGCCTGCAGTTTAATGAAGAAATGCTCAAAAGGTCATTTACAGATGATGGCATTTACAGGATACATTTTGCCATCTGATACTTTTAATAAGATGGTACCGATTGTCTTTGCTTTTCTACTGAGCAGAACATAATCAGCAACATTAGCTCGACTTTTTAACCAAGTTCATCATCAAATTCAGTATTTGTACTGCACAATAAACAATAAATATCACAAAATATTTATTTATTAATTATTGTATAGCTTTTTGGACAGTAGTAGATGGTCCTATACAAGCAGGAATTAATTTTTAATGGCAACTTTATTTGATTGCTGTAAATAATAAAATCCACACTGACTTTTTTTTTGCTGAATCCATGGTTTAACATCTCTTTACAAGAATGTTACTGCTGTTAGCCCATAGTTTTTAATTTAACATATTCAACAAGTCCTCAGTGGACCTTAATGAAGCAACCTTAATGAAGCAATTATTGCTTGAACTCTTTGTTCAGACTGAAAGTTAATGTATGTGTTCTTCTTTTTGCCTGACGAGTAAATAAGAGAGCAAGGCCAGTGTTTATTTGTGTGCCTGTTAGGTAGTACAGACATGACTCAAAAAAGGGGGAAAAAGTTCAGTCAGGACACTTCAAATCTTTCTCGCAACATCTGAATCACCTCGTCTTACCTCGACTGAGTCACTGGTCACCGCCACACATTCATTCATAAAAGCTTCCTGTGTCAGTTGTGGAAAAGAACCAGTACAATCCAATTAGTCCAACTGAAAAGACGCCAAGAAAGGAAACTGGGACTACATGTAACGACGACTGGGGGATTAGAGACCTGCTGACCCATGTGACCTGTGGTGGTGAGGAGGAGGAGGAGCTGTCCTTGGTGCTGAAAACTGTGTCCAAGTCACAGATAACACAATGAAATGCCACAAATTTTCCAACGTTTGCCAGTTTTATTACCAAACCAGAAACCAGCATGTTAATTGAGATCGTGAGGTTGAACAAACTAACAAAGATAAATTATCTGATGGCTTCAAAGAATGACAACTCAAATATCACATCAGCTGTTACAGATGCAGATAAAGAGTAGAGCTGCTGGTTATATAAAGTTAACGCGTTTGATGATCTGTGCAAAGGCTGCAGCTAATGGTTATTAGGGGTTCAAGCACCAACGTGGTTGGAAGCCTGTTGTTTTTGTTCAGATTTTTATTTGTTTTAATCTTGTTTATTAAATAATAATAATAATAATAATTATTATTATTATTCTGATGAAAAAAAGCAGTTGTGCGTCCAACCGTAAACTGTGTAATGGTGACATTTCATAGGAAGGTCGTAGACAGTGCAAACTGGGTCCAGAAAAAAAAAGTCTAACCATAAGTTGGCACTTTATTAAAGGAAAATGCGTTTTGTGCCATAATGTGCTAATTTCACACAGCAAATTAAAGTACTTTATATCCCTGCGATCATTATATTGTGATGCATCATGTGATTATGGTTCAGGACCATTTCTGCTCAAACCTGTTTTGTATAATAGTGAAATATGCTTTTTTTGTTTTTATTTTTAATTAATTTTATTTAAACATTTTATTTTATTTAAATATGAATTGTTTAGTGTACAACATGTCAGCAAATAGTGAAAATTGCCCGTCACAAATTCCCAGATCTTAAGGTGACATCTTCATCTTCTTCCAGTCCAAAAATACTGAATTCAATTTACAATAATATAAAACAAAGAGAAGCATCGATCAATCCTCACCGTTTACAGGATGGAACCAGACGTTTGGCTTAAACGATTAATCACTTATCAAAACTGCTGCAAATTAATTTTCCTGTGGATCAAATCGTCACGTCAGATCTAGTCTGTGGTGATGTGAAGAATATGTCCAGCGTTATCCTCCTTTAACCTCCTTAAACGAATCTGTTGGAATTTATGACAATTTGGGCTTTAAAGATATTTCAGTTAAAAATGCTGTTGGTTATAAGAGGACTGAACATTGTAATATACCAAATGAATGACATCAATATAACCTGCACATCACTGGTGGCCTCTGCTGAGGTAATACAGATAAAAGATAGTTTTTAGTTATATCTGGTACAATAAATGTATTGTTCATTGTTCTTGTTAATAAACTATAGAATAAACTGATATGAATTCCCAAGGCTGCAAATAACAACTTTGTAGATTTCCAGAATGTTCATTTGAGCTCTGATGTTGATCTTTTTATGACTTTTATTGTATTATCGTCCTTCACTGTTTCTTAATCAGATGTACTCCTCTTCCTCACAAAACACCCTGATCTTTAAATGTCACTTAAAGGTGCAGTGTGAAGAATTTAGTGGCATCAAGCAGAATGGACATGACAGAAATGGAATATAATATTTATAAGTATGTTTTAATTAAAGTGTATAAAATGCAACTAAATCCTACAGACTGGTCCTTTAACAGGCTCTGAGCTGCTTCACCTCATGTGCACCTCAGTCCTTATTATACGCTGAGACATTTTGTTTAGTTAACAAAACCACTTTGGTATATTGGAAACAGTTACCTTGCTTTATGTGATATTTTATCTTGTTTTATTTATTTAAACAAAAGTGCAGACTGTATAAGTCTTATTTCCAGCATTTGTTTAACACTGAAACCATCATGAGTTTATAGTGAAAATGACCCTCATGACTGACTGCAGCCTGCTGTACAGTGGAATCACTGTTTATATGTTTTGCTAATTGTATGTTTACAGTTGTTTACTGTCTGCAAGCCTCAATCCCATAAACAGCTTCATTCATTCACCCCGATAGAAAGGTGATCTAATAGAATTAAATTAGACAGTCTTAAGCTGAAATAGATCGCCACCTTATTCCTCTGTGGGCATGGGCTAAATATTTCAATCCCATTGACGCAGGAGGACACCGGGCTACTTAGCGGGATTAGATGAGCGCATGGGGAGTTTATAAATGGACGTAAAGGAAGTGATCAGTACAGGAATCAGATAGGACACAACTGATCAAGCCCTGCTACGTGTCGGTCTGCACAGAGACCTCCTGCACCTCCTGCTAAGGCTGCAGCAGTCCTGCTGAGGACCCGACGCCTAACCCCCCCCGCGGCCAGCTCGTACATTTTGCCTTCAGCTTCTTGAGATTCAAGCACCGTCCACAACCATGGAGCCTGTGGCCCAGACGGTGAGCGCCACTGCTGCCTTTGACAGAGAGACTTTCTCCAGGAAAGCCTTGAGAGCAACCCCCAGAGGAGCCTCGTCTCATTTTGTGGGGAGCTCCATTGTCATCTTGTCCTCGTTTGCGGTCTCAACTTTAGCTATGAACTGTGGGAAAAGGATCCAGGAGTCTAGAAACAAACCCAATGAGAATTAGCAACGGCGGACAGATATGCCTTTATTTTTTAGTTAACCTTTGTGAAGCCGGGCAAGTCAACAAAGAATTTATTTTTATGAAGAAGTGATGAACAGCCCTGTGTTCCTGTAGATAAAAGTGTGTGTTTCGTCATACATGAAGTTATCTGTGAGTTCTGGACAAAGAGCTTAGAGGTGGATCAACTTCTCTTGAGACAACAGGAGGATTTTCTGAGAAGACGGCGTTTGGTAACCATCTCAAGACCATTCAATGCAACGCCAACAGTGCTCTGTTGGGTAAATACCGATGACCTTGCAGTATTTAAGGAGGGGAACGCTATGCAGTAATACCAATGACGCTCATCCTCCGTTTTCCCCTCATACTTGTTTGTTATGTAAGATGTAAAACAAAAAATAAAAAACCCTCAAGATGTTTTAGTTTAAGATGTCTCCTGCTGGTGGTTTAGGAACAGTGATTCAAATGTGATTTTCTTTTGTAAGTTATAAATCTATTTTGTAAAAACAAAACATGATGAAGCTAAAATTAGAATCAAGTCTTCTCAGTTGACTTACAATGGCTGAGTTTCAATCCACAATACTTCTTTAGTGCTGAATGAAATGTAACACGAAGTGTCAAAAACTGTCAAGTAAATGCTTATTCACCATTCTTTAACTATTCCTTGATTGAACAGTTTCTGATTTAATGCACATTTCAAGACTGTATTTTACTGAGGAAATGTTCTTGTATGGCTGCTTGTTTATATCCGTTTAAGGTATTGAGAGAAACATGGTTTTGGTCACATACTGAAACTCAGCTGTCTCCTACAAGAAGGAAAACACATAAATTACAAGTCATGGTCCATGTACAGTTGTGATATACAGTACTGTGAAAAAGTTTTTTGCCACTTTCGATGTTCAGATTCGTATCCATAACGCAATACCATCAGGGAGACGTCTGATTGGTCCCAATTTTATTCTGTAGCATGACAACGACCTGAAACATACAGCCAGAATCATAAAGAACCATCTCCAGCAACAAAGAAGAACAAGGAAGTCCTACAACAGATGGTATGACCCCCACGGAGCCTTGATGTCAACAACACTGAGTCAGTCTGAGATTACATAAAGAGACAGAAGCAACTGAGACGCATAAATCCATTCTAAGCGACGCTTGGAACAACCTTCCTGCCGAGTACCGAGAAGAACTGGTGCAGTTTTAACTTTCCATTCTGCAGTTATATTGTGGTGAATATTTTTGCATTTGATGGAGTCAGCCAATCAGAGCGTGGTTGTTTTGGGAGCAGCAATGATTCATGTGAATGCTTTTCAAACCCCTGCTGTCTATTGTCATGTTGCCACCAGAGGGCAGTATAGGAATAAAAGATTGAAACCTTTTCCAACAACACCTCTCTGCTTCTTGTATGTTGTAGAATTTTAAACAAAGTCTCTTAAGAACACAAAACTTATTTTGAAAATCATTTTTATGTATAAAAAAAACTGATACAAACATGACAAATAAAGAGATCTTCATTCCATCAAAGTCCATCCACATCTGAGCCCAAGACTCAAATGTTTGACTCTATACATGAATATCTCACAACGTGGTTCTGATTTACTGTATGTGTGTGCACGTCCTCCAATGTGTTCTCCTCAGAGTGTGCTGAGGCTCTTCAGCCTGCGCTCAGTGAAGAAGCGATGTGTCTGGTGGGTCTGGGTTTGGTCGTTACCTCCAGCTGGTGCACTGAAGTAGGACAACATGGACCTGTTGTTTTTCCGCTGCGCTGCTTTCTCTCCATCCTCTTCATCGTCGTCATCCCTGAGGACAGATTTAACAAAACAAGACTGATTTCTATGCTGTGGTTAGTACTCATCTCCTGAGGTCAAGTGATTTGCACAGACATTAAGCGTGACCTGGAAATCAAAGAGGTTGTGGTTTTCACACACTAGCACATGCAAGTGCTCTTATCTACACACATTCACACAACAAAGCAATTTCTAAAAGCATTTTTGTCAAGTTTTTATCTTTTATTAGACTTGGAAAAATGCTGGAAACCATTTGAGTGCTTTTAGAAAATTCCTGTTCTCTGCTAATTTTTCTCAGAGCAAAATCACCCAGAGCACAAACACCGTAAACATGTTTTTATGCTGGATTTCAATGGTATCCTTCTTCAACTCCCTAAGGCAGCCTCTCGCTTTTATACATCTAAGGACTTTTGGTCAGAATCAGGTTTGTGGGTTGTTTACCAGTGCACAGTCACAGCCTTGCTGTCCATCAGGGTTTGGGCAGTGCTCCAGCTGAAGCGGACAAACTGAGGGTAACCAAAAACAGGGTCCAGGTACTTCAGCAGCCATGCTTTGGTCTTGGGGTCTGGAAAAGCAGGAAAAAGTCTCAGTGTCAGTTCATCTACATGCATCATTTGTTGATTCTTTTTTTTTTTTTAAAGGAATGTCTGATAACAGTAAGTTCACTCAAATGCTAATATTTTTTAATACATTTTAACAAGGTTTTCTGAAACATTGTTGTTATTATAAAAAGATTAATGATGAACAGCTGTTGATTGTTACCATTCGGGTATCCTGAGCCGTAGTCTGCATCCACCTCTCCCAGGTCTTCAGCAAAGTTCCAACCTTTTACAACACGATCTCTGGCCACCTGAAAATTGACACATGACATCAGGAAAGTGTTTGACTGAATATGAACATAGCTTCAAATGCAGACGTTAGAAACAATATTTAAGTTTGTAATCCTAAATTAAGGCCATGTAGGTAGAAAAGAAATACACACAAGCACTCATGCCAACCATAAACAATATTTACTGTTACTTATTATTATTATATTATAGTTTATTGATTAACAAACTCGAACATGGTTGAGACACATGCCACATAACCGCACCGTCCATGGTTCACATCGAACTGTTGCTGTCCAATAAAGGTATACGATCCCCAAAACATGGGAAAAAAACTCAAACATGGTTCTGAAGGTGACTTTAAGACACACACAGTAATTAACTTTGATTTAACACTGGGGCAACGGTATCATTCAATATCGAAATGATTTAGATATATCAGCTTAGTTATTGCTACCCAAGATGCCAACTAGGGCTGCAACTTATGACTATTTTCATCATCAGTTTTTCTGTTTATTTCTTTTAATTAATCGTCCGGGCTACAAAATTCCTGAGAACAGTGAAAATGTCTGTAACACTTTCCTACAGTCCGTGGTGATGTCATTAAATTGCCTGTTTTGTTGGACCAACATTCAAATGCATTGAATTTACTATCACATCAGTCAAAGAACAGCAGCAAAATGTCCATAAATAACAGACTGGAACTGGGAAATGTTTTGCATTTTTGCTTTAAAAATGGCTTCAACGTTTGATCAATTATCACAATAGTTGCAGATTGCTTTTCTGTTGATTGACTAATCGTTGCAACTATAATGTCAACTAATAAAACCGACACAGTTCCTTTAAAATGTTGGATATATGAGGGACTAGAATAAGAGACAGAAGACTGCTGTTTCAGCACTCCTGTTAAGAAATAAATGTATGAAAAAGTATCTTGAACAACTCTGCAACCTCTTTAACTGAAGGTATTAATTTCGTATTACACGTCGCACTCATTAGTTCATCTTTTTCAGTCAAGACAGAGAAATTAAGGAGCTTTGACGTAACTTCACAGCCTGTAAAGGGAAGTGAGTGATGGAGGAAAGACGCTGAGATAACAGCTTGCTGAGGGTCACTGACCTTCGCACAGATACTGGCTGCACTGACGATGGGAAACAGGGAGTCGGCCTTTGGCCTGACTGTCACCTCAATGCCCGGGAACAGCTTGGACAGCTTCGCCTCATACTTGTCTGCTGGGCCAACTGTGTCCACAAACACCTGCAGGGCACCAGAGAGATGAAGGAAAGGAGACAAAGCAAGACAGGAAAGGGCAGAGAGCTTCATGAAAAGAATCAATGACTACTACATTAAAAGGACAAATAGACACAGCAGAAAACAAGACGCAGCCAATTCAACAAAACATCAGGTTTTCATTTATACCAGTAGTCATATTTACATACCTCTTTGAGCTGTACTCCACTGTCCAATGCATACTGAACTAAACCAATCGCTGTATCGTGTGAAAGGGCGTTCAGGTTGTATTTTGTCCTAACAAACGCAGACATTTTGTTAGTGTATTAAAGTAAAACAAAGTTTATGAAGTATATGCATTATGCTGTATTTGACAACATACCTCTGTAACATGCAGGTAGAGATGGTGTTGGGTGAGAGAATATGCACAGCCCATCCAACATAACTTTTGGCTTCTTCCAGTTTCTGGAAAAGATTCTCTCTTTGTGCTTCCGTTAGAGTCTTTGAATCTGATAAGAGACAAAACATCAATCCAAAGTTGCTGTGGAGGGATTTTATTTACTGTTATGGAAGTTAATAATGATCCATGAATCATTTGCAGGTGGCATTTGGGTACGATGAACAGGCTAAATCCATGTTTTCTTTTCGAAGATACATTTTTATACAACAGCTTTTATTAGTCACTCACTATTGTGACCAGCAGGATCAAATAAGTTGAATTAGTTTAAAAAATCTTGCTAAGAAAAGCCGTTCAATCTCCCTCTCAAATCACCACCTGCAGAAATAAATAAAGGTCAATAAGATTACCTGCCACTTTCAAGCCTTTTAACTCCTCCTTTTTGGAAAGTGGACAGAAACATATTCCGTACACCATCGGCCCTGGATCACAAACAACACAAACTCTGTTAATATGTACATTCAGTTGACAGTTTTTGTTGTAATCTGAAGACCTTGTGTTTACAAAAATATGGCATCTGCTAATGTCCTTTTTGGAAATCTGTCTGGACCTTTTCAGGAAAAACAAACACTGTAGAAGTGTCATACTGCGTCCTATCTTCTTCAACTCTGAAGCAGGTATTCACTGGTATTTTGTTTGCAGCTCCATTCTGTCCCTGACCCTTACAGACAAAGCCACATGCATTTTTTTTAGAATGAAAAATATATATATTTTAGCAGACAAAATGTTTCTATTTTTACTGACTTCAAAGACCTTTGTGCTCTGTTTCTGCATCACCTCAAGTGTTTCTGATACTTTCACAAGACACTTTGGGAGGTTTCCATTCTGGCAAAACCTTATTTATGCTTTTAGTCACCATGGCTCAGGAGCTACAGCCATATTAATTTGGGTACGTCATTTCAATATTTGCTCCAATACAGAGGCTGGAGTGGGAGAGGTGAAGGCCACAAACTACAGCCTCCAAAATTAAAACAACATCAAATCAAAAGATCTCTAAAACAGTTTAATCAAGAGTGGACATAATAACTTTCATTAAGGCAGGATTTTTTGCGTGATGGCCTTTATAGAGTTTAAGGATAGGTTCACAAAACAACAGTCAGGCGCTCATATGAACACTGAAAGAGGTTTTCCTCACTGTAATCATTCCTCATGTTCATACTGGCTATTTAAAGATCCCCTTCAAATGTGCTTTCAATGTAAGTGATGAAGGGCAAAATCCACAGTGTGTCCACACAGTTATTCTGTGAATAAATGCAATTAAAAGTTTATATGAAGCTTATATGAGACTTCAGTCTGAGTTAGACATATCAAGTGGATATCTGACACATTTACAGATTTCATAGCATCAAATTCCCTCTTTGTGTTTCCCTGTTGAGCTGCGGTGGAAGTATAGTAACAAAAAGAGGGAATTTGGCACTAAATAGACTGTAACGTTAAAAGATATCTACTTGATTTGACTCATTTGGCTTCAGATAAACTTTTAAAGACATTTTTGCACAGAAGGAGGACTGTGGATTTTGTCCCCCATCACTTCCATTGTAAGTGCATTACGAAGGGATCTTCTAATGTCCAGTATGAACAGGAGGAATGATTACAACAAGAAAAACATGTGTCAGTGTTTCAGTATTTGATTCATTCTATCATAATACCACAAATGAACAACGCGTTCACATTGTGGCTGTATATAATTATTCACCTCAGCGATACAAGTCTGTAGCTTAAGAAGATATCATTTCTCCTTTTTTAAAAAACAAACTAGCAGCATACCCAGCACAGGCCCCCTGCCCGCCTCGTCGATGCCCAGACAGCAGTCCTCAGTCTTGCAGGCATCAGGGATCAGAGAGGCCAGCCGGCAGCTCACAGAGTTGTCTGCTTCAAACGGGCTGAGGTCCATGACTGCTGGCTGAGAGGAGACAAAGTAAATCCTATCATACTCAAGTCTCTGCAGACCCCACAGAGGTGACTTCATTCTGTTTCGGAGGTTAATACGTTAGCATCAACTCCTAACTGTCATGTTAGCTAACGGTAACTTCCAAAGCTGTAACGCTCTCAAACGTTAACTAACGTTACTTAATGTTAACGTTGACGTTTCTTGAGTCAGTTATGAGTTCAGGCCGCTCTGACGTGACTTTAAAGTAGCAAAATATCGTGATAAATCTGAATTAAGCTCATTCTTACCTACTTGGGATGATGACAGGACTCTTCTCGACTGTTTGATGTTTTTCTTTCTACTGCAGATTTGGCGCCCCCTGAGTGACGTCACGTGCCTCTTCTTCGTTTTTTTTCTTCTTCTTCTACATTTTTAGGCGCATTACCGCCACCAGCTGGTCTGGAGTCTAAACTGCAGTCTTTTTGCATTTTTTTTTCTCTTGTATTGCGCTTCATAATTGTGTAACATAAATTATTATACATTTTTAGCTTCAGGTTTATTGACAACACTCTGATATATTGTAATATACAACACAGGAACATCCCTGACAAAGTCTGCTAAAGTCCTGGACTTATTTCCATCTTCAACCCCTGGAGGAGTTTGGTGTCTGACATGAAGAAATATTACAAATTAAGTACTAAACATAGATAATTGAATCCTATAAATAAACAAATTTTTCAGGATGCACTCGAGATAAAAGGTCAAATATTTTCACATAATGTCACATAAAAAACAGCAACTGTGTGACACTAGTTCAACATGCAAATATTAGTGAATTATTAATACTGATGTTTGTATTTCCCTTCCATTTTTAGTCTGATGCATAGCCTCTAACATGTTACTCGCAGTGTTGGAAGAACTACAGCCTACTCAGATCCTGTCATAATACCATAATACTCTCAAGTAAAAGTCTTACATTTAAAACTACACTTAAGATAAAGTGTGTAAGTGTTATCAGATAATATACTTCAGTAGTATTAAAAGTCAAAGACTATTATGCAGAATTGCTCCTTTCAGAGTGTTATAATATTGTATATTATATTATAGAGTTATTATTTAAATTATTATTTAAACAGCATGTTGATATTGCAGCTGGTCAAATGGGAGCAAATTATAACAATTATAACAATTTCATATTCTGTTAGGTAGACTCATCTATTACAGTGTGCCGTATTTTAAAAGATGATTCTGTATTTTTACATGTAAAATCTCAATCTGTAAAGTAACTGGTAAGTAAAAAGCACAATGTTTCCCTTTGTAAGGTGGAGGAGTAGAAGTAAAATGTACTTATTACTTTCCACAAATGATAATCCCAACCGCTGGATTTAAGATTTACAGTCTTAATTTTGAGATACCCATCTCATTTATCTAATTATTTTATTGAACTGATTTATCAGAGATGACTAATGCACATTAATCAAAATTAACCAAGATTTTGCCAATATTGAATTTACATCTGCCATCCTTTGCTAGGAACGCGGCCTAATCTGCAAAAATGAAAAGTGTAAAGTGACATAGAGCAGACATGGCCAGATGAACGTGCTGTGAGGCCCCGGGGCCAAAAATGAGCTATAGGCACCTACTGACACCCTGTCTGTGGTAATTTGGTCAAACACAAATTTATTTCAGGAGATGCATAAGACAGGTAAGCATGCAGGACTCCCCTGAAGGCCCTTTTCATTCGGTGGTGATATTCCCAAACAAATTTTCAATTCATCAAATTACCACAATTCCTCTCATAAATTTCCAAATGTGCATATTCGGTAGTTTATTTTCAATGCAATCTCTTCTACTTTTTGACTCTTTTAAGAAATTTAAAGTTTATTTGTGTTTTTTGTAATTGAAAAAGAAAATAGTCTAAAAGCTTCGACCACAGTTCATCAGCTTGATTACTGTAATATTTTTATATAACTAGTTTTTCCTTCTCATGACATCTTTTTTTTGCTCACAACATGATTGTATCAGTGTTTGTGTATCACCTGACCTGAGGTCTCTGAGTGCCACCATTTTAAAATTCATAAACCAAGTGTAGCCTTAATTATTAAAGGTTTCTCTTTCAAAAATTAACTACAGCACTTTTCCTCTGGTTCCCCTTTTCTCCCAAAATTAACTTCAGCTCTCACTCCTCATTTTGGATATTATCACCTTTACCATCATCATCATGTATTTTACATTTCCCTGAAATGCAATGCCAACACAGTAAGCATGAAATGATTTTTGGATACCTGCTTAATGAGTTTAAACTGCAGCTGAATGAGGAGGCGGGGAGGAGGGAGCCTCAGGTGGAGAGGAAAGGGCAGAGCGAAAGGAAAGCCATGTACAAAAGTCCAAGTGTAGCCTACGTTAGTTACTGAGCTGAAATTGGCCTTGCCTCTGGCTCTTTACACCCACCCCTTCTCTCTCCTTCTGTCCCTCTCTCCCTCTCTGAATGGCTCTCTTTGTCTTTTCTCAGTAACACGCAGTCCCCAGCCGATTAAATGTGGGGAATTAGTAGTCAATTTTAGCCTACCACACACACACAAACACACTAAACAGCTTAGGTTGGTGGGGCGCTGATTGTGTTGTTATTACAGTTCACACGTCAGCAGCATGTTTTTAATTTATTTTTTCTTCACCCTTCACTTACTAAGTGCACCGTTTGTTGCTATTCTTGAGCTGCCGCTGCCAAATAAAATAACAATCTTACACAAGCTTTTTTTTTTTTTTTTTTTTATAAATAAATTGATTTAATAGATGACAACAATAATATTTCAACATTGCTTTTCTTGTAAGGAAGCAAAATACTCGAGTGAATGTATAGCAAACACTTTACAAAACTATCCAGAATTATACAAAATGGAAGAAGCAAAGGTGTGACACGCAATGCATTATTACTTACATAAAAATAATAACTACATGGTAAGAGGGTCAGTATAAAATGATAAAGTATGCATCACGTAATAAAGGTGAAGCCTGTGGTAATGACCATTATTCACATTGCTGAAGAGGAAGAGGCCTGTTTGGGCTCTACGTAGGAAAAAACTGCAAAGAAGAAAACATGCTTATGGCCTACATGCAGTGCAGAACGGTTGTACATGTGATTCTAATCCTTAAGTAGGACCCAAAGCTGGCCATTTATCTCAAGAGATTTGGTTGAGACTTTGCACTTATAGATTTTAACTCAGTTATTTGAAAAATCAGATGTGAATCAGCAAAATGTTAGGCACTTAAAAAGCAAAAAAAAAAAAAAAAGAAGAAGAAGTTTGGTGACTTAATTGGAGTTTTTTCTTTTTTAATGTTCTGAAATTGATCAGATATCCAGGGTCGTGTTTCTCCTTTGCTATTGGCACAAAATGACTAAAGTTGAGGTAAGTGTCCAAGACTGAGCGATAAGCTGAAATACATCTTCAAGAGCTCTCTTTCCCTCTCTTTTTCCTATTTTTCCCCTTAAATGCTTAATTGTTCAGTTTCAACAAAGTAAGGAAGGACAGAAACACAGACTGCGTTATCTACAGAGAAAAGAAGGTTTGCAACTATCCTTATCTGGCCACATAAACAACCTCAGGGAGCGTCATATTTCAACAAAACATGCTTCTCCCAAAGCAGTGGTGCAGATGTATAAGTGTAATATCAAATCAGTCACAATAAAGTTACATCCTAGGATATCAACAACAACAATAAACTTACTACTCATATAAAATAACACAATGACATCAAAAAAAAAAAAAAAAAAACATCTCCTTTAGTTTGGTTAATAAAAATCTGATTATGTCAGTCGAGACCCTTCGTTTCTGGGTCGTATCACTCGTCAATGCAACATCTGTTCACTCATTTACCTCCGTTATACACACTCGCTGTACATCCCAACACATAAATTCATGATGGCACACGTTTGTTAATGTTTATTCATTTTCTGATTGGCTGTTGGCCCGTGATTCACACTTTATACTGTGTGAGTTTGTGGCTGCTTTTTTTTTTTTTTTTTAAAGAATAACTGTGTAAGGCCCCATGGATGCTTCTTGCATTATATTGGCTAAAAAAGTAAAAACCTCTAATATTACATCAATATGGCACGGGCACACACACGCACACACACATATGCACAATCACACACTCACATTTGCACACACATACACAAACACACACACACACACACACACACACAGATCCACTCACACGCTTCCCATATTTCCTTCTGCTCAGCTGGTCTCCCTCAAGGTCTTGTGAGTGTGGTGTAAACAGGCTGCTCCCAGTGTGTGGGGCTGTGAGAGGGGGCCACGCTGGAGGGGTCTCCTATGGTAGTGTACAGAGGCCTCTGTGTAGGGCCCATGTAGGAGAAGGCTGAGTACAGCCCCGGGGCCTGGCTGGAGTGGGCATAGTACGCCCCGGGGGCCTGGTGCTCTCCGTACTCAAACTGAGCCCTGGAGGCCAGCGAGGGGAAAGCGGAGCCGTAGTGAGGGAGGCTGAGCGGGGTGTAGGTGACATGGGTGCCTGAGGAGGGAGAGGACGAGGCCTCGGCATAGTGGCTCCCAGACGCAGACTCGCTCTTGATCTGGGCTTTGGAGGGGTCGGAGGAAGACGGAGAGGCCTGAGGCTGCTGCTGCTGTTTGGAAAGCCAGGCGGAGTGCCCGCTCGCAGCCGCCAGGGCGTAGGCGTAAGACGAGGCCGAGGATCCGGCTGCAGGGGCCCCGGCTGCGCTCTGCGGATGGCCGTTGGGAGGAAGGTACTGGTCGAACTCGTTCACATCAAACGGCTCGATGTTGGACATCACTTCGTGGCTGATCTCGCCGATGTCCATTGTGCCAAAGTCGATGTGGGGTTTAGCACTCGATGATGAGGGACCACCGGATGCACCTTCAGCTCCCACCCCGAGTGCCCCCCTGGACCCCCCTGATCCTCCGGCCGCTCCTGCTGCCCCCTCCCTCTTTCCATCTGACAGCTTCCCAGACTGGAGCTCTGTCTTTGGGGTGGTGGGGGGCGTGGGCGGGCTGTGACCCTGACCTAGAAGAAAAAGGAGAAGGGGCAACATGGTTAGGTGAACTGTCACAACAAGTTTGTCTCCTTTTATTGTAACTTTGATTTATGAATCAAATTGATTTTTTTTAATGTTCCCTTATGTCTGAAATGGTAAAACACAAATAATGATGTTCAGACTCAACCTACCAGCAGGATGGTGGTGGTGATGGTGGTGGTGGTGCAGGTCACCCAGGGGAGACCCAGCCCCACCGTTGTGCTCCAGATGCAGGGTCTTGTAGTGTGACTGGGAGTGGCTGGCCTCCCCTTCCCCCTGGCTATCAGACTCACTAGTAGTCGTTAGTTTGCCGTTTTTGCGTCTCCGGGGCTGGTACTTGTACTCCGGGTAGTCCTTCTTGTGCTGTTTCCTCAGCCTCTCCGCCTCCTCGATGAATGGCCTCTTGTCGTTCTCGTTCAGCAGCCTGGGGGGAGAAAAACAAGGAGTGATTTAGCCTTATAAGCCCTCTGAGTTAATGTGAAAGTTTTGTGTTGGAATATGTCTGAAAATAACAAATATTGTTCAGTCAGTGCAGTGCGTAATGGATAAATATAAGGATATTGGACATAAAGGCGGATTTCAATGAATTTTGAACATACAGATTCTGACATTTTAAAGGAACAAACCAGAAAAACAGCAAGTTAATTTTTGTCTCTAGGTGTGTCCCTTGTTTACAATCAACCACCAATCTGAGCTCATAATTTCCCCACTTTCACATTTAGGTTCAGGCTCTACATCCCCACTTCTTCTTACGCACAAACTACACAGGAAATGTGCCACTGTATGGCCACAGTGTTCTTTTGTGGGACAGCCTCTCCATACAGACCTCCACAGTTTGCCCAGGGTCTTGCTGAGCTCCGCGTTGTGCAGGTGGGGGTATTGGTCGGCCAGTTTCCTCCTCGCCGCTTGCGCCCACACCATGAAGGCGTTCATGGGCCGTTTGACGTGGGGCTTAGCTTTGTTTCCGTTGTTTACGCGCACCGGCATAGGCACAAGAGTCCAGTCATATCCATCCAGCACCTGACTGACCGCCTCCCTGATGCCGATGGGAAAGCGATCGTCCTCTTCCTCCGATTTGCCTCTGGATCTGTCATCCCCTCTGCCATCCGCGACGCACAGCGCGGTCAGCTGCGGCGGCGCCCCGGTCAGAGGTGAGTCCTGGCCGGGTGGCGCTCCGGGTTGAGTCGGAGACAGTGAGTGACCATCGTCTGACCCTCCGGGACTCAGCTCCGCCTCGGACAGGCTGTGCTCCTCGCCGGACATTTTTTTTTTTCTCTTCCTTTCAACTAATGACAAACAACCCTTGAATGCAAAAATTGTTTCAAAGAGAGCACAAACTATTCAGTGTAATTAAATCGTTTTAATTCGATAAGCTGTCTTGAGTCTGCGACGATCCCAGTTATTGGTGACTCTTCTCAGGCAAAGCCATACTGGTGCGTAAAAGTGTCCAAATCCTTTCGTCGGCTGGAAATCCGTTTCACCAAAATCAGCTACACCTAAAAAACCAGAAGAAGTTTAAAGAAAACAATTAAATAATCATAACCTCCTCAAGTGGCGTAAATTATAGCCTATAATTTCAGTTTTCCTGTGAATCAAACATACCCCGGTTTACTTGAGGCATATTTAACCAGGTTAAGAGATTTAGCGGACTAAATGAAACCATATAACTGCCAACACGACATCTCCAGCCAATAATAATAATAATAATAATAATAATTATATTTGGACGAAAGGACCGCATCCAGAAAAAATCATATTCCGCCCATAAACATTTTCATCAAAGCCAAATTAACGTTAAAGGCTCCTTCGATCATAAGTAAGAAGAACACAGCTGGCACATGACTACTGATATGAAATATTCGCTGTTATCTTCGAAATTTTGTATTAAAAAATTACATAACTTACCAATTTAGATGTCCAGTGGTCCAACATGGGAGTGTGTGTGGCTGACTGTAGAGCCGATGAATGGCTGCTCTGTGTGGCAACACCGGAGCTTAAAGAGCGCCTTGTGAGAAGGACTGCGAGAGAAAAAAAAGTGATTGAAAGTGGAAAACATTCCCAAAGAGGCAGCATTCCAGCACACAGTCAGCCCCGCCCCCCTCCGGCAGCACGCCGCGCTCTGATTGGCCCTCTAATTATCCCGCTGCTCTCTGATAGGACGGGAGCAATATACTGTTAATGCCGGTCTGTCCATCACTGCAACATTTCCAACACAGACGAGGTGAGATTTTACATCGGAGTGGCTTAAATGACTCTACAGTGCGCCCATTTAGAGGCAGGAGAAGGCCAGCTTTGTTGAACGTGTTGACATGCTATATCAAACAAATAAACAATCATGAAGAGAGTTATTGCCTCGTGTGGTCACGTTCCTCAAAAAAAAGATAGAAAAAAAAACCGGAATTGTGAAGTTCAGCTCTGATTTAGACGGTTTCAGTTTGGAGACAGGAAATACAGCAACTCTTATAATTCCAAAAAAATCTGGTAAAAGATGATCAGACAGGTTCAGGTTCAGTAAATGAAGGTTGGATGTTCATTTTAAAAGAAGAGAAGATAAATAAAGAATTCAGTATTAATCAGGAATGTGTGCTTGGCTCTATATTTGACTTACTGATCAATAATGTCATAAAATTCATGTCAGTAGAGGAATCATCTTTTTCTATCTATAGAACCGCAAAATCATTATTAAAAACATGATTATACATTTAAAAATACACGAAAAACACCATGAAGTTCTGTTAATATAAAGTATATTATCATTACTCAGTAAATTCTGCTCTGCAGTCAGGATGAGTTAAACGATCGATTAATCAACTTTCTAATTAAAAACGTTTGATTAGAAAGGATGCCGGTGAAGAAACCACAACTCTGAAGACCTTATTGATAACTAAAGGTTCCTTATTACCAAACAATACCAGCATTAAATGATCAATAATGAAATCTGTCTAATTAAAGTGTTTTCTGTAGAACAGAGTAAATGTCTGGAAACGTGTCGAAGATTTAAAATAAGATAACAGCTAAATGTCTAGTAATCCTCACCGGAAACACAGATATAAATGAGCATTAATAAGAATCGATTAACATCTTTTGAATTGATTTTTTTTTACTGCTGTAGCTGCAGTTTTCTCTGCGTGTTGGCTGATTTGTACACGCTTGGAGGCCATGGTGAAGCTTGGCCTGATGGGAAGGAAGAGAATCGACTTTTGCAGCATCTAACGCGGACACACACACACACACACACACACACACACACACAAAATGAAGCAACAATAACCCCTGTGTCTCCGTTGCCTCTCATGTTGAGCCTGGCTCTCAGTTTTCTCTCTCTCTCTCTCTCCTCTCTCTTTGCTCTCTTTGTCTCCATCTCAGGTGAATTGTAGCCATGTGATCAAACGCCCAAGCCTCTATCCATTAACCCTCGTAAATGAAAAAAACGGGGAACAAAAAGCAGTTTTGTGCTGCAAACATGGAAAAAATTGATAACAGAGAGCGATGTGTGCGTCTTTCTCCCCTTATGTCCGAGCATAGACACCAGTCTGCACACATAGAAAAGCGGCAGACGGGACGCAGGGATCTCTCTTGTTTCTCCCGCTCAGACACGTTTCCATCTCTAAACACTCTTTGCAGCACCTGGATTTGGGCCTCGGAAGGTGCTGATGGTAGAGCCGGTGTGTTTTGGGGGGATGAGGGGGTGATGGGTTGGTGGAGGAGAGAGGTGAGGGGGGGGTGGATGGATGGAAGGAGGGTGGGTGGGGGGAGGTGGGGGGTGGGGGGGGGCACCTTCAGGCTGCACCCCACCGAACCAACCAAGCAACACTGGGATCCAGCTTTGAGGCCTCCGAGTGAAGTGAGTGTTTTTGTGTCTAACGATACCAGAGGGGGGTTGTTGTTGTTGTTGTTGTTGTTGTTGTTGTTGTTGTTGCTGCTGCTGCTGTTTTTCCAAAGCAAAGTGTTTAAAATGTGCGTGTCGGTTTTTGCAGAGCAGAGGGGAGGAAACTGCGGTTTTCAGGGTGTTTAGTTAGTGCAGCTGGATGTGCATGGCCCCCCCGGGGAGTTTGTCTGTCAGAGCAAGGTGCTTTTTTAAATCTGCAGATTTTGTCCTGACTGAGAAAACGCTGTCATGTCATTACATTATTTAATTATTTTTCCCCATAAAATTAAAAAAAAGTTGACTGTTTTGTGCTCGAGGAGCCCCTCGAGACCTCCAGGGGTTTTTACTCTAATTCAATTTAGAAATAAATAAAAAATATATTTCATAATAGGGGCTCCTGACTTTATAAAAATACTTTCTATCAGTAAAACCTTCTTAATGGAGCTATTCCGGGACTCAGCCGTGACTTTTTAATGACTTCAACATGTTAGTTATCTTTATGAGTTAATGAGTTAATATGTGACAATGCAGTGACTTCGTAATGACATTAACAACTCTGATGTATATTTTTCTATCGTCTCATTATTGAATTTCTCAATTATGAATGACGACGAAACGCGTTTTATTTCCCGCGCTGGTTACTGTAAAAAAAAAAAAAAAAAAAAAAAGAAAGAAAAATCTTTTCTGTCGTCCAAAGTTGTTTTAAAGTTTCTGCGGCTCCGTTTCATATTTAGTTGGTTTTATTGGTGATAATGTAAATTAGTGTAAACTCATGGAAAAAAACCGATAGTTTGAAGTTGAGCTTTATTTGAACGTCTCTTTTCTACAGAAAAAAAACCTGTAATAAAAAAAAACTCTAATAAAAAGCAGCTTCTGTTTATAATTTATGGGACAATATGATTTTTATTAAATCCAAAATGTTTTTTCTGTTTTCATCAAAAAAGCGAACTGATCAAATGTTTCTGAGACAAAATGATCAAACTTTCTAAAAGATTTTTTTCCCATCAAACGCCAAAATCTGTAAAAGTGTAACTACAGTAAATTAGCTTTTCATTATATTATAGAGCGCTGTTTATAATATTAATTAACGTATTAAAGTACAATTAATAACATTTGTAATAATAATAAAAACAGAGGAATGAAAAGAAGGAGACTGTGGCCTTTAACATACTAATTAATAAAAGACTCGTTTCATGTTCAGTGAAATTCTGATTGTTGCTCCGAAAATACGTCATAATTTTACACATTAACGTTTTTTTCTTTTAACTAATTAAACTCAGAGGAAAACAGTTTTTTTATTATTATTAAACGTGACTCTGCAGGTCTCAGCAGGCCTCAACACAGCTTCTCAAACCTCTTCATAATGTTTTAGTTGCGTTCAGACAGAAGAGAAAGTCTGCTGGATTCACGTCTGCAGATGTTCATTTTGATAAAAACTGTTTGTGGTTTCTGGATGATTTTGTTGCTTCCTGCATGTTTGCCTGCAGGACTTTTTCTTCAAGTTTCAGTAAATTAGGCCTCATTTATCTGCGTCTCTCATTTTCACATATGTTGCTCTTTCATTTCAAACATGTTTATATTTTTATATTGTTTGCATTTCTAATCAAACATTTCACCTGCTCGTGCTGTTTATAGTTGGTATATTTATATTAAAGATGCGACTAGTTTAGTAAAAAAAAATACTGAGAAACTATTTCAAACTTAAAACTGGTCTGAGAGGCTTCAGATATGAGAAAGTGGTTGATATTTATTGTTGATCATTTCTTCCTCAAAATGATAAGCTTCAGTTTGATTTTATTTACAATTAAACTGGTATAAAGCACATATTCATGATCTTTTCTGGTTTTAAAAAACCTCGTCATTGAATACTTTCAAAGTAAAACTTTAAAATGATATGTAGCTAAATATCTCAGAGCTTTCTATGTGTATAAACATCTAAAGTCAAACTTATAGTTTCTTATTTTTTGTAAGATGCCACCAACATGTTTTAAAGGAATCTCAGCAGCTCATGAATACTCCACCTGTCACCCAGATATCACCTGTCCCCGTCTTTAAGATGATTCATTTCACATATGTGTGAAATAAAAAAAAACGAGAAAAGAGCAAAGAGAGATCTGTAACGGCCATGCATTTTCAGACATTTTCCATGTCCTGTGTGAAACTCTCATGGGCCTCAGGGCAGCTGTAACTTGTTAGAAAATAGAGCTCACATGGTCGCATCAGTCCCTGTGCTAACCTGCCATGTGACTGCAGTAATGGGCCTCTCCATGGCTGCATAGACCACTGTGTCACAAGAACCTGTTTCCTGCGGCTTCTGGGGGAGAGGATGGGAGGACAAGGTCCCATGATCAGCCAGGAGGTCAAAGATCATGATCAGCAGGGAGGTCAAAGAGTCACTCTTCAGGTGCACACGTAGTCCCGGGCAGCTCTTCTGTTTTCATGCGTGATTGGGGGTGAAACTGAGCCGTCTCTGGGGGGTCGAGATACTTCTGAAGAATATTTAGTTATAAATGTTTTCAGATAGAAAGTTTGTTTGTTGGTCAGGTGGTGAAAGGACGGAGAGAACAGGAGAGGAGAGGAAAGAGAGAACGCCCTTTAGCTTTGGCCTTAATACTCGAACAACTCCCAGGGGAAATTCCTGAAATCTGACGATGGATGGAGGGAAAAAGGAAAAAGAGAGAAAAACAGGGAGATGCAGATAGTGTGAGAGAAACAGAGTGTGAGAGGGATGCAGATAAGGGAAGCATGCACAGCGGTCAAATATTCACATGCTGGGTCACATTCTGCATTAAACTCATGTATAATTGGTGGAAAGCATTCCTTCCCATGTCAATAGGCACATTGGGCTGAAATGAATGGCGTCATTTGTTCCAAATGATGACGAACTCGACAAAAGGATCTGAAATTGTGTGTCAGAAATGGCCGAGATTGGCGCAGAAGCATGTTTTCTTCTTTCTTTGCTTCAGATTTCATCACCAAATGACTCTCTGGGTCGAGAGTGGTTGTTTAAAACGAGTTTTCTCTGTAGATACAAGCGCTCCTCTTATGCTTAACATTTTCTTGGTTGGTGAAAAACACTGTATATAATTCATAAATGCCAGTGCCTCTCAGGGTTTGTGCGAAAAAACAGTTGAAGTCAGTCCTTTTGCTTGGGGAATTCCAACTCTGAAGCTAGACTATCAATAAAACTCAAGAGGCTCATGTGACTCAAATATTTTGACTCAGAGTTTCACACTGTACTGTGCATCTCATTAAGAACTTCTCCCAGTCTGATATGTCAGACGCTGTGCAATGATTTCACAAGCGTTTTCTTTGGAAAAGGAGACGACATCTCTGCCACATCAGAAGTTTCTGTTTGTCAGAAGGATGAGACAGTAAATGTGAAGCATTTACACCTGGATTAAAAAATGTACGAAAGGTCACACTAACAGGTCACGAGCTGAGTTTAGATGTTGTCGGGCAGTGCAGTTAGTTTGAATTTGTACTGGGATGAAACTGGGAGATTCATCACAAACCGAGGGATGCAGGTGTTTTCTGCATTCATCACTCGAACTTATCCACCGTGCGGACTCGTGCATGTGGTGATGATGCGGTGACACGCCATCCATGAGGATGAATAAAAAATGATTCTGCTATCTGACCTCTGTCACTCCTTTTTCTCCCATTTTCACCCAGTGAATTAGTGCAGCTGCACCACACTTAAATGGGTCCCCGTCTTTTTTCTCTGCAAGTGTATGCAACCGGCCATGAATCCTCTCTTTGTGCTCCTTCTGCAGAGTCCCTCCCCACCACCACCACCACCACCAACCCCCCCTCCCCCCCCACCCTTTCTTAGTTTCTTGCCTTCTTCGTCTTTTTTTTTTTTTTTTTATTTGGGGAAAGAGGGGCTTCGGTTGCGATGGTGGCAGCAGCACTGGTGAGGTGGTGGCGGTGGTAGCGATGGTGGTGGCGGCAGGGGAGAGGAGGGGGTAACTTGTTGGACCACATTCCTGTGCAGCTGTGGAGGCTGGTGCAGGCTGGGAGGGGGGGTTGGGGGGGGGGAGGTGGGAGGTGGGGTGATGGGGTGGGGGTGGAGGGCAGAGCAGGATCATCATTGCATTGCAGAGCATCATGAATGGCCTATTGTTCGGTGGTTTGCTGTGTCCGCATCTATTTTCCTACAACTTCAGCCTGACTGGGAGAAACGGAGGAGAAGCAAAATGAACAACAGCAGCGATAAAGAAAAGAAATCTAGAAATGATTTGTTGCACAAAAAGAGACGAAGGGACGAGAAAAAAACCTGAGAGAAAAATAAAGCAAGAGAGTGAAAGTCAGGAACACGCTTCATATTTGTGTCTGTGACTCGGATGCAGGATGAGGTTGAGACTCAGAGTGTGATGGTGATGATGAAGATGGGGATGATGGTGACACGGACAATGGTGGCATTCATGTAACGAGTCTATGACGGTTTTGCCCCACAGTCATACGTACCAGCACGCTGTTTAGTCATACATATACGTCGGCTGTTAGCTTGACTTCAGATTCTTTCCAGTTCTGGTCAAAGTTAAAATAAGCAGCTGGAAATGTTTAATTATAATAATATGATCTCATCAATCATGTGTCATATGTCAGATCCAGTTTACAAATGTGTTATTTGTACAGATTTAACTAAATATGAAATTGTGGAGCCGTGGTTGTAGGTCGTTGTACATCTTCTGATCATCTTAATAGTTCTGAGAGAGGTTTTTTATATTTCTGTCTTCTTGTATGGATGCTCTGTAACGTCTGTGATTGTTGTTGGACAATGAAATGAAGTTTGGACTTCAAGCTTCAGGCATCTTTTAATTTCAGAGGTTTTCTTCAATCAGCATGCAATTAAACAAGAGCCTATATGAGAGGCTGTGGACAGCTTCATTTAAGCACACACACACACACACACACACACACACACACACACACACACACACACACACACACACACACTAACACAGACACACACACACACACACACACACACACACACACATGTTTGAGATTGTTTGTGACTTGCAGGTGGAAACAGAAATGGAGATATGAGGAGCTGGAATCTAAAATCTTTTAAAATGACTTTTAAAATGTTCTTCTGTTTATTTAGCTGTTCTGCTGCTCATTGTTCTGCCTTCAGGTTGACAGAAACATGAACTTTCTACTGCTGCTTGTGTATAATGTGGTTTATTTTGCTGCTTTAGTCTAATGAAGCCAAAATCAGAGCACAAAAAGCATCTTAAACTTGTTTTCTTGACTTTAGTTGTATATTTAATTCTCCTTGTCTTGACATATTTCTTCATTTTATCTTCCTTGTTCCCTGTTTTCTTTCTTCAGAAAAGAACTAATAATGAAACACACCTCCCTTATTAAAGAATTTAAATGTCACTTGTCAGCTACTTCACGCTCTCGTCAATGTTTAAGACAGGCGGAAGATCTGATATGTGTTAATATAACTGATAATAACTGATAATAAAGTGATATGTTTTACTGTAAGAAAACACAAACATCTGTGTCTTGATTTTAAAAACAACCTGGAAGTGCCATCAGGGACAATAACTCAAATATGGATTTTGTTGAGAATTTCTTTTATAAGAAAAAGAGGAAGAGACAAATAAAGAAGGAGAGAGAGAGAGAGAGGAGAGAGAGGAGACTTTCCAATCATGAGTTCTTCCTTCTCAGAACATTTAATTAGTCTGTGTGAACGAAGGAGAAAGACGGCCTGAGGGGTCTGAGGAAGAGATGGCTACATGAAAGGCTCTGTTGTTGTCCGAGCAGAGGGAGAGATAAAAGGCAACAAGACAGAAAGATGGATGGGATATTTGGGAGCAGAGAGTGAGAAATGTGGTGATTTATGACGTCCCTCATGTCTGTCATTTTTTATTTCTTTTTTTTAAAACCCATACTTCATCGTCCCCCCCTCCCCTCCCCCGATGTGTTACGATAGTTGTGCGCAGCAGCAGATGAATGTATGTCACACATGTCTGTAAAGGGCAGAAAGATTTGCATTTGTCAGATTTACAGAGGGAACGTCTGTTCGGACAGAGAAGCTGTCAGTGTGACAGACAGACAGGTGTGCAGATATTAACACAGACAGACAAGTGGGAGACAATTATCACAATCAAAGTCAGTGTAATGACTCTGAGCTGGTGAGATGATCATATAACAAATACAGAGTTTATAAAGCTCCATTAAATGTGGTGTGAAAGTTGTGCAACTAGCCAGCTGAATCTGAATTAAACATCCTGAATTTGTATGAATATTACTGAAAAATGAACTAATTTGGATCTGAATTTCATACTTGACATTAATTTTCAGAGACACAATTTCCAGTTAAGCTGTCATCAGGTTTTCAGATTGTTCCTGCAGGTAAACTTAAAAATAATCACAGAAGAAGAAAACAGAGCCAGTAAAACGAAAGTCTTTAATTATCTAAATAATAATTCACCAATCTGGATTCTTTTTGACAATTATTTTAATCACAGCTTTTGATTGCAGTTTAAATTGTAGCTTTGAAATAACAGGGTAACAAATGCTCTGGCCAGTATCAAACTGGGACGTTTCCACTATGCCAACCAGGAAGCCCAAAATGTTAGATACACTTCAACTGTATCTCATCGACTGTGAAGAAAAACAGACCCAGATCTAAACCGGCTCATACAAATTACAAATGACAGAACTCAGACATAAATCATAACATTCAATGTCGTAATAATTCACATTTAAATCCAGAAAAAATTATTCAAATTCAAAATTTGGACACAAACGACAGCATTTAATTTAACTCATGTAGAGCAAAAATGGGCCCATTATAAGCCCCCAGTCCTCCCACTCTCTGTGTTTATTGTCTCTTATTGATTGATAATCTTATAATCTTATTGATAATCTTATTAAACACATTTAAATCCAAAATGAAAGAATTAGAGGCAGATTCCCGAGGATGTTTTTAATTTACCTTTAAATGATTCCTAGAGATTTCTCTTTTGACATCTTTCCTTATTCTTGTTTTTATTTTCTTTTTTTTTATATTTGTTTATAACTTTAACTTTGTGTTTTTATTTGTCTCCCTTCAAAAAAAAAGACTCTTAATCTCAATGGGGCTCTCCTGGTTACATAAAGGTTAAATTAATTGATGTTTCCAGTTGTTACCTTGACAACATCGACTCTTTCTGGGGTCCATAAAGTTTTTATGCTAGAATCACACCTGGCCTCAGGTTTGCTGTGTGTAATTCAATTAAATTCATCAGTTCAGGAACTTAACAGACATATTAAACATCTTTAAACCAGATTTTCACACATGGCTTTGACATCAGGTAATAAAGCAGGACTCACCTTAAAAGAACAGTTTGACATTTTTGGGTAATATGCTGTTTTTCACCTTCTTGTTGTGCATTAGATGTGAAGAATTAAACACTCTGATATCTTTGTGTTAAACATGAAGCTACAGTTTGTTATCTCAGCTTCTCATGAAGACTGGAAACAAGGGGAAACAGTTAGCTTGGCTCCGTCCAAAGGAAACTAAATCTGCCTCTAAAGCTCACTGATGCCAGTTTTTCTTGGTTCCTTTGGCTCAATTCTTGAATGAAGTTGTCAGAACAATATATGAAATTCTTCACAACATTTTGTTACTTGTGCACAACAGAACGAGCATTTCTTTCTTTCTTTGTTATCATTTGCAAATGTTTTAGCACATTTAGGCAAATGATAAAGTACAACTGTCTAAAATTTGAACATTATTGGTTTTAAATGTCTTTGTGATCAAAATAGATTATGTTTCTTCTCAGTTGAATAGTTTGACTCTCAAAAATGAATTCTTTCATTTTGTCAGTCATCACATGCAGAAGAGTTCATCTAATTGTCAGAATCTGCTGAGCCTGTGTTTCATGAATTGCACTGATATGCAGCAGTCGTAAAGTCTGCTAAACTGATACATTTGCTGTCAGGTGAAACTCAAATTTCATTTATGAATACTGAGTTTCTCACATCTTAGATCAACCGACGGCACGTGCTGTCCAGTTAGCTTACAGCTGTGAGGCAGGAGTGTAAAACACAGTTGTGAACATGGAGGAGTCTGATCAGATGAACACTGGACGAGGGTGAAAGGAGGCGTAAAATATACGATCACTGACCACAAAATCAAACGTCTTTGCTAATTGCAATAGATGCTGATTGTGACGATGTAGCAGCAGAAGTGTGCAGAGGATGTTTGCAGCCTACAAGATGATTCTTCCCCTATTGCATTGCAAAAGAGAGAGCAAACAGACAGGAATGAGGTTATATATACTCCTGCATAGACGCCTATGTTTCTCTCCTGTTTACTGTATTGTACCGTGTTGTGTGACCGTTGCAGGATAATAAAGCTGTTTTTCTTCACGTTACATGCAAGTGTTAAGTGCTCTTTTGTTTACAAAGTGAAATGTAAAACCTTGTACCCTTGAATCAGTGTCTAAAGAGATAAGAAACACACTTCCACTGTCATCCTGACCAAACATCTGAACATGTTTTACACAATGTCAAAGGAACGTGTCATTTTGGCGGCAATGATTTATTCACTGACACAATAACTTAATTTAGAAACATGAATTCAAGGTTTTGGGTGAGTTACGGCCTTTTGCGGGTTAACTCATATAACTCACATCTTCAGTGCTGAACTGTAAAAAAAGTTTCCATAAATGTGAGAAAGCAAATGAGAAAAACTGCATCACAATTAATCTTGTTTGTTTAATCATTTCAAAAATGGAAGCGTAAAAAGGTCAAACTATTCCTTTAAGGTCTTTATAATGTAAATTAATTAATTTGTTATTAAAATGTTGATAATGGTGTCATGGCCTAAATATGTAATGTGCATGTTTGGAATCTTAGTCTTTCTTTGATAGCAGACAATCAGAGATTACAGGAAATGAAGGGAGGCAGAGAAAAAAGAAAAAAAGTCCACAAGTCGACTGAAATCACTGATGTTGCGATTTCAAGCTCAGCCAAGTAAAGTCAAAGTAGATCAGAATATTATCTGTGTCTAAAAAGGAAGAGATTATGAATTAGGAGAATATCTTTCTACTGTCAGAGATAGAAAGCGGAGACAGAAGTACAGACGCAGTGAAAACAAACAAGGACGACACAAAAAAACCATGGCAACCAAAAAAAAACAGAATATGTGGTCGGTGTTCGACAGGTGAGGTTGAGACAGAGTTGAACTTCCTCCTACAAACATTAAACTACGAAAACATTCAATGAAATAAAGAACATTTATTATAACAAGTTCAACTCTGTCATTTCAGATTTCAAAGAGCTTCAAAACTAAAAATACTCCCAAGAGAAGGAGACAAAATATTACTGTCATGACACAACCTGAGACAACCTCAGACAGACAGACAGACTGATAAGCAGACAGACAAGCAGACAGACAGACAGACAGGCAGACAGACAGACTGACTGACAGACAAGCAGGCAGACAAGCAGACAGACTGACAGACTGACAGACTGATAAGCAGACAAGCAGGCAGACAGACAGACAGACTGACAGACAGACAGACAAGCAGACAGACAGACAGACAGACTGACAGACAAGCAGGCAGACAGGCAGACAGACTGACAGACAGACAGACAGGAAGACTGACAGACTGATAAGCAGACAGACAGGCAGACAAGCAGGCAGACTGACAGACAGACAAGCAGACAGGCAGACTGACAGACAGGCAGGCAGGCAGACAGACAGACAGGCAGGCAGACAGACAGACAGACAGACAGACAGACAGACAGACAGACAGACAAGCAGACAAGCAGACAGGCAGACTGACAGACAGGCAGGCAGACAGACAGACAGACAGACAGACAGACAGACAGACAGACAGACAGACAGACAGGCAGACTGACAGACTGACAAGCAGACAGACAGACAGACAGACAGGCAGACTGACAGACAGACAAGCAGACAGGCAGACTGACAGACAGACAGACAGACAGACAGACAGACAGACAGACAGACAGACAGACAAGCAGGCAGGCAGACAGACAGACAGACAGACAGACAGACAAGCAGGCAGGCAGACAGACAGACAGACAGACAGACAAGCAGACAGACAGACAGACAGACAGACAGACAGACAAGCAGGCAGACAGACAGACTGACAAGCAGACAAGCAGACAGGCAGACTGACAGACAGGCAGACAGACAGACAGACAGACAGACAGACAGACAGACAGACAGACAGACAGACAGACAGACAAGCAGGCAGACAGACAGACTGACAAGCAGACAAGCAGACAGGCAGACTGACAGACAGGCAGACAGACAGACAGACAGACAGACAGACAGACAGACAGACAGACAGACAAGCAGGCAGGCAGACAGACAGACAGACAGACAGACAGACAAGCAGGCAGGCAGACAGACAGACAGACAGACAGACAGACAGACAGACAAGCAGACTGACAGACAGACAGACAGACAGACAGACAAGCAGGCAGGCAGACAGACAGACAGACAGACAGACAGACAAGCAGGCAGGCAGACAGACAGACAGACAGACAGACAAGCAGACAGACAGACAGACAGACAGACAGACAGACAAGCAGGCAGGCAGACAGACAGACAGACAGACAGACAGACAAGCAGGCAGGCAGACAGACAGACAGACAGACAGACAGACAAGCAGGCAGGCAGACAGACAGACAGACAGACAGACAAGCAGACAGACAGACAGACAGACAGACAGACAGACAAGCAGGCAGACAGACAGACTGACAAGCAGACAAGCAGACAGGCAGACTGACAGACAGGCAGACAGACAGACAGACAGACAGACAGACAGACAGACAGACAGACAGACAGACAGACAGACAAGCAGGCAGACAGACAGACTGACAAGCAGACAAGCAGACAGGCAGACTGACAGACAGGCAGACAGACAGACAGACAGACAGACAGACAGACAGACAGACAGACAAGCAGGCAGGCAGACAGACAGACAGACAGACAGACAGACAAGCAGGCAGGCAGACAGACAGACAGACAGACAGACAGACAGACAGACAAGCAGACAGACAGACAAGCAGGCAGACAGACAGACAGACAGACAGACAGACAGACAGACAGACAGACAAGCAGGCAGACAGACAGACAGACAGACAGACAGACAGAAACATCCAGAAGATGTTTGCCCTGTGGTGCTTCCCAGCACAGTTCAGCCAGGCCTCCTCTGCTGAGCTGAGCTGTGCTGAGCAGCACACAATGCTCCTCTGTCCCTCTTGCGAGCTGCTTCACAGCTCTACAACACACAACAGCTCATTATGGAATCAAAGATCCCCCGGCCACAGCTCCCCAGTGCCTAAATACTGTCCCCTGCTGAGCACACACACTGTCACCAGCTCCGGTCGCACAGCCCGAGGCCACAAACAGCCAGTGAGGCCAGAGAGGGCACCAAGATATACAGGGTGTCACACACATGAAAGCACACGCACACACTTAACCTAAGTGCACACATGAAGATGAACACACACCACCTTATTAGGCACGATCCTGGTCAGCCATTAGCAGCCTTAACAAAGGTCACAAAGGTCACCCAGCTGCTCTGCCTCACAGACGCTGATGACAGGGGGTGTGACGGTCCGGTTAATTAACCAGCATCAGAAAACAGCCGGAGAGAGAAGGATGAGATGACAGCAGGGAGAGAGGGGCAGATAGCGCGAAGGGGAAATGGCTTGTTAGAGTGGACAGGAGACGACATTTAACCACATTAAAGATTCATCAATTAGATTACAGGAGAGGAAGATGATGGAGGGAGTTTCCCTCAGGCTGTTTACCTATCATGTAAAATAATCTGAGCCAAAAGAGCTTTCACCTTGTTTGGTCTTGTGAAAAATCGCAAATACATAAAAGGGCTGAACTGAACAGCACGGGGGAAATTAGAGCATGACATTGCTCTAATTATCCATCAGGTTAATGAGGAGCAGCAGCTCAGTGGTTAGTGCTGTCACCTGGGTTTGATTCTCAACTCTGAGACTCTGTGTGGTATTACTTTAGTTTCCTCCGACATCAACAGGTATGCAAATTAAGATCTTAAAGACGGTCCTGGCATCTGATCTGGACTTGGTTTCTGGATGCTGGGCGCCTAAATAGGTAGGCTGGACTAATTTCATAGGTTAAGAATTTTTCAAGTTTGCATCATTTTAGAAAGGAATCTTCTCTACTTGTATGAACGTAAGAAATGATCGCAGCAACTAAAAACTGTTTCACTGCACATCTGAGCATGTGAGTATTATTTCAAGACAGACCTGAAAAAGTGTGAACCTATCCTTTAATAAAGTACACCATATCAGTGTGCTGCCGGCCATCGCTCTTGTTAAATCAGAATTATTATTTAATAAGGATGTGTTCACATTTTTTCAAAGTCTTAAAATAACGCTCAAATGTACATGGACAGTTTTTTGTACATTCTGTCTTTTTAAACAACAGGCCCACTTACAGATTGTACAAAAGAAGATAATTTGTTATTAATTTAATTCTAGTAAAATAACCTATTTAAATATAGGACATATAAATCACTACACTGTTTGTATGTCAGTATATTCCATATTTCCTGTTTCCTTTCTGAGCTTCGGTTGTAACAAAAAAAGGGGGTTTGTACTAAAAATACCTTTTTGATTTGAATAACTCAGACTGCTTCATGTTAGCTTGAACTAAACACAGAAATACTTTTTGCTCAGAGTGAGGACTGCAGATTTTGTCCCTCATCACTGAAATGACTTTAAGAAGTGAACTTTCCGCAACCAGTATGAACAGGAGGAACCATTAAAGTGACCTACAGTGCTTTTAATGTACATGTGGGCATGTGAGGGTTGTCTTAACCCTTTAATCTGTTCATAATATGAACAGATTAAAGGGTCTCTATACCAAACTTTTGAACCACAAATCTATTTTTGATTCATAAACACCTCATCAGTCATTAATAAATGGGTGATTAATCCTTAATGAACTTTTTAGAGAGAGAAAAGAGTATTCTTTAAGTTTTACACTGTGTTTATGGAGAAAAATGCAACAACATTTACAAATGGTGATTTTTCAATTTTTTAATAAATACAGATCAAATTTAACCTGGAATATTGTCTTGTATGTATAAAAATGTTTATCAGATGCACAAAAATACAAAAGTTGTTCTATTTTTGTATATTCACTTTTTGAAAAGTCATAAAATTTCAGGCTAAAATTAACTTTGTTTTTACTGCTCTCAAACGCAACAATCAAATTTGACCTAAATAGTATGTAAGAGTTAAGACAAGATACTTTAAAACATGCAAGACTGTCCTTTAAGGACTATTGCATTCAATCATATTCTTAAGAGCAGCGGTTCCCAACTTTTACAGCAAACAGCGACTTGCAAACCTTTGTCACAGGTTGCATATATCTGTAAGATGTGAGCACTTCCACCAAAGAGTGACTTTACTCTATGAATCTCTAAGACTCGTTGTTAACTGAATAACTGTTATGACTGAAAGCTCCAGGACAGCTACTAAATGGACCTTAAGGTGAGACTGTTTGATGTTATTTCACACAGATTGGATCTTTGTCTTTCTCCCATCACATCAATCATCTCATGACCTCTCAAACTGATCTTGTGATCACTCAGAGGGGCTCCGAGAAACTGTTGGTCTTCGCTCAGAGAAAATGTCTTGAAACAAGTTTTGATCTCATAATCCAAACTTCCTGATATCAACTCCTTCTATCAACAGGATAGAATAAACACAACATAACAAACCCACATTAAAAAAAGCAACTCAGTGATCAACAGCACAGGATCATAGAGCATGTTAGCACTGTCACTGTCCAACCACATGGGGGAGCTTGTACAACAGCCAGAAACAAAACTCTACATCACAGTCGGATGGACTTCAGTGCCTCTTAATGTTTTATTTTTTTAATTTTTGGTCAGTGCTTCTGCCTATGTGCACACTTCTCTTTTTGTCTCTCTATTCCTCCCAAAGCTTGTCACCTCTCATTCGTGCGTGTCCTTGCTTCAGCCCAGTTTGTTCCTGCGTGATCTGTCCGCGACTAATACGCATTTCATCTATTTCTATCTGTCCTTCACTCTCTGGGACTTTTGAATGGAGACATAAGCAGACAGAAATGACTGCATTTGGGTCATGGAGGAGTTTCATCGTGACACTCCTCAGGTCTATCCTAATGTGGGTCTTCCAAAAGAGGAGTTGTAAGTGAGTTAGATGGGAGATAGAGGGTTTGTCCTTGTTACATGGCCGGATTAACCTGTTTGGAGGCCCCCAGGGAAGAAATTTGCTGTCAGGCCCCTGTTGTGCCTATCAAATATCAAGGTCAGCTTCGTTATATTTATTGCAGAATGTGTTGTCCTGGTTGCTTAGCAACAGAGTTTATGGGGTGACTCACTTCCAACAGCAACAACAGGAGGTCAGAATAAAATATCAAGTCAATGGGAACTGAACTTCAAGACATTTCACCTCTCATATAAAAGGCTTCCTCAGTTCTGTCTTCATCAAAACTACTTGACATACACTCAACAAGCACTTTACTTGGAACACCTGTGCAGTTTAATGCAATCCAATATAACAGCTCTGCCATAAATTCTACTTTTGTGAAGCTTATACATTTTCAGTTTTTGTTGACATTGTCAAAAAGGTGATAATTCTACTTTATGTTTATTATTGAGCTTGTAGTGGCTGTTGGTGGTGTACTGGAGTGCATTAAATTGAAAAGTGTCCTAGGTATTTTGTCCACCATCATGTATGTTAATGGAGTGGACAAAATATTAGGAACACTTTTGACAATGTCATCAAAAACTGAAAATGTACAAGCTTTGTCAAAGTAGAATTTATGGCAGAGCTGTTGTATTGGATTGCATTAGATCGCACGTGTTACTAATAAAATGCTTGGTGATTGTATTTCTCTACAACATTCAATATTCATGACCAAATAAACAACAACAAAGTTTAAAAAGCATCTTTGGGTATGATTTATTAATCATCAGGACTGTGTGGGTGCAGTTTGATTAGGTTTGATTGTCGGTGACAAAACAACCCACCAACTCATCAGATTCTGATTCAAATGTTGCTAAATCCTGATTTCACAACTGAGCCCCATCCATTTCAAACCACGAGAAAAGTGCTGACAAAAAAGAAAAACAGGAATCTTTTATGTTAAATAACCAGATCTGTCCAAACTTGTATTTATGTCCAGGACCCGATCACTCACAAGAAGCTGACTGACAAAGTTTTAAGGGCTTTTAAAACTAGAATTTGACACAGGGCCGTAGACAGGACCACAAGATTACATAATAATGTAGAACCCAGTTTATATTATACTTACATTGTACTGGTGCAGGTTAATAATCTAAAGCCACACCAATGACTCTGTGAGGCTGCTTGGCACAGCATTGCTTTAAGCTAAATGCTAACATCAGCATGCTAACATGCTCACAGCAACAACATGCTTATGTTTAACAGGTCATTTTTACCATATTCACCATCTTAGTTCAGCATGTTACCATGCTAACATTTGCTAATTAGC
The DNA here is from genome assembly GCF_914725855.1 of Thunnus albacares. Lineage (NCBI taxonomy): Eukaryota > Metazoa > Chordata > Actinopteri > Scombriformes > Scombridae > Thunnus > Thunnus albacares. The sequence goes on along the minus strand of NC_058108.1, from coordinate 1,101,048 downwards.
ACTAAACACAATGTACTGCTGAGGCTGATGGTATTGTTATTAATTTTGCAGGCATTTGATCATGAACCAAGTTAAAATGTTGACCTGATGATGTTGCTAAATAAAAACTTAAGGGATGACGAAAGTTGTCACAATTCACCCTTAGGGGACAATGTACGTACCAAAATTCGTGGCAATCAAAGCAACCATTGTTGAGACATTTCCATCAGATGAAAAGTCAGATCACCAAAGTTATTATGATACATCGTCTGGGAACCATGAATGTCTGTACAAAATTTCCTGTCTGATAGTTGTTAAGATATTTCAGTCTAAGTGGTCGACCAACCAACCAACCAACCGAACAGACTGACTGACTGACATTAGCATCCTTAGCGCTGCTAGCATGGCTAACAAGTAGTTGACACAACTCGTTGAACTTGGTGTTTTAGGTACCCTGGAGGTGTGGGCGTCCAGAGCAGTTGCCTGCTTTTCCTGCATTTTAATCCAACCTTGCTTGTTAGAGAGAACTTCTTTCACCACCCGTGTTTTGATCCAAAGTCAAGCCAAGAAGAGGATGATCTCATCTAATTTGGTGGTAATTGGCGTGGGTGGACTGAAAACCTTAAACCAGTGAGAAAATATGCAATTGAGACTCAACAGAGACAATTCAAGCATAACAGTATATACTGTTTTGTTTTATTAGGTGCTTTGTCATACAAAACAACACACTGTTGCAAAGTCTTTGCATCTATTGATAAAAGTAAGAATAAAGTGCTTGTTCTTCATCTGTACAGTACATATTTACAAGGGTTTGAATTCTGTTTCATTGTACAGGATTTTATTTGATTGTTAGAACTTGTTTTCTATTATGGTATATAATGTCATGAATAAAAAAATGGAATGGCTCATTATTTAAATATGAAAAGTAACAGAACTCAGAAAGGAAGACAAAAATCCAAAATGCAGAAATCATTTATTTTTATACAGAGAAAATAAATGTGTAGAGGTTTGAGCATTTTTGTCATGCTTCCTTTAAAATAAGATAGTTTTTCTCTCATAACATTTATCTGTATATGATGTATAAATCAGAGCTAAAGTGATCATTTTTAAATTGAAACAAAAAACACACCGTATTTACAAAAACTGATTGGAAATCAAGAACAGAAGGCTTGACTTAATTCATACACAGGTCATATTGAATAAAACAAGAAAGCAAGAAAGTTTTCAAGATACCTCATGATTTGAGAGAAATACCTGGTCACCACATTTAAAAGTAGATGAGCTGTGTGTTGCTTAGATGCTGATGTTACAACTGAAAATGTACAATACCTGAAACCAGAGCAAGTTATGAGCTAAAGCTGCATGAAGTTTGTGACAGCTGCAAAAAAAAAAAATCCCTCTCTTTCACGAGATGTACAGTTTAAATTATGTCCTTCATCTTTCATTGTAACACTAGTTCAATACTTTGGTTGCACGCAGACAAAGAGAGGAAACAAATGGAAGGGCAGCCATTACCCATTGATTGGCTTTAAACTCCTGACTCTCTGCTGATGTATAAAGGTAGGGTGGGCTGTAGTCTGTCGAGGCTGATCTGATTCTCTGTGTCCAGCACACACAGCATCTCCACCGTCTGCTCCTCCACAAATGTCTCCTTGAATCCCAAGTGAATGTCATCTCTCAACTTTGCCTCTCTGTCACCTCTAACGCCTAGACTCACTGCCTCATCTTTGTCATCCTCCTCTTCCTCATCATCCCCACAGCACAAGGCTACCTCGTTCTCGTAGCAGAAAGCGCTGGGGGAGTGAGGGCCCAATAGGTGGCGAGCTGCCCTTGGGGCAAACGGTGACGGAGACCGGGAGTAACTGGCGGTGGAGGATGAGGACTGCCTGCCACGACCCGTCATCTGGCTCAGTTCCCTGGCACTGCAGTGAGGCGTAGATGGCACTTCGTAGGTCTTATGGAAGCGGGAGTAGTCCACATGGTAGCGGTCACCCTTCTCAAACACCACGGGCTCAAAGCGGTGACCCCACAGGATCTCCTTTGCCAAGTAGGAGCTACGGGCCTGAGTGGTCATAGCTGTGGCCTCCACCATCCCCTCCAGGATGACCACAATTTCAAAGTCCTCTTTCTGCAGGTCGGTGTGGCTCAGATTATACAGCGGACTGTTCTTGTTGATCTCATGGACCACCACCAGTGGTGACACGAGAAACAGCCGATCCAGCCCATCATCATAGCCAACATCAATGTCTGTTTGCTCCAAAGGGAGGTACTCTCCCTCCGCCGTCACATGTGGCTTGATGAGCTGTGCACGCACATGTGCCTCAACTATGTGGCTCTTGCGCATGTTCCCCAGGCGCCACATGAGGCACAGCTTACCATCACGCAGTGCGATGACGGCATGATGCGAGAACAGCAAGGTCTGTGCCCGCTTCTTGGGCCGCACCATCTTTGCCATGATGGTGCCAATCATGAAGGAGTCAATAATGCAGCCCACGATGGACTGGACCACCACAGTCACCACAGCGACTGGGCACTCTTCAGTGACACACCGGAAACCATATCCAATGGTGGTCTGGGTCTCAATGGAGAAGAGGAATGCCCCAATAAAGCCCTGAATATGGAGAATACATGGCCGCCATTCGTCTGGTTCTCCCTCTGCGGTGCTCCGAGGATCCCCTTCCTTCACGGGAATGCGAATTTCAAAGTCTCCATGGGCCAGTGCCACTCCCCAAAAGATCAGGCCAAACAGCAGCCAAGACAGAAGGAAGGTGGTGGTGAAGACAAGCAGCAGGTAGCGCCAGCGTATGTCCACACAGGTAGTGAAAATGTCAGCCAGGTATCTCCGTGGCTTATCCTCCATGTTATTGAACACCACGTTGCACTGGCCATTCTTCTTCACAAAGCGGCTGCGCAGGCGGCCGGTGCCCAGATCCAGGCCCAGACGACATGAAGGTGAAGCACGGCAGCTGTTGTGGACGATTGGCTCATTTGTCACTCTCAGAGACAACGCCCCTCTTCCTTCATCGCTTCCTGGACACTCTCCTCCTCCTCCGTCTTCACCTCGCATGCAGGCCCCTATTAGTGCCTGCTGAGTCAGAGGACTGTGGCCATTGTGGAGGCCCAGGGTGGAGATCTTCACGGCATCTTCATCTGTGGAAACGATGCTGTATCTGCAAAACAAGAAGGGAGAATGTGAGTTTGGGAGAATTGAATGTTTGCTAAGCCCTGCCCCCAGAGTTATTATTGCCTGTAAGTTCTATAAGTAGGTTATAATGAGGAAAAGTTGTAAAATAAGACATTTCTTTTCTACATAACAGTGTTTAGCTGATTAACTTACATACACACAGATTAAACACTACAAGGTAAAAGGTTTTTAGGATGAGAACTAACCAATGTGTTTGGCAATGCAACCTTGGGTAATGTTGGCTTGGGTTGCTGGGGTGTAAACTTCTCCAAATCCAATAAAGAGCAGGACAGAGATGCTAACGTTAGCCTTCCTACCAAGCACCCGACGTCAATGGAACTTGTTTTTTGGACTAAATCAGGTCAGACAGTTGTGGCCGTTATTTAGCCTAAAAATAGATGAAGATTCAGCTATGTTTGGACTGTCAGACTTAGTACCAATTTGGCCTAAATATAGCCTACCATATAAATGACTTCCAACTTAAAATTATGATTTATATCTTGATGAAAACTGGTTTTCCAAACTAAACTTTGATAGTATTCAACACTGGTTTCCACATACTACAAAGTGGATGTTCTTGTTGTGAACAAGGCTTTTTAAAAAATTCATAACCCCACAAACTAATGAAGTTAATGATGATGACTCCTTGAATTTGGAAGTAATGCTAAGGACACTGCTGTAGGTAGTAAGCTAGTTAGCGGCACATGCTAATGTTTACGGCAGACCAAACAAAATCCATTCCTTACAACTTTGTTTTTGGACAGGCTAAAAAAATCCTCAACACTACACACCCGCAAAACTCTTAAAATGCAGAGTATCACTCTTAATGCACATACTCTTTCAACATGTGGAGAAATCAAAAACTGGTCAGGCCTGCTGTATCCAGATATGGTTACTAAGCTATGAATGGACAATCAATATTCAAAGGAGGGGTTTAGCAAATAGTCCATTGGTTGTTTCGGTACCACTTTCTCATACGTCATCCTTAATATAAAGTTTAAATAGTTTACAAATACTTTTTCCCTCTTACCTGTTGACTCGCACCGCTCCCATGGCACTGGTGATCATCAGGCTGTATCTGCAAGGGCAGTAATGTAGGTTGGGGCGGGCAGTTCCAACCATTAAAGTACTTTTCTTTTCTGTGAACAAAACAAACAAAAAGGAGATTTCTTCAGTCATCTTTTTTTTTTTTTAAATTTACGTCATTTGAGATATGAAAGTATAGGATGTTTTTCAAACATAATCATGGAATAAAACAATACAATACAGAGGTTGATAAAGATTATAATTTCTGCACCCACCAAAATAAAAAAATACACCAATCATAAATCCCTCTCCACAACTATTGGCCTTGCCCTAATGCACAGAGTAGACCAGACAGTTTTGTGTAATGAAAGCTTATTGATTAGGTCCTTGCTAGTGTTTAGCCTTAGGGACCTTCAGGCCAACCAGAGCTGGAAAACCAGACATGCATTGGGAGGGACAAAGGTCTAAAAAAGAGATGAATCAGTGGTAATCTACTATTAGAGGAACAATTGATCTGCTGTTTGGCCTGATGACAAGGTTGGAGGGTGATTTTACTCGGCTTATTATGTCAGCATGCCGAGAACCAGGAGCACCAAAAACCACTGGGTTGCATAACCAATAGAGGGACAATCGCACGCAATACAAAGGGGCATTGGTGGTTTGATGTTTTTGAATCGCTTTGGCTGACATGAATTAGTTGACAGCACAGGTGTGTATTAACCAAGGTAGTAATGGATTGTCTTGGGAATAGTTCTGACAACTGCAGTTTAAAAGCCTTCATTCAATACTGCTGTCACGCCAATAGCAAACACACGCTCTGATACACACACACAGAAACACTCACATATACAAATCTTGATGGGATTTGGTGTCATGTAATGTGTGTGATGCTCCCAGACTTCTCTCCCTCTTACACCAGGGACAGATGTTACGAACTGGCTGCTGATTGGCCGGATGAAGGGTGATTTTCAGCTGGATAATCCCAAAAGGGCAGATGATTACGTCAACTTGATAACTCCCACAGCTGGAGGAAAGTGTCCTCTACGAGAAATCACAACCTTTTCTTACAGGGTTCTTAAAGTCATCGGCCAATATGCACATGGGTCACACGGGTCAGTCTCATGTCAGTGCCAACAACGTCACGAGTGGGATCAGCGAAGCACAACGCAGTTCATGTCAGTCTGTTGGAACAGGATTTACAATTGAGGCTGTATTGTTCCGGTGTAGTTCTGATGAATTGTGGTTTTATTTGTATTATATTTCATTTTATCATTAATTGATACTATTGGTAGTACTTGGTAGTAAGTGTCAGTGTAGCAGTATCAGTATCAGTTGTTTGTGTTTTTACGTGTTGGTATTGTTTCTAATGTTGTTGTTGCTGCCAAACATCTGACTCATCCCACATGGGAATACAAGACGCTATATATCAAACGTAAAAATATAAAATGCATCCTCCAGTAATATACAGAACCAATAAATAAATAAATAAAAAGAAAAGAAAAGAAACATTGGTTACAACATTAGATGTACTTCTACATACTACATACAAATATATTGATTTTAAGATGTTTGAATAAGTTGTGCACTTAATAGCAGAAGAAAGAAAATAAATGTTACAGCCTGAAGTTTATCCTGATAAAGGGGGTTTTATTCTCCTCTCCCAGACTTTCTCTGAGTAACTGGCTAATGTAAATGTTTTGTATGTAAACAGCCAACTCAGTCTTTGTGCATTATCCATATTTACAAAATCAATTTCTGTTTTTTATCTTATTAAACTAGATATTGTTTGCTTCCTGGTTAAAAGGAATCATTGAAATATCACATTGAACAACTCCACTTGCATTCTGCAAAGATGTAGTCAAAAGCAAATTTCAATTACAGTGGACAGTTAAGTTATTTTGTGTTATATTTTTACATTTTACTGAGAACATATCGTTGGCTAAAACTGCAGTGCTGTTACTTCTGAAAAAAGTTATTTTGTGTTTGCTGTTACCTTGCAAGACAGCTGGATTCCCAAGATCATGACATCATTAGATCACATGATGTTTGTGTCCAAACCGCCGGCGGTTCAGACCAATCAGTGTTGCAAATCCAGCTGCCTCGCAAGGTAAGACGGTGATAGACGATGATAGACAGATGGCTCATCCAGTCACCTGCCAAGTATTTTTTGAAAGTGCCTGCCCTTTTCTAAACAGACTTCCCAGATGGTTCTGTGTAATAAACCATCTGGCGCGTCAGGTTATGTTTCCTATTATTAGTTTCCAAAATCCGCATTTTTACATACAGTGGATGCAGTAATATGAACACCTGTAAAGTATGATGCAATCTAATCTAATAGTCCTGTAACTGCCTTTGTAAGGCTGATGTATGTGTTATATACAGCTGTTCAGCTGTGAGATGATACAGAGGTGTAGATTCAACAGTAACTTGTCAATCTGTTGGTCAAAACGGGGAAATATCTGACAATATAAAGCTGTATAATAGTGATGTGTTGGTGTGATGAGATTTACAAAACAACAAAAACATCTTAAAGTGAATTGAATGAATGAAATCATATCAACAGATCTGTCTCCATGACAACTGAGCAAACTCCATCCATTGATGAGCACTGTGTGATACAGTCGAAAGCTCTGGAAAAAAGCTATGAGGACTTTGAGTTGGAATCATTTTAACTCAAACTCCTCTTTTACTTAATCTCAACAAAAATTAACATTATAAACCTTACAACGCATTTGTTGCTTGACTATTACATGTATATCAGTCTGCATTAGATTTGACTGATGTCTAGTTAGTTAAATGTCTTTTGAACAGGTTCACACATTGTTTACATTATAATTTATGGTATTTAAGGCAAAAGAACTAAAGAGGAAGTTTTGTGGATTTTGCAGCAGTAGATTTGTTCTATAAATGCTGATAATTGCAAATATTCTAAAGATGTGATTCTGGCCAAAAATTTAACAGATAATAGAGGACCTTAAATATCTTCACTTATTAACAAGATATTTCTGCCAATGCAGCCAACTGTTGTCAGTGTAAACCTACATGATGTCTTTTTCTCTCAGCAGACAGGAGCCCCGGGGGAGAGTTTCAGTAATTAATGGTTGATCATAGTTACTGTATTAGCCGTCTCCATAGGAACATCTCTCTTCTCTCTATGGGGCTGACTCGCTCTGAGTGTGCGTGTGTGTGTGTGTGTGTGTGTGTGTGTGTGTGTGTGTGTGGTGATGGTTTATCATGTGAGACAACTTGTGAGGAGGTGGAGTAGAGATAAACTGACAGAGAAGATGGGAAGGAGAGGCGAGGAGAGGAGAGGAGAGGAGAGGAGAGGAGAAAACAGGTCATGGACTGTCCCTTGAGGGAACCTATATAACTCATAACGAAGCACCAAAACCTGCCCGACACGACAGGGATAAACTGCCGTACACTACAGGGCTCTACAAATAACGATTATTATCACGCTGTGTGTCAAAGGCTCTGAGAAGTCTGATGTTGCTCTTATTCCCATACGTCAGAGGAGCCAAACTGACATATATTACATAATCTCATGCAAGGCAAAGGATGCAGGAAGCCCTTGTCAAATACCAGATTAGTATCTCCCTTAATCTCCCAATCCAAACAACAATATGAAAGGTGGACGGCAGTCGCCGTGTGACCTGCCTTAAGCCCTTTTGTGTAATCTGCGATCTGATGATATGAGAAAGGAAGGAGGGAGAGATGAAGAAAGAAAGAAAGAAAGAAAGTAAGAAATAAAGAGTGTAAGAAAGAAAGAAAGAAAGAAAGAATATAAGAAAGAAAGAGAAAGAAAGAAAGACTTGATGAGGAAAGCAGAGGCTTTACAGGTATGAGGTCTTTCACATTGGACAGAGTGCGACAAAATACAGATTAAGATGAAGAGATTATGACGACAGATAATATTTCTACATGTGATTCCATTTATAGAATAATGAAAGATTTACACACAGAACTAAAGTGTGAAAAAACAAAGTCACTGTTTTATCTCGTCCCAGTGTAAAAGCCTTTTCTAAAAGCCTCTAAAATGAGTGAAAATGTATGAAAGCATTTGGTCAGACTGTGATTTCAGAGGAGATTCTTTCACCTTTCTCTTCTCGTTCCTCTCTCACCAACATGCTCTCTGAAGGAGGGCCTACACTTGGACACAGTGTCCCAAACCTACAGGCTTGTACTCATTCTGACTTTGAAGAACTTTAGTCATCCTGAACACACACATTCACACCACACACACGCACACAAAATGCTAGAAATAACACTAAATCAACAGTAAAAGATGAACAATGGACAGTAAACTAAACTTATATGTAGTTGTAAGTGCACTTACTCAATTTCCAATTTCTTCTACTTTATATCTCTACTGCACTACATTTCAGAGGGATGTATTGTAGTTTTGTGTTTCACAGCTGTAGTTATTTTGAAGATTAAGATCTTACGTACAAAATATACGATCAGTTTATAAAATCTGATGCTTTGTAAACTACCTAACGGCATATAAAGTTGTAAGATTCTCAAAAACATGAAAATGCTGCTTACATTAGTTGTAATATTCCAGTGAATATATGTATCATATGACACTCTGAATGGTGCATTATACATAATGAGTATGTTTACTAAAGTACATTATGCTACTTATACGATTTTTATAGTGTGATAACAGATCTTAACCAATCACTGCTTAAAACTAATTAAATCTTTAGATAAGAATTACCTCTAATTTTACATCTTGCATCAGTTTGAAAGACGACATTCTAACCCCTGCTATAAATTTGGGTCATACGCCTTAAAATGTGCTGTTAAAGGTTGAGTGTGCAGGATTTGGTGGCATCTAGCGGTGAGGTTGCAGATTGCAACCAACTGAATACTCCTCGCCCCCCACCCTCCCTTTCCAAGCAGGTAGGAGAACCTACGGTGGCTGCAAAACTCGCAAAAAACGCGAAAACGCGAAAGGCCCTCTCTAGAGCCAGTGTTTGGTTTGTCCACTCTGGGCTACTGTAGAAACATGGCGGTGCAACATGGCAGACTCCGTGGAAGAGGACCCGCTCCCTCTGTAGATATAAAGGGCTCATTCTAAGATAACAAAAACACAATGATTCTTATTTTCAGGTGATCATACACTAAACAAAACATTCTTATGAATATTATATTCCATTTCTGGCAAGTCCGTTCCGTTAGATGCCACTAAATTCTACAATTTGTACCTTCAAACGTGTCAAATTTGAAAACAATAGATAAAAGTAAAGGTAAAGTTTCCATCTTTGGCCATGCGTCACTGCTGCTAAATTCCGATCAACTGATCAAACAGTGTAACCAGAAGTTATGACAGTGTAGTTTGCAAACTAAGCAGCTGTGACGTGTTTGTTTCAATGAGGCCACAGGAGCTGTCCAGTGCTGAAAATCAATCCAAAGCCTGCAGGAATAATCAACAGCAGGGAGGGGGGAGAGAGCCAAATACTACCCTAACCTTGAAAATGATTTTGGCCTTTAAAATCTTTACCTATATCTGTTTACACTCCCCACACGTTTTACAATCGACTTACTCAGCCACATGAACGGTTTGTCTAAGTATTGATTATGTTTTCTGAGTATTTAGTTTGACAGAAGAGCCGCAGGCAACTATGGCAGAGATAACTGAGATCAGAGTTTCTTACTAAAATGTGGAGATTGTGAGCTGACTCACAAACATAAACAAGCTGGAGTCAAGTGAAGAGATATTTGAAATGCCTTTTGAGACTATCAGATCATTAGTGGTTTTGATAAACAGCTGATAGAAAAAAAAAACAGACAAAATAAAAATGTAACACTCACCTTGGTGTTTCTGCAGACTGAATCACATGAAGACTAACATTGGTTTCATCCTCATAAAAAGATACTTAAGTAGGTTTACTGTTGTTGGCAACGTCCTCTCCTCTTTTCTTCCTTTTTTCCTTCTAACAGACAAACACCTTTTTTATAGATCTGCCCCCAGATTTCTCTTGCACAAACTTGTAAATGTCTCCAGTCTGAGCTTTGTCTTGTTGCTCCATAGCGCTTAACAGAGTCGCTCCTGCCTCGGCTGTGCATCTGCCCCGATCTCTGCCAGAGTGTGTGTGTGTGTGTGTGTGTGTGTGTGTGTGTAGGGGGGGGAGAGGGAGAGAGGGAGAGAGAGAGGGAGAGAGAGAGAGAGAGAGAGAGAGAGAGCGCTCTGATTACGTTCCTATTTATATATGCTATTGTTTTCCCCAGAGTGTGGAGATGTGGATTGTATAATTTAGACTTTAGCCCACTCAGACAGATACTTGCGCTGACATCCAAAAAACACAAACACCAGTGGAAACTCTTGTAATCCCACAAAATTCCTGTAGAGACTTAAGATATTCTCTGTGGCATTTTACAATGTGTTTATGTTGACTTAATGGTGCAAAATGTTTTTGTTTATCCCAGTGATATTTTCACCGGTATAAATATCACTTTTTCCTACAATAAAGGACACGAGAAACATAACAAAACAGGAATATCGATACACACACAAAAAACAACTGAGAAATAAAAAATAAATAAATTAAAACATGTATATATCATACTGCAAAAGCTGCAGAATCATGAGAATCTTAAGTAGCATACGTAAGCTTTTCCTCAGCTGTTGATTCAGTGCTTCAGTTTTTTTTTCCATAAAAGGCAATATTTCAGTTTTACCTGATTGATACAAAGTCTGACCAGTTTTACCATAAATTTTGATTGTTTTAGACCTAAGATACGAAAACATAGGCAGAGAGGAAGTGCGCCTTAGGTGCTCTTTCGGGAGTTTATAACCCTTTCTTAAGGGGGAATTTGCTTTTATTTTATGTAAGATATACTCTCAGAGAGACCTGTATTGGTATACATGTGAACTCAAGTCACATGACTAAAGGGATACTCCAGTGATTTTGCATTCACAAAGTTGGTAGACTTGTAAGAGGCACATTTAAAAAACATAGTGGTCAAAATCAAAGCAGCAGCAACTGAGATATCTTGAATTTTAGTCTCTAGTATGGGTCAAGCTCTAAAACTGCTGGATCCTACGTTTCCCATAATGCATCCCAACAGCACCTTTTATAAGACTTCTCCTGCGTGGTCAATGCCCACATCTTTAGAACCCCTTGCCTATGTTTGCAATGCAGCCTTTCTGTTATGAATTTTGAATCTTTAAGACCAACCTGATATTTTTCCAGACTTCAGAAAGTTTCTGGAATCATAAAATCTGTGGATTGGTCCTTTAACCCTAATGACTTATGACCTCACTTGGATTTTAGCTTTTTGACTTGATATCCTTCCCAAAACAAAAGAAACATCTGTGATAAGAAAACAGTGCATCCATTATCAAGGTCATTGGTTCATCAGTTCTTCTCGCTGTTCTAACGACAGTCGACAGTCGATGGAGTCGATGGAGTCAACTGAGGCCAACTGTAAATGACAGTCGTGGGAGTTATCACAGGAGACCAAATGTGAATGGTTGTTAAGTCTCCTGGAAAGGGATGAAAGGACACCATTGTAGGTGGGGGATAAATGGTGTTGTAGACCTCCTCGTCTGTTGAGGGATGGTCTCTCTACTTTGATGTAGATAGACTCCTTCACTCATCTTTCAAACCATCTGTCCTCCATATCCAAAATATGTACGTTGTTGTCCTCGAAAGAGTGTCCCTTATCTTTCAGATGTAGGTAAACTGCTGAGTCTTGACCTGAGGAGTTGGCTTGGTTGCTTAGTTTCCCCAATATGCAAGTCTATGCATACCTCACTGCATTGGACTACATACACTAGATTGCTTTTGTTGTGTTTGGGGTTTCGGCCTTTCGGATGGACCAGTTTCCGTCTTAGTGTGTTGCTGGGTTTGAACACAGGTTGATGATTTTGTTGCATTTATTCTTCTTTTCTTCACCACCCGCAGTGTCAGTGTCCTAGATGTTACATCTGTTTTCACAAAGGTCCACTTAGGGTATCTGCAAGCTTTAAGTGCATCCTTCAGGTGTTTGTGCTCCTTGTCTTGGTCCTGGACACTTGTTGGTACATTATCAGCTCGGTGGTGCAGGGTTCTGATAACTCCTAGATAATGCTCCAGTGGGTGGTGAGAGTTAAAGAGTAAGTATTGGTCTGTGTGTGACAGTATACTACAATGTGGAGGCTCCTGTCCTCCTCAATGTGTACAGCATTGTCAAAAAAGGCCAAACTGTTGTTCCTGACATCCTCTTGTGTGAACTTGATGTCACTGTCCACTGAGTTCATGTGTTCTGTGAAGGCTTGCACTTCCTGGGTTTTAATTTTGACCAATGGGAGATACTGGTCCATGACACAACCATGCTTTTGTTACCCCCCCCCCCCCCCCCCATTGTACTGGAAATAGGTACTGGTATTCAGACAGAGGTCCAGCATTTCGCAAATCTGGTCTGGGCTGAGGTAAGTTCTATTGTTAAGGTTGTTGTCCTGTAGCAGTTATGTCATTACAGTTTCCACTGCCTGCATAGTTGGCATGCATGTAAACAATGAGGTGACATCATAGGACACCATGGTTTCATTTGAGTTTTGAATATGGTGAGGAGTGTTACCAATCAAGGGGGCTAAGACAGTAGATATGTCTGGTAATGTTGTAAGGAAGTGAGTTGATGCTGCTGATAATGGGCCTTATGGGGGCTCTTTCATTGCAGATCTTGGGGAGCCCATACATGCATGGGATGGCTTCTCCAGGATACAAGAGATAATATTGTTCACGACTCATGGTTTTCTCCTTCTGTGTCTGTTGTAAACATTCTGTGGCCTTTTTTCTTGTATCCACTGGTGGGATCTACCACCAATGACCTTGATAACAACCCCACAGAGGTTAAATACCTGGGACTCCCCACCAGTCAGTTAGAACTGAAGAAGCCCCTTAAATGAGAGATGAAATATCTTCAAGTATTTAGTCCAGTTGCCCTCAATTCAACCCTCCTTAGATAACTATGACCTGGATGACTGAGAGTCATGAATTTTAAAAAGCAAAAGGCCAGTTCTGTACATATTTATAATGACAATATTCACACAAAATTTTACTTTTGTTATGTTTGTTATGAAATTGCATGATAGCCATCCAAAACTGATGATTATCTTTTCTACAGAGTCAAATGGATATCACATTTTTGTATTTTTGTGAAGACACAAATGACTTGCACTGTCAACCACGATGAGTGAACAGCCAGTCTGTTGAAGATATTCAGAGAGGCGGAAGAGAGTAATTGCTGCAATCTCTGCAACTTCCAACGGTTCACTGCTTCTTCTTCCTCTTGTCTGTGCTGCCACTACGACCGCTGCAGGCCTGAAGCAACAGCACCCAAACAACAAACACAAAGCAGCAAGTCATGCTGGACTTTATTATAAAACTATATCACATCAGATGTTTAAACCAGTTTCTTAATTTAAATCTTAAATCTAAATCTTATCTTGTAATTTTACTTTTTCATTACACAGATAATTGCATATAAACTGATATATAAAGTTAATTTTTTTTGTACTGAGGAGTCCCATAAACCGAAGTGAACTTTGGTTGCCTTGCTGCGGACTCTGTCCTTCTTAAGCATCATTTTCATGCAATCCCGTGCCAGGAGACCTGATTAAGTCTGAGTTAATTAAATGACACTGTGTGTTAGGTCTGGTTAAACACAGGTTATATAACAGTGATTTGTGCTCGCACCGAGACCTTAATTCTTCAGAAAATGAGGAGTTGAACATGTTTTTGGACCTGTAATTCACAGAAGAGTGATACATATTCTGGGATGAAATTTAAATATCTGCAGCTCTGTTGTCCAGCCAGTCTTAATGGCTCTCATGTAAATAGGGATTTTCCTTTGGCAGCATGTGTGTTTATGTGTGTGTGGGATGCTGAATCAATCTGGAGTGCTACCTGTGTGCTAAAATAATCTCTCCTGCTTTAGTTTCTGATAACCATTCATCCTAGAAATAGACAAAACAGAGAAATGGCTGCGGCTGCGGCCAAAACCATTTGTACTTTTCTGCACTGGACAGATTGAACACCATCAGTCTCTGTAAATAAATAAAAAAGCATAAATAAATAGAAAGGCAATGGTTATGGAGCATGGTAGCGCAGTGTCAGCTGAATACGTGCGGCTGTGTGAGGCCAGCTTTATCGTTTCTTATTTCAGACCTCTTTGAGGTGTTATTGCCAATTAGACACAACTCTTTAGTTTCCATGGAAACCTTATTTTTTCCTTCTTTCTGTTCTTTCTCTCATACATAAATACACACGCTCTCTCTCTCTCTGCACGGTTTATTTTTAAAACTCCTTTCTTTTTAGTTTGATGAGACAACAGGTGGGTGTTGCATTGCGTAGGGGGGACGTTGGAGGTACATTAATATATGGGCTGAGCAGTGTGGGCACAGGTCGGAGGTGAGAGGATTAACTAAGTGGGCACGTGCAGGGAATGAGTGGGCTGAGTAATAACTCACAGTCGAAGGAACACAATGTCCTCCAATGTAACAAGTCTGAATGAAACAAAAGTTGTTACTGTTGTGTAGCAGTTGGATGATTCATGTACGCAAAGTTTTACAATCAAACACGAGGTGGCACTTACACTGGAGGGATGAATGTGGGTTGCACATAAAGGTAATATGATAAGAAAGAAATGATAAATGACTATGATGGAAGCATAAGAATGCAGCCACACTATAAATGTCAAAGACTGTGTCAAATAGAAAAGCCTCTAATTAGAGAGTGTTAAGTCATGCAGCGGGACGTGAAGCTGAGTGAGGTGAAGGAAAGACCGTCCTTACTGCCAACACGGCCATCTGTGTGTAGAAATAGCTCTGATCTAGGTGGCAGAGAGATATTAATGCATTTTTGGTGGCATATTTTCCTGGAGGCACTTCTGTATTTCTGTCTCCATAGGGACAATCCATCACTTCTCCTCATCACACACAGAAAAGCGCTGAAAAGCACACACGCAGACACACAAACACACATGATTTTTTTTCCCCCAGAGCAAAACCTCGTGGAGGAAGCCAACGACAGAAATCACCACCAAAGGTCCTCAACACCATTATAACAACTCTACCCTTCAGTCCTTTGAATTTTGATAAGCAGATGATGGGAGCTGTTGTCTGTAGTGCCGACCCGCTTGATGACTCCCCCTTGGATGCCATGAGAGCCAATTTATTTGGAAGCAGGAGGTCCGGTCGCCTCATTTCTCACTTTGAGAGCTGATCCAGGTCAACATGTTTTTAGAAAAGCAGGCCGAGGGGGGCTGGAGGAGGAGGCCGAGGGGTGGAGGGGAGGCGATCACTCCCAGCGGATGAATAAATTTACTCTAAATTAGAGCTGTGTACAGAGTTGCTCTTCACACTGGAAACACCAACATGTCACGTCCACTTTATTGTTTTATGTATTTAATCTGATTCTCAGTCTGTGACTTCTTTGACATTTACTGAATTTAAAACAGGCTGTAACACAAAAACAACTGCAAAAACCAGCAATTTTCATTTTTGGCAAGTCCTTTATTATTTATTTATGTTTTTTTTACCTTAATTTAATTTTGCTCAAACCAGGCTCATATGACAAAACTATTAATCATAACAGAAGTGCCAGACTGAAGTTTTTACCTTGAAACAGATACATACAGTATCTGTGCTGACATTTTACACCTCTGGGAACCATGTTTACAAGGATTTAAAAAGTTACTCTCATACATTTGTGCTGCAATTCATTTAAGCTGTAACACTTATTTTTAAACCCATCAATTTAGCATTTATAAGAAATATATAGGCTATTAATTACTGGTTTATAAAACACTATAACACACTATAATGTAGTTGTAAGCAGACACAAGGACATTTTAAAGTGTTCATGAATGTACTTGTCAACAAATATAACTCATTGTGTGAAGCATCCATAACAGATAATAAATGATTAACAATAGTTGTAATGAATGTAACAAATCTAGAAGAAATGTTTTCTTTATTGGTATTTAACACATTAATTAACCGCTGCAAACCTGCACATGATTGGTTTATACATGTTTCTACACAGTTGATAAATGTTTCTTAACATGCTGTCAGTTGCATTTAATTATGTGTATTTAATATGGTTACAGATGTGTTACATGGTGTTATCACTCATTCATTAACTGTTTATACACTGGCTATGGATGCCTCATCAGAAAACGTTTCCCTCCACTCAGAAATGTGTTTTTCTTCTTGTTCCTTCAGTTGGATGTTTGAGCTTCACTGTGCAGAATAACGGATGTGCAGAGTTTGACACTTGAAGGCTGTTTTCACAGCTCGTGTGCTCGTTTGTAAGGCGTACAAACAAGCAGGATTTGTGACATCATAACTAGTCAGGACTCGGGGCCAATCATGGTCCAGTATGTGGAAACTTCACAGAGAACAGACTTCACAGTGAAGCAGGACGCATCGTGTGTCCAGCATATAAACTTTAAAAAAACATTTGCAGATTCATAAATTCTGAATTTTTCAATGTATGAGAAGGAATTTTATATTTTTATATACAAAACAGAGTATTTTCATATGTCTTAAAACATGTCTGGGGGGGATCTTTAACCAATACATTAAACATTTATACTTTCTGATATCTGCTTACAACTACATTAACAATTTATTAATTGTTTATGTTCTGCTCATAAATGCTAAAAAAGGAGGGGTGGAGGGTTGAATAAAGTTACCACAAGAGATTTTTGGGTATAAAAACCTTGCAGCAGTCTCATGTGTCCACTAGTGACTGTTTTATTGTTGGTAATGATCTGATATCAGGTAAACTGATATGATGCCAGTTAAGATAAGTCGATAAACAATATTTAAACAAAATTAATTCAGGATACTGATAATACCTGATAATAATAATAATGATACCTTTTAAAACTTGAGTATATCAGATGATATCAGCTGCTTCTCACATTGGTAGGATTTGACATAACAAACAGCTACAGCACATTAAATAAAACATGAAATATGAATTTGTAAAATGCATGGGCTTGTTTGTTTGACAGCAAAAAAAGAGGGTTAAAGTTGCCGAGTTGAGAAGGTTGTTCTGAGCAGGAGCAGTGGTCACGATCAATACTTGCCTTGGGTGAGGGCTAGGATCAGGGTCAGGAGTGCTGGATCAATTTTTGCCCTCCATGCTGAGGTGATTGTTAATGGGGAATTAATTACTCATCTATGATCAGTCTTATAATGAGACACTCGGTTATGAAGCTGTATTTTAAGGTTATTTGTACTGCTGCAGACAACGCGATGCAGAGAGGAAGAATTGATTGCACATGATCGTAATCTCTGATGTAAAACTCACAATGCTAAAAGCTGAGCACGTGTCACATGACCCCTCACATGTCTGCCAATATCCAGAAGGTGGAAAAAATAACAGAAATATGAAGAAAAGGTAAAGTAACTCAATTAAAGGTAAAACTTGAAAACAAACCTGCACAAGTGAGGAAAGTTGTACGCCAAGTAGAAAGTTCTAGACAGTATATGATACTATAAAATAGTATATATTTAATTAAATTTGTCTAGAAAGCATGCAAATCAAAAAAAATAGAAAGCAAAGTTTCCAATAATAAATGAAAAAAGCTTAATTTTACTGGTCCCTTAACTTTCATCCTACCAACATATTTAACAAACAAGAATTATCCGACTGGGGCCCCTGAGGACCCCGAGACTAAACTACTGTAAGAAACAACCATCATAGCAAAACATTATTATTTATGTAATTTATGTCATCTGAAAAAAAACAAACATATAATTATTATTTTAGGAAAGTTACAGTTAATTTCCATATTGTGTAAAACAAACATATATACTTTTCTTCAGTGCAAACTGCAGCTTTTATCCCAAGTACAATCTTTCCACAAACCCTTCCAAATGACTGAGCGCCCCTGCCCCCCTGATAATAGATCCATTACACGATGTGGGTTATCTTGAATTATAGCTTGTCATTATGTCATTAGGGACGTCCTGTCTTAATGTTGGCTGTACAGGATTTAATTTACATATACTCCCAAATTACATATCTAAGCTGATGGAAATGCTCACCTCTCTGGAAAACATGAAAAGCAACATAGTGAGTTGTTTTTTTTTTTATCTTTTCCCCTGAACATTTTTGTACACTAATAACACCTGAATGAAAACATCTGTGATGGTGAGTCTATAGTGGTTTGAGCAACCATCTCCTGCAAGCTTTTGGTCTGATGATTGCTCTAAATGGACATGAGGAATATTAGCTCACTTTAAAGACTAGGAATGAATTTCTTCTTTTCTAAGATGAGGTTACTCCAAAATATATTGGACAACAAATCTAATAGTGTTTTCAGGAAGACCAGGATAAACTCAGAACTCCCCATAAACCAGAGCAACTCCACCTGTATGAGTCCTTGGAGAAGTGGAAGCTTTCCTTCGTGAGGAAGTCCAACATCCCACTTACCATGCAGTTCAAGACTTGTTTGATTCTTCCAAGGTTTGATGTAAATCTGGTTGACAGGGGGTCTTAATTTCAATTTAAAAATCCAAATTCAAACAGCTCTATTGGCATGATGGTAATCAGATACAGTATTACCAAAGCACAATACATTTCTTGCAAGAAAGAGGTGATATATATATATATATATATCAGCACCTATAGCACCTATATATATATATAGATATATATATAGGTGCAGTATGTTTGAAACTGCAGATTTAACAATTTGTTTCTGTTATGGAGTCAACCCCTAAGGATTACCACCTATCTTACTTAACCCTGAAAATAACTGTTTTTTTCTTTTTGGCCACTTGGGGGCAGCTGGAGCAAGCTGTAAACATAGCAATGACATATTATCACCTTTAAAGTTGATATGACAAACATGTTAGCAAACATTCGCCTATTTACACATCCAGTAGACACATTCAGAGTAACGTTAGCGTTCATTTGGAGTCGTGTCTATGTCCACCTGATGAATGTAAGTCCAATATTCACTGTCTTTTTAACTCTGTTTTTGGTCTCCACCAGCGCCTGAGAAAAATCTGTCTCTTTATCTGCTAAGTGCTCCACTTTGTTCACCAGCTTGTCGCTTTGTAGTTTGGTGCTGGACAGTTCGTAGACAGTGGGTTTATAGGCCTTTTTCACAGCAGATACGTGACTCATCATTGTAGGAAAACATCCACAGGCATTACTAATAACAGCTAAATGGAACTGGGTCATCATTAATGTTATTATTTACACCTGTGCTTTTCCTACTTGTTGTGTCAAAATGTCTTCTGTGGAAAAGTCCTGTTAGAGTTTTAATTGTCATTGAAAACAGCTGCCGTCTGCAGCTGGAAATTAGATTGATGAGAAATCAAACAATGAGCTGAAAGACACTGAAACTCTCTGTAGAGCCGAGTGGAACAGCAGAGTCTGGTGATAAATCTCTGGGTTCTTCACTACATCACACATGGTCATTTATTCCATTGTTGATAGAAAAATATTTATTAGAGCAACTTTAAAGTGGAAAAATTAGATTTTGAAAAATAAAGGATATCTATGAGAGAGTTGAAGTCTATTTTGCAATGAAAAAAATCCACAACGAACAATGTTCTTATATCACAGTTATGAACATAAAGTAACTTTGAAACACTGATGAAATTGTTTTCTGTTAGGTTTAAGTTGTGTGAGATGAACTTTTCCGACTGCATTTCCATGGATACCGGCTCCACTCTCTTGTTACCGTTGCCAGCGCAGCTGAATATAGCTACAGTCTGCATGTGACACACAGCACAAGACAAAAATATCTCTGTTTAATTGTCATTTTACTTGCCAAAAATGTTTCATTATACTCCTGCGTCTTGGAGGCTTACTTGATTGTGTTGTGTGAAAAAAAATGTAGGCTTTAAAACCACAATTAATCATCACAAACCTCTGACATGTTCTACATTTCCACAGCAGCAGGATCACTCAGTAAACTGGACCTGAGCTCTCAGTTCTCACCAATCATTTAGAAACAAGCTGCAGAGTAAAGAACACTTATAAATACACAGCATCTCTGTGGAGGCTTGATGAGCAGAGTGGGATCGTCACGCAGATGGTGCACGGTTGTTTTTGTGCAAGTCGATGTTTGTGTGTGTGCAGAAGGACAAAGACTGAATGTGAGCATTCAAATGTGCATGTTTGTCCTCAGTGTGTGTGTGTGTGTGTGTGTGTGTGTGTGTAAGTATGTAAGTTTGCACACACACTCTCGCTCTGTTGAGACAAAAGGCCCCCTCTTGTGGCTGTGCCAACAGCTTTCAGAGACACAGTCGACTCGTTCACAGGAGTTTGAAACAGAAAAACAAAGTATAGAGCTGAACATGACATTGAACATTACAGCTCTGTGATAACAACATACAACTAATATAATCTAATTATTGTTAGCATATCATCCTATTATTACAACTCTATTTCCCCATTACCCCAACTTCAAGATTATTAAAACCATATAATTCCAGACTGTGTCATATATATCGGTTTGTTCCAGCTCTTCACTGAAGTGACATGATGTTTATACAAACTGACTCAATGACCATCAGATTAAAATAATTTAAATTCTGGATGTCTTGTGCATAATTTTATACATTACTATTATACGCATAGCAGTATATATATAGTTTGGTATCTTTGGAAACTTCGGTATCTCTACTAGAACTCAAAATTAAGTTCAGTGTGTTTGATCAGCGTTTGGCTGAACTGCCTAAGATTGTAATATTTGGATCACCAACAGATCGTTAACCCCAATACTACCATCTAATGTTAAACATTGTACACTGATATTATTACTGAGAGAATATTACCTCAACATAACTTATTATGTGAGCAGATTAGCCTGTTATTACTCATTTTGATGCTTTTACACACTATTATTCTTTAGTTGAAATGAAACTCCAGTATTACCAACATCCTCATCGTTATCATCCAGATATTATGGAGCGTTAACTTCCTCTTCTTTTAAGAGACTGAACAGTATCAGAACCAGGACATCCAGGTTCTGCAGCAGCACTTACCGAGAGGCCGTTTATGGCCTTAATTCACTTATCATAATGTGCTATAAGACACTTTAACGTCTTATATATTATATATTTTAAGTCTTGTATACAAGGATCTACATCTTAACTGATTTGTGGTACTATTATAATTATTTATGTATTTATTGTGATATGAGGTTTTTGTCATTTTGTGTGAGCTTATCAAACCAAATTCCTATCAATTATGTTGAAATGACAATAAAGTATTGACCCTTCTGTTACCTACCATGGTATTACTCCAGTATTAAACTCAAAGAAACGGATAGTGGGCACATACGAAACCAGTAAGGTGAAGGTGCATGTAGTGGAAAGTTTTTCAGGCTCCCAAAAATTTAATGAAGCAACTTTTGTTAAACATATGAACAGTTTACAAAATATGCATTGCTATAGATTAGACTACCCAACCTTATAAGTTGTTAAAATTAGCTCTACCTTGACGACAGACAAATGTTTATGTATATATGATAAATATAACACTATAAATGGGGCCACTTTGCATATTAAGTGCTTTTACTTTGGGTATATTTTTCTGCCAATTATGTACTTTTACTTAAGTAAAATTTTGCTTACAGGACTTATGTATGTATTTTTTCATTGTTGTACTTTAACTTAAGTAAAAGATCTCAGTACTGCTTGTTTATTACTTTGTCGTTACAGAGCTGTGATGTAAAGTGCTACCAGCATACAGCCTCTGAGTACTATACTCATTTATACGAGTCTCACAGAAATGTAAATATCAACATAGTTTAAGTTAACACTTCTTTCATGTCTTCCTCTACAGGGATTCATCGTCAGGGCAACCATCTGTGTAGCAAGCTCACCACCGTCCATAAGACATCTGTCAAGAGGAGTCAGTGCTACGTTTCACTTTCTAAAGATGATGATATTTGAGAGGATGCAGTCACCATATTGGACCCATGTGAGAACCAATGAATGTTTGTTTTCTGATAAAAGACCCCCAGCCAGAATAACTTGTATGATCCACCAGACCACCTCCATCCTGACGAGAAGAAACTGAGCTTTCAATGAAGGATTTAACTGTTTGAAGACTGTGGGACACGTTAATGAGGTAGATTGTCTTGTGACTTTGTTTTAGATATTTCTACGTGAAACATGACATAGATATGTTACTCTGGAGGCTTCTCTCTATGTAATGGTGACACCATAAACTGTCACAATTTTCTGCTCAGAGGTGTAAATGTATCCCATCAATAGTGGTGTCTGTTTCAGTCAACAGGATATCATTGACTGTGCTCACAAACTTTACATTACATGTAGACATGACTCACTGAGTTCTATTTATGGTAACAGCAAAAAAAAAATGTTTTAAACACATATTGTGTTCTGTTTATATGCAATTCAAATATAGAAATCCAGAGAGTTAACCTTTAATCCCATAGAGCCTGCATAATCCAAACTAATACATTTAGGATAGTTTTGGACTCTTATTAGTTGATAGTTGTTATTCATATTATGTTAATGAACTGTTTCTAGAGCCCACCAAGAGCCTCCTGGGAAATAAGACCCCACCACTTCTATTGAAAATCAATCAATCAAAGGCTATTTTAATGCTGTAGTGCTGAACACTACAGATGACGGGGGAGATTCAGCAGGATCGTCATGGCTCCTCCTGTTGAGGATTATTACTGCCGCCGGTTTCAGCCCAACACCTTCGACTCTTCCCGCTGCAGCTCCTGCCTGCGTCCGGCTCACATGCACCTCAGCAGCTCACAACAGGACGGTTCACAAGTATGTAATGTTCAATTGCTCGGTGAAATAATCTGAACAATTCAGTATTCTTCAGATCTTTATCTTATCGTCCCACAAGATGAAACTTGTTTTTTAGCAATAAGGCAGCATAAAAATATATTTTTTAAAACATATTCCATATAAATTTCTGGCTTTTCTGATGTTCACACTCAGCAACAAGTCGATTAATTTTATTCACCAATAATAATATATTGTTTTAAAGAATCGTTCAACATTTTTGGAAATATCCAATTAATTTGTGAAAACGGCACATAGTTGTGTCACACTACTTATTGGCCAGGAGCAGTGACTTCCTGAAGTTTTGTCGTCACCGTGAGGCTGTCAGGTGACCAGCAGAGACTCCAGATATCACGTGTTCAGCGGTAGCGCGAGGCCAGCTTTGTCCACCTGTCTCCAGTCTTTGTGCTAAGCTAAGCTAATCAACGTTAAACCAATGCAAGGGTGGTGGTGAGCTGCTTTGGGTAGCTGTGATATATGAAATATGATACAGGATACCCGGTTTGAGTAATAGATCAATGAGTTTGAATGCTGACACTATTTAACACATTTTTTGTTCCTGGGTAGTAAGTGTTATTTACTAATTGTTTATGCCTAAAAAGTGCAGAAAATGGTTCTTATTTCCTTTGTCTTTGTGACCAGGATAGTCATATTTTGAAACTTACCTATTTCTAATGGGGAAATGGGTGAATTTGCACATTTTCATTCACATTAAGTCAGAAAAAACAACATATGAATCAAAATTAACAAGTGTTTATGCTAAAATTATACAAAAGTGATGACAAAATATTTAGAAGTGAGTAGTTTTTCCAGATTTACGATTGTACTGTCAACCCCCAAATATAGTCTGCCGTCATCCTATCCGGTTATTCATTTGTTGTTTGAAGGGATTAATGGCTATTTTCCATACATTTTAGGCATAAGCAATTAGTAAAGAACACTTACTACCCAGGAACAAAAAACAAGTAAAAATTTGTTATCAGAGACCAAAACACAGAAGTTTACAACTCTGGAAAGTTAATCCTCTGGAAATTAGCAAACTAAAATGTTGCAGAAATGTAGAAATACATTGTTCATGTCACAAAGTAATCTACCAGGAATGTGTGTTTGCACGTATTTGATTTGTCACCGGATGACATCATGTTGAGCTAAAGATATCTGGCTGCTGGCTGTGGCTTCATATTTAGCGTACAGATATGATCAGGCATCTATCTTTTCTTTCTTCTTTTCTTGCAAGATTGCAAATAAGTACATTTCCCAAAATGTTGACCTATTCCTTTAAGTTTGCAATAATTTAAACAGTTTGATAAATACATTCCCAGATCCCATTAACTTCAATATTTGTTTTCCTGATGCTCATGATCAGCAGAGTCTAGTTATGTTCCCAGTGTACGTAGTTTTACGTCAGAATTACACATCACATGTTGAGGTCAAAAACTGCTAACATTATAAAATAAAAGGTCAAGTGGTTTCATGATGACTTTGCGACCACTGAATACAACACGTCTAATAAAACTAAACCACACTGAATTGATGATGTCAACCTACAATACAATCACCAAGTGAAACTACTGTGGAGGTGGTAGAAGAATAATACAACAAGGTGGCATTTGATTCTGTATCATTAATTAATGAAAGCTCATTACAGTCCTCGGGGAATGGCCTGTAATCTGATACACTCATATGACATGTGCAAACACGTACCCTCAGACAACACTGGCCCACTTGACTTAAATAAATACTTTATCATTGAGAAACGTTTGTTTTTTGTTGCAGCTAGTACTGAAATGTTGAATTTATTATCTGAAAACAAAAGATGAGACTTTAATGTCTTTAAATCTGCACACAGTCAAGAGATCAACATTTAAATCAAGTAAAAACTTCTGTCGTCCGTCTGGTAATGAGAAGTCGAACTGAAGAAGGGATCAAGATAAAGATGAGAACGAAGTTGAGTAGGCGGTTCTGGTAATGCAAAAGCACTAGAGCAATGAAATAATGATGAGCATGACCAGAGACTAGCTTGAGTTACGTCCTGTGCAGTCTAAATATATTGGCTTAGCTGAACGAATGGAGAGAAGCAGGAGAGCAACTGAAAGCCTTGACAGCAGAAGGAGAGCGAGTCGTCACAGTAAGTGAAATACATCTCATTGTTTGGTCGGATATATATTAGTGTCTACGGGTATAATTGAGTTGTTTTGTCTTGTATTTCCTTTAAAATACATAAAATGAAATACAGCAGATGTCAAGTAGTTGCAGTGTTATGCTTTTGTTGGCGTGTGATTCTGTGGCTGTATCATATAAAACTTAAATGTGATTATATCAAAATATGCTGTTTGATAAAAGGATAAAAAAAATCTAAATGTACATATATAATTTACAGAAACAATCAAATCAAACTCTGCTGCAACTGTCTCTGTTATCAAATTGACAACTGTGACTCTTTAGATTTTATCTAATTTCATGAAATTGTTTAAAATACTCAGAGATGATCAAAATGCTTAAAACTGTGTTCCTGTGCTCCACAAACCAGGAAGCTGATGATGATGATTGCTCCCTGTCCGAGGTGACCACAAGTGCCAGCAGCAGCAGTGATGACGTCAGCGGTGGTTGGACCTACGAGTGGAGTCTGGTCCACAGTCTGAGTCCTGAGTGGGAACTTGATATCTGTGACACTGACATACAATCCAGGTGACTGTATCCTGTAGCTTGATTTCAGAAACACTTACCAAGAACAGGCTCTCTGAGCAGTGAGCACATATGCTATTTACCATGAAACATCACACGTTCACACAGAAAGAGACGCCTGTTTGTCTGAGAATCACTGACTGAGCAGCTTAACGTTAGCTTTGAAGCACATAACTTAGTTTGATTCTACATCACAAGTAATTTGCAGTAGAAAATGTTCTAAAAAGGCATTAATGTCTTACTTTGTGAAAAGTGTGTGTGTTTGTGAAAGCTATGGAGCATTTTAGCGTCTTTTAGTTCATTGTTTAAAGCTCAAAACTTTATGTTCAGTCTCAGTGCTTCTATCAACTTATTTCAACTCATACCAGGTGGCTGATTTCAGCAAAAAAGCTCTGGATTTTATGCTTTATAACCTTCCCAGCATCAAAGTTAGCAACTAGCTGGTGAACATGATGAAGCATTTAGCAGCGAGCGAAGCGCAGAGACCAGAAACAGAGCTAAAAGGAGAGTGACTTAGATTCATCAGTGGACAAGGACTGGGATAAGGATAAGGATACAGGATAAGGCTGGCTCTTTTTCTATATTTTTCTTATTGTCAACAAATCTCATGTGCAGATCCAAACTAACATCAACTGATCCTACTGAAAAGTATTGTGTATGTATCCAAAGCCTGATATATCATATTCCTCTGTGCCGTAGACCCCCTTTGTTGACCAAAAACTATTAAAAATATGTCAGTGAGTCACACCACTGCACTGGGAGACATGTTCTATGACAGCCACAAATACAAGAGGTACATTTTTAGATTTTTCTCATTTCCATACCCAGAAATCCTGAGCTGACTGCAATCTGCACACATTAGACTCATGTCTAACAATAAAGCTGGTTTGGTTCATGATGCTTCATATCAAAGGATGACAAAAGCACAAGAGGGACAAAGGATCTAAATGTGGCAACGCCAGCTTTGCATTGATGCAGAACTCACTCACTGGTGTTTAGGTGGTAGTTTGCATTTCACCTGTAAATTTTATTTGGAAAAATAGGGCAAATCTAATGGATTACCATTGTGCTGTTTCCTGTTGCAGCCCTGCTTTTTATTAAGATCAGACTGGGTGCATTTGTACAGAAAATGGTTTGAAAAAAGATCAAAACATCTGCACTCTTATCTCCATTGCAAACTCCCAATTTTTTGTCTGTGCTTTCAGTCACATAGACGATCATCAGAGCCTTGTACAGCTTTAAAATTAAAAAATTCTGTTCATTGGGGTGGTAACCCAACAGCCTCCTTCTTTGCTGGTGGACACCAGCAAAGAAGGAGGCTGTCAAACTGAAGAGGGAGGCCTTTCAGATATGGCTGGCCCAGGGGTCTCCTGAAGCAGCAGATGGGTACTGAAGGGCCAAAAGGGAAGCAGCTCAGGTGGTTGCTGAAGCAAAAACCCAGGTGTGGGAGGAGTTCAGGGAGGCCATGGAGAAGGACCTCCAGTTGGCCTCAGAGAAGCTCTGGCAAACCGTCAGGTGACTCAGGAAGGGGAAGCAGGGTTTAGCCCAGGCTGTTTTCAGCAGCGGTGGAGGGCTGCTGACCTTGACTGGGGACATTGTCAGATGGTGGAAGGAACACTTTGAGGATCTTCTAAACCCGCCGACATGACCTCTATGGAGGAAGCAGAGTTGGATGACTTGGGGGAAGCCTCATTCATATCCCTGGCAGTGATCTCTGAGGTAGTCAGATTGCTTCTCTGCTTTTTGCAGATGATGCGGTTCTGTTGGCCTCAACACACCGTGACCTCCAGCAGGCACTGGGATGGTTTGCAGCCAAATGTGAAGCAGCTGAGATGAGAGTCAGCATGTCCAAATCTAAGGACATGGCGCTCTGCCGGAAAAAGGTGGACTGCTCCCTCTGGGTTGGGAGTGAGTTGCTGTCCCAAGTGGAGGAATTCAAATATCTTGGTGTCTTGTTCACAAGTGAAGGTATGAGGTTGAGGACATGAGGTTGACAGGTGGATCAGTGAAGCATCAACAGTAATGTGGGTGTTGTACTTGACCATTGTGAAGGCAAAGCTCTCAACTTACCTTTCAGTCTATGTCCCAACCTTCAGCCTAGGTCACAAGCTTTGGTTAATGACTGAAAGAATGAGACAAAGACACAAGCTTTGGGAATGAGTTTCCTTCGGAGAGTGTCTGGGCTCAGCGTTAGAGATAGGGTGAGGAGCTTGGACATTTGGGGGGAGCTTGGAGTAGAGCCGCTGCTCCTTCGCAGCGAAAGGAGCCAGCTGAGGTGGTTTGGGCACCTGGTTAGGATGCCTCCTGTACGATTCCCTCTAGAGGTGTACCAGGAACGTCCAACTGGTAGGAGACCCTGGGGCAGACCCAGAATATGCTGGAGGGACTACATATCTCTTCTGGCCTGGGAATGCCTTGGGATCCCCCAGGAGGAGCTGGAGGGTGTTGCTGGGGTGAAGGATGTCTTGGTTTCTTTACTCAGTCTGATGCCAGCCTGACCCGGTCCCGGATAAGTGGCGGAAAATAGATGGATGGATCTTTATCATCACATCAAATCAATTTTTAAATACTCTATAACCATCTCGGGCCTTCTGGCTGTTCAGTAAATGTACAGTATTTCACAATTGATCAGCCCCCTCACCTATATGTCTGACAACCGGCTGTGTACTTCCTCCTTCAGCTCTCCAAATCAGTGGGACTGTCCAGAGAGGAGTAGATCCCTCAGCGCAGAGAGGCACCAAAGAGATATGACCCGGTTGGACCCTTCTCCTCACCGTGGCACTGAAAGCTCCTGGATGGATGAGAGGAGGGGCAGAAACCAGTCCCGCCGGGCATCAGGTCAGTCACTGATAAACACTGCACCCTAAAACTTTAAACTTCTAATCTGTCACATAAAAGCAAAGCAGAGAAAGTCATCCATGATGTTTGTGCTCATACTCTTTGACAGGTTTTGAAATGATCACAGGCTTGTTTGATTTTCAGAGTCCAGAAGAGACAGAGAGCAGGAGAGCAGCTACCTCTCTCCTGACAGAAGGGCTGATGGTGAGCATCAGGAAATCAATAAACGGCAATATCGTTACTATGAAAGGGGGCATCCCCTCCCCAGCAATTATGTTCCGGAGCCCAAAGCCACTGTCCCCTACAGGAACGTCAACCTTGGTGTGCCCTCACAGCGGAGAAACCTAGAGACATATATGCTGGAAAGTTGGAGAAGTGAATCCCCTCAGAGGTACACGTACCACTCCAACTTCAGACGAGGAACTGACTCTCAGATGAATTCTCCAACACGTCACAGCTCTGTGAGCCCTGACCGATACAAGTTAACTGAATCTCCTTTGAGACACCAGAGAAGGAGCTCCCTCTCCAGGAGTCAGACTCGATCTCACGTCTCATCTCATGGCTCCTCTCACTTTCCATCACACGGTCCTTCTCGGCGTACATCAGGCAGATCCAGTCCGTCTCGGAGGAGAGGGTCTATTGGCTCTCAGGCTGCCTCACCCTCTAGAGTCACTCCTTCTCACAAGCGCACAGATTCCCTCCATTTACAGAATGGTGAATATGAAGCACAAAAGGGATGCAGCCGAGAGTCAGGGAGTCCATCACAAGCTTCAAACAAACACAGTTTGGACTCTGAGAAGCTGTATAGGAACCTGGAGTCTATCTCCCGCCGTGTCTCCTCAGCCATTCAGCACAACTCATACAAGGGATCTCAAGCATCTCCTCGAACTAGAACAGCTGTCAACAGCTCAGTCAACACTCGTTCACACAACAGCCGTGAGGTATCACCATCTAGGGATGGCTACGGTACACACAGCCACACCCCACAGAGGGAGCTCTGCTCCAGAGACAGCAGACTCAGCCCTTCTCAAGCCTCCTGGAAGGGGTCCTCACACTCCATACTCAGCCTCCCACCTTCATGTGGTTCCTCCACATCGAGACAGGGTGCAGACTCTCAGGTGCTTGGTGGTTCGCTGTCCCATGTTGCAATCACAGAAACTGATAAGGGCAATGAGGGAAATGTTCGAGTCATCGGTGACAGAAGCAGGAGCAACATAAGGCGAGGGATGGAGGCCCTGCTGATCTCTGAACCCAGGAAGGATACAGTGGAAGTGGAGGAGGTAAATGAGACAACTAAGAATATTATATAATCATTTTAACAAATGAATTGTTTGCAGGATAGGCCCTTTGAGGTGCATCATCTTGTTTTCAAGAGGGTCCTATAAAGTTTTTACATTTTACAAACTACAGGAAAAAACACAAGAAAAAAACATGATAAATCATAAATAAAAGCAACAATAAAATCAATAATTTTCAGCTGATAACAAAATAATGATTATGATTATTTTTAGCATATTACCCAATCCATATATCACCCCAACTTAACCGCTTTACATACAGTTCTCCCTTCTGTTTCCCTTTAAAGGACAGGTTCACATTTTTTGAAGTCTGACCTAAAATAATAGTCAGATGCCCAAATGAACACTGACACGTTTCCTCCTGTTCATACTGGCCATTAGAAGATCCCTTCATAATGCACTTTCAATGCAAAGTGATGGGGCCAAAATCCACAGTCCACAGTCCTCCTCCTGTGCAAAAAATGTATTTAAAAGTTTATTTGAAACTAATATGCAGCCATTCAAATTAGTCAAATCAAGTCAATATCTTTCAAAGTTAATGAATTTTGAGTCAAAAAAGTCCCTTTTTTGTTGCTATACTTCCACCGCAGCAGAAAAACACTGTCTGAGGAAACTCAAAGACGACATTTGATGCTAAAAAGCCTGTAAATGTGGCAGATATCCACCTTATATAACTAACTCAGACTGCTAAAGTCTCATATAAGCTTCATGTAAACTTTTAAATGCATTTTTACACAAAGTGACTGTATGGTCACACATTTTATCAGCCAGTATGAACAGGAGGAATGATTACAGCGAGGAAAACCTCTTTCAATGTTCATATGGACACCTGACTGTTGTTTTAAGACAGACTTGAAAAACTGTGTACCTGTCCTTTAATGTGTGGCGATAAATTGATCCAATCAAACAAAACCTTATAACAGAAAGCTTTTTTTTGTACCTGTTTTTATAGAAACTAAGGGAATAGAAGGGCAGAGCCAACCTGAGTATATTAACAAATACACTGAGGTTTATGTGTTAATGCTGGTAAAACTTTCTGTTTCTGAGGTGGTGATGACGATGGAGGACTACATAATGCTGGCTGATATTCCAAAAATCCAGCTGGAGTCAGAAGAAGAGTTTCCAACACTGAGGAGGCGGAACCAGAGTCCCAGCCCGTGCAGGGACCAGAGGCTCAGGACACCCAGGTAAAAAAAGTAAACTGAAGCACCTTTAATTTAAGTGTACTCAGTACTGTATACTGCACTCATGATTAATGTACTTACAGTGTGCTATTTTTGACGTACTAATAATGTACTTAATATACTGGTGATATACAATTAATGCAATTAAAAATACACTGAAACACTTGAAGTATTGCTTATTAGTATTTCAAGTACACTGATGTACATCTTGAGGAATAATATATATTTTATATATATTTTTCAGGCACTTAGAATTGGCACCAAATCTAATAATGTACTCATTGATATGTCATCAGTATATTTCAAGCATATGTTAGTATACTTAATTTTTACCTGGACACACAGGTTGGTAGAAGCGTATATATGGGACTGTATGATATAGTGGATTCATGGATAGTCATGACAGAAGTCCCACAAGTTTGCATTTATTCTGCATTCCTACTGTACGTGTCTCTTTAAACACTTCCTTTGGTGGCTGGGAGATAAGTGGCGTAGCAAGTACAAAAAGAAGACTCAAAAGACTTTGAAGATTTTTTTTTTTTTCTTACCATAAGTAATTGCTTCAGTTACGGCCAAACGAAAGAAGCGTGCTGTCTTGCAGAGGTATGTCAAAGTTCAATAAGATGAAAAAGGATGAAAATCAGTCTCATAGTGTGTTAGTTAATTAGTTATTTGGTTAGTTTCGTTTATTATCCTTTCAGAAATTCCTTGCGTGTCAAGTTCATGTTGTGTGTCGAAGATTTTATTTGCTTTATTCACTTTTGGTTCTGAAGGTATCAAGAGGAAATAGACATCTACAGTTCAAGGCTGGAGTCAGACGAGAGAGGAAGAGGCAGAGAGAGAGGCCGAGACAGACGAGAGAAATGTCGGGACTCTGAGAGTGGACGATCATCTCGAAGACAGTCAACAGCATCTCTTCACACACAGGTACAATTAAGTTATGGGGGACACCTTTACCATAAAGTACAACTAAATTTGTAATCCTGACTGTTCATTCTATCCAAGAGTTCAGACAATCAAAGCAGGAAGCAAAGATCTTCAGAAGCGAAGGAGCGAGCTCCTCTTGAACGTCCGCAGACACAGGTGAGTAGTCCCATGACTTCCTGCATCTGTGTGAATCACATGAGTGTTTGGAGGAAAATGGGTCATTCATACATTCATTCTAAAGCAGCTCCTTGATATTTATTTCAGTTCTTTTACCCCAGGCACCCCTCTAACAGAAGCACCTTGCACAAAAAAGCCATTAGTTAGCACTCCATGTTTAAGGGCAGCATGTTCATTTGATTTATCATCTTTATTAATAGATTCTAGGATGGTTCAAGTCGATGTATCCTGCAGTCTCAGCGCTGCTGTTTCATGCTTTAAAACTGCTGAGCCAGCAAACAGAGAGGGATGGATGATCACAGATCACATTCAAAATGTGTTATTTCCGTTTATTGAATCACATGCAACTGCACAAACATTTGTAGTAGTTCAGAAACGCTCACATAGTGTAACAAGAGCATCATGTGACCTGATGATGATTTGTGACTTCCTCATTTCACCTCACATTATGCTTTTTTTTTCTTTCTTTCTCAATCTCTCTCTGTTTCCTTCTCCCTCATAATATAAACACCGGACACCATCCATCATGCATCGTGAGTATTGTCTGTATTTTGTGCTAAAATGCTCCAACAGCACCTGTTTACTATCAAGTCCTTCTGAGCTCAATTCTTCTTTCTCTTCCTGTTTCTCAGCACCTTAAAATGATCACAGTCATAAAAACTACACCTCTTCCTTTTTTATGTTCCCATTCTGTATTATATTTCCTATTTTAACAAGCTTTAATGCTTTGTCTGCCTCTCTGTTCTACTCTCAATGACGTGGTTATCTCGCAGAGACAGAAGCTGTTCGCGTGCTAGTGACAGTTCCCATTTCCGCTTGTTTCACAGACAAGTGCGAGGCAAAGCGCCACAGAATGCCTTCTCATGCTTACTCGTAATACTTTAATTGCAGATGTTGTGACTTGAAGGGGTGGATGTCCAGACTGGATGAACATGGCAAGGTAAAAAAGAAGATTTTGTAATATTTATTCTAATTAATTCAATTACTTGAATTTCCTGCTCTAATTCTTGTTGCAACCACAATCTCAGTACAAAACACCAAGAAGGAGACTCGACCCATAAACTATCCATGAAGGAGTCCACATTTACTAGTAGTGATAATACTATTAGATGTGTTTTATTCATGCACCACTAATTAATTTGATGTTGAATATCCTCACTGTGTCTTTTTTCTCAGTGGAGGAAACACTGGTTTGTTCTGATTGATGCTTCGCTGAGGTACTACAGAGACTCAGAGGCTGAGGAGGTAAAATATGACTCCATATATGACAAAAGGAGACATTTCTGATCAGTTTTATTTCATTCTTCCTTGATGTAGTGTTTTGGTTACAACCTGTCTAACTTTAAGCTCTTCTTGTTGTGTTGCAGTCAGAAGATCTGGACGGAGAGATCGACCTGACATCCTGTGTGAACGTGTCAGACTGTGATGTGGAGAAGAACTATGGACTGCAGATACAAGTGTGTATTTACTTGTGTTTTCTCATTGTGTTGTACAGTACAACCAGACAGATGGACAGTAAGAAGTTCCCCCCCCCTCACCTCCTCCTTCCCTCATTTCCACATCAATTACATGTTTGGCTGCTTCCTGTTTAACAGTGTGTGTGTGTGTGTGTGTGTGTGTGTGTGTGTGTGTGTGTCTTTGCTCTGTCTTTTGATCTCCTCCAGACAAAGAGGGCAGTGTTCACTCTTTCTGCTATGACCTCCAGAATACGGCGGAACTGGGTGAAGTTACTAAAGCAGGCGATCCATAACAACACACAGTGAGTCTTAGAGTCTGTTATAAACTATAACCAGCTGCAAAACAAACGGACTTAACTTGTCTGACATGGCCTACATTTCAATACTGTATACAGTCAATACCGTCTGTTCAATCTCATTTCAATTTGCTAACATAGAAACATAAAATCATGACAAACTATTTAATCACACACATAGAAGCAATATTATAAACATTAAAAATATATCCATGTAAAGATAAAAAAAAATAGATAAATAAAAGATAAATAATAGAAGAGTTAAAGGTAGTGGATGTCCAACACTAAAAAGAAAAATTATATATATAAAAAAGTGTGTGTGCACATTTATTAGTCTGTACACAGATTCAACTGATTGGTTACGTTGAGTCGTATAGCTTCAGGAATAAAATAAAATAAAAAATATATTTCTTCTTTCGTATATACACACATTTATATGAAAGAAGAAATTACTTTTTATTATTTTCTACTCCAATATATGCCCAGGTATTCAACAATACAATAAATTAATATACAGTGTGTGTACAATATATGTATATATATACATTTATATACATACATGTACATCTCATATATATACATACATATATATGTGTAGGTACTTTTAAGTTCAACTGCACTTGTTGACAAAATAATTTTACTTTAAGATCCTTTTAGTAGCTATTCTGGAGCTTTTGTTCATAATTACTGTAAAATAATAAATAAAACTGTGACTTGGGGTGATTCTTACAGAACCTGCAATCATTTGATCTGTCATAAGATATTATTAATTAATGATAATTAGTTTGTACAAATTACAAACAGGACATCCTACATGATGAACATCTGATGTTTATCTTGTTATTAAGTTATGATTAAGCAAAATATATTAAAATCTTGAATCTAATTAAAAAAAAAACAACAGATGTTCCAAAGACCTTAAAATTCCTGAAGACCATGAAGAAATGCAGATGTGAGTGATTGGGTGGTCTGTCTGCAGTGAAGCCCCTCTATCATCTTTCTTCTGATGTGTAACACTACCCTCCTGTCTTTCCCTCATTCTGCTCTCAGCAAATCAGGCACCGGCAGCGAGAAAAAGAACCCCCTCTCCCGGAGACCGTCGTCATGCCAACCCCCTGCTCGGTTCACCTGTAAGGACTCCGGCTTTGAACCTCCGAGTTCCTCCACCGCAGCTGCGAACTCCCATCAGGCCGACCACCAGCACCGGGCTGCAGACGGGGATCTGGACGCGGACGTGTCTCCGGCCACTCAGAGGGAAGAAGGGGAGGGCTGGGACCGCGAGCAAGCCAAGCGATTGGAGGAGAGGAACAAGTGGTTTGAGGAGGGGATCCACTTCGGTGAGATGGGAAGCAGGTGGGACTTAATGGAGCTGAAAAAGGGGAGTATACCTGTGCCTGTAATTGAAACCATGGACTCAGAGGTCAACAGGAAGTGGACAGAATTTGAGAGGCTGTCGTTTAGGGACATGAGCGCGCAGTCTCTCATTGGAACCCAGGCTTATGAGTCAAGCACCCCACAGCCATCCCAGTCTCTTGTTAGCCCTCAGACTTACCAATCGAGCCCCGGAGAGGCCGAACAGTCTGTCACCGGGTCGCAAACTGATACATCAAGCTCAAAGGGGGCTCTTCCATCTTTAAACAGTGCCCAAACCATTCAAACAAATAAAGCTGAAGCCCTTCAGAAGGAGGTAAGAAAGAAATTACATTCACTGCATTAAAACATGTGACGCCACTGTCTTCAGTGCAAGAACATCACGTTGATTTCCAGAAGTGAAAGCCATAAGCATGATCCCCACTTCTCTCCATCTCTTCTTTCACCATCTGCAAATCCATCTCCCAGGCCCTCTCTCTTCGAAAGCAAGTGGAGAGCATTAAGAGGGAGCGCACAGCCATGGGGATAGAGGTGGACAGCCCGTGCAGCCCCGGGGCCCCCTGTAGGGCCAAGCTGGAAGCCATGGAAGCAGCCCATCGGAAAGCACTGCAGGAGCTGCAGGAGAAGCACACTCAGGAGATCAGGGAGCTGGAGGGAGAGAGAGACAAGATGCTGCAGGAGGAGAGCCAAGCAGCTGCTAAAGGTAAGACGCAATGTGGTATCAAGCAACGGGTCGGTCACGAGGTACAATGTGATACAAATCCTGCTAAGTTAAGGGCTTGTTTCATTTTAGAAGATACTTTCTGCTTAGGTGCTTTCAATACTTTAACCATTCTCTCCTGTATATTTTAGATTTTGAACCTCAATCTCCTTATAAACAAACTATTCTCTACTGTTTCTATACTTTACACTGTCATATCAGAAGATGTGACTCTTGCCAAGATGACTGCTTATACCTTTACCTCACAATCCACTCTCTAGCAGTCCAAATGCTACTGTTTTATTCATATGCAAGACACTGATTGATTAACTGCAATCTTTAACAATCAGAGGAGCCTCTGTGGAGGTTTTAAATATCTGGGATTTGTGACTTTAACTTCAGAGAAATGCTATTAATATATATATTTAAAAAAAACATGCAAAGATTACAGCAGTTTTAATGACATGTGGAAGATTCTTATAATAATAACTTATCATGTTCTAACAAGAAAAGTTTGTTTTAATGAGATATATTTGTGTTGTGAAATAACAAGAAACAGACAAATATGTTTTTGTCACAGTGGCAGCAATATGTTGTATAAAGGTTCCATCTACTTAGGAAGTTAGTTGGTTTTGGAGTCAATAAGTAAATATAGGAAATGGTATTTAATATAATGATATATAATCTGGTGGAAAGTTTTATATGTTAACATGGTCGTGTGGTATGGAAACTTTAAAGTCAGAAAGCTAAACTGCAGAGAATATTAGTCATAAAATTAAAAGGAATTTACAGAAAAACAAAAGAGAACTACGACTTAAATAGCAAAAACAAAGCTTTCTATATTGTAAGTGATCCTTGCCAACCATTGAAAATCCAATTTGAGGTTTTACCCTCAAGGATGAGTTATAGACAAGCAAGAGCCGCCAGAAATATGTACAGCAAGCTGCACTTTCCAAATGTAATATATATATAATAGAATATGAACTGTATACTCTCATCATGCTTCTTTCTTTAAGCCCATCTCTGTTTATTTATGTCTTTTAAAGTCATGTTGTTTATTGATGCTATACTATCATCATATGTTGTTTTTAACAATGACAGTTAAGTTCCTAATTAATAAGTAACGGATCATTACAGCTATGGAGGCGCTGAGAGCAGCTCACAGAGAGGAGCTGGAGAGAGAGGTGGAAAAGGCCAGGAGGTTGTCTGGGGGAGCAGCACACGTGGACGCTTCATACAGAGGGCACATGTAAGTTTATTACTGGCGTCCTGTTATCATGATGGCAGTGTTCTCCATCTCACAGGCTCTCGCTGCAGGCTTAAGATGTTCTACACTCAACCGTGACCCCTTGCATGATAGTGCGTTATAATTTACTCCATAACTCGTGTGTTTGTGCGTGTCAGGCCCCAGGCGGACGTCTTGCACAGTGAGTTAGATGTTCTGTCAGAACGCTACTCTCAGAAGTGCCTGGAGCTGAGCTGCACCGAGCAGAGCAGCAAGAGCAGAGAGACTGAGCTGGGATGCAAAGAGAGGGAGCTGCGGCAGCTCAAGAGAGAGAACCAGGTTTATAAAGATATCTGATTTGATTCTGTTTAAATATAATAACATGCAGAATGTAAGATAATTCCCATCAAATTCATGTCTTTTTGATTTTATATGGTTAAATCAAGAAGGAAATGTGACAAGCTTGAACATAATTAAGCATACAAGTTCTTCATACAAGGAAAGACAAACATTCTCTTTTTTTTTCAGGAGCTTAAGGCCAAGCTGGCGGAAGAGATTAGCCGCATGCGTTATTTCATCACAGGACAGAGGTCAGATGTGGTGTCTACTGGCAGCACCGAGCGCACTGCTTCGGAAGTAGAGGTACTGATGGTAATTAGTTCATTGTCTGTAGATTAGAGCCTATGTAATGATGTACAACACTAAACCTCTAGCTGCAATTTCATTTCATGCACCTGAAATAGTAACTTGAAGAATGAATGTTTGGGGAGACAGAGAGCCATATGTGACGTATGTGCAGCGGGATTTTGAACCTAATTTAATAAAACAAATTGATCAGGCCATTTTCACTGAATGAGCCTCGTATCCTCAGTAATGGCTCCCTGTCGCAACATTATCACCCTTTTCTTTTTTTTTCTAGTGGCCTCATTTGTGTTGTGCATCTGTGGTTGGTCCCATTCTAGCACAGCACACACTGCCATCTAGTGTCTGAACTACAGAGCATGTTGCAGAATACCAACATCACTAGTGCACAGAAAGCTTTTATGGATACATTTCCTCAAATACCACACCAGCAGTGGAAGACTGTTTACTTAAGTAAAAGTTGCTATACATAAATGTAAAAAAGCTCTATTACAAGTAAAAGTATTATTAAATAAGTAT
Source organism: Thunnus albacares (assembly GCF_914725855.1). NCBI lineage: Eukaryota > Metazoa > Chordata > Actinopteri > Scombriformes > Scombridae > Thunnus > Thunnus albacares. The sequence goes on along the minus strand of NC_058108.1, from coordinate 1,062,744 downwards.
TATCAGCGAAATGGAGTTTAAGTGTCAGTAAAAGTATTTGTTATGCAAACAAATGTTGTAAAATATTCTATTATTGGGTTTTTTGTTATTGATGTATTAATGTATATTTATCATTTTACTGTTGTATTTGATCAAGTTAGAGCTCATTTTAACGACATTACATCCTGATGGGTAGATTCATCTGTGACTATGTGTCATATTTCATAAATTGATCACACAGTTCAGTACTTAAGGATAGTTTCCCAGAGACATTGTGACTTTCCTATTCTACGTGAAAATTCAGAATCTTATTTAACTGCTAATAATAAGATTTCACATTTTGTCTTTCAGACGCTATTAAGAGCCAAAGAAAATGAGGTGCAGTATCTTAAGAAAGAAATCAGCTGTCTACAGAGTGAAGTCCAGTCTCTTACTAAGGTGTGTTTCACACATTTTGAACTGCTCTGTATGTCAATAAATCCAAATATACACTGCCACATTATCTACATTTACAACTTTGATTTAAACTATCTTTTCAGTCCTTTCCTGCTTTACTCTGACATGTCTACCATGTTTCTCCTGACCCTTGCTTTAGGATAAGGAGGCAGTTTATGAGCGTTATAAAGAGGCCTACGTAGAGCTGAGTGACATGAAGGGTCGTAGCCAGTTGGAGAAAATCTCCCTCAATGAACACTTGAGACTGGCGAATGCTGCGCTACAGGAGGGGGCGAGAGACACCTGACCGATGAAGACAACTGTTAGAAATGACCTTTAAAGACAAAGAAAGTCAGCCAGTAGAAAACATAAACAATTATATTATAAGTGTTGTTATGGTTCTGGCTGATAAATTATTTAGAGAGCTTGTTGTAACTTTTATGATTATGTATTAAATGGAAATCACCATTGAAAGACTGTTTTCTGTTCAAATGAAATAACAACAAGTGTTTTTTTCCATGTGTATTGACTCACTTTATTGAGTTGACAAGACACAAACATGCAAACAAGAGTGAAGGCATAACTAGTAGTTTTGATAGCCTCACATGATATGAGATTTCTTAAAAATGGTTTTTGAAAACAAGATAAGTAGCAGAAGAGAGAGGAAACAGATGGGTGGAGGTAGAGGGATGCATTTGGAAGTCAAAGTGGCCCATCTTCTCCATCTTTCTTGTGCCGGCTGGTTTGCTTCAGGTTAGTATTGCAAAGCACCCTGTGGATATAAATAAAAGAAATATTAATTCATCAGCTTTCAACTGTCAACAGTTATCATCACTGCACCACTTTACGTTCAGCTGAGACAACCTTTAAAGGGTGAGATTGAGAGTAAAAACGTCCAAGCAACAGTGTTTAAAGTGAGGTGAGGCTAACGTGCACTTTGACTTTACCATTTATATTCTCCAGTCAGCTTAGTCATCGTCGTCGTCATCTTCAGGGACGAAGATGTCATGCTCCTCCAGGAGAGCGGCAAAGTTCTTGCTGATCAGAGTTCCCACATACAGGAAAGGCACCACCACTGCTGTCATACGGATGAGACCGAACGCCGTCTGGAGAACAAAAGGAGGAAACGTGACTTTAAAATTAAAAGGTTCATCCAAGGAGGAGCACATGAATTGATTACTATTACTGCTACACATTACAATGCTTAAATGCCCGTATGGACTGGCATCCATCGGTAAGACCACCAGAACCCTAAAACACCTCAGCACTATCAGAAATAATGTAACAACTAGTCCTGTGGCTGTACAACAAATAACACTTTCACTCTCGGATACGTGGGGATTGAGGTTTTAAAACATCCATGCAGAGGGCGAGACGCTGACTCTATGCTCCTAAAACGTGAACTAGTTTGGATACATACACTGGGCACTTTGGCCCCAGAAGGCCTTAATGAGGACTTCGACATTAGACTATTAGGTATATCATGTCTCTAACAGTAATGTTGCCTTTCTGTATGTTCTGTTGCCTTTTCAGAGTGTTTTTATGGTGTTACATTTTTCCTTGGTCAAAATTACAGATATTTTCCTTAGTTGGAGGAGCTACAAACTATTGGGGATACATGAGTTGTATATACTGTAATCGTTGTATATATATATATATATATATATACACACACTGTAATCAGTGTATATATATACATATAAGTCAGTGTATATGTAAAATATGAAAAGAAAGGTTTGCTACAATTTGATTGATGGCAATTTGCAACAATAGTATGGGCTATGAGTATTTAAGATGGCGACTCTGTATTTATCAGAAGTTTGAGGCAGAGCCTTGTGCTTGAAATGTCACAACAGAAAATAAAAAGTCCTTCAAACTGGAGCTATTTGATGCGTGATGAATAAATCTCACACTGCAGCTTGCTCCAAGATAGTTTGATAGTTAGGTTATGGACAACAGTTACTGCTAAAGCTAAAAAAAGTGTCACACACACATTACAATTCATAAAGGCTCTGTACTGCAATTACATAATACATTTTCAGGTTCAAAGCTGTGATTATCTACTATGAAATCAAAGCATTTCAAATGCTGAGAGTCCAACCAGCTGGACTATCAACCAGGCAAAGCCAGTTAATCCCCCAGGAGCCCCAGAACTCCAAGGACCCTGAAAGTTACATATACATGACGTTTGCGAGATGCTACAAAGTAACGTACAAAATGAGGTGCAATCCAAGCTGCAGTAGATGAAAGGGAAGCTTTCAAAAATAAGTGCTGCAACATTTAACTCCAAGTTCCACCTGACACAAGTAACCCAGGTGCATGAAGTTACACATAAATGCACAGCAAATTACTTTTCTTTAGAGAGAGATAAATAGGAGTGGAGAGGTGGAGAGAGAAAAGAGTATGACTAATGATTAGTAAATACTCTCGGCAGAGGTAGGTCTTTAAGCATTTACGAAAGTTACGAAACTTGTTTCACCACCTAGGAAACTCACAGGAGAAGAGTTTGGATTGAGATTTCCTGCCTTACAGTGACAGTAGGCCTGGATGTATGTATGTATGAAGCATTAATGACTTTTTATGAGTGGCAACAAGGAGCCAGTGGAGAGTGATAAAAAAAAGTGGAGTGACGAGCTGTTTTTGTCTGGTTGGTTTTTTTAAATTAAAATCTAGTTTAAAAACCTTCATTATCTCAATTAATATTCCTTAACCCACTGAAGGTTAAAGGATAGGTTCACAGTTTTTCAAGTCTGTCTTAAAACAACAGTCAGGTGCTCAAATGGACACTGAAAGAGGTTTTCTTTGCTGTAATAATTCCTCCTGTTCATACTGGCTATTAAAAGATCCCCTTCAAATGTGCTTTCAATGGAAGTGATGAAGGCTAAAATCAAAGTAATTTTGCGCAGAAATACACTTAAAGTTGATCTGAAGCTTATGTTCAGCTTCAGCAGTCTGAGTTAGTCATATCAAGTGGATATCTGACACATTTAGTCTTTTAAGCATCAAATTCCCTCTTTGTGTTTCCCTGTTGAGCTGCAGTGGAAGTATAGTAACAAAGAGGGACTTTGGCACTAAAAGACCACAACTTTGAAAGATATCTACTTAATTTGACTCATTTAGATGGCTGAAACTTCATATTAGCTTCAGATAAACTATTAAATACATTTTGGCCCCCATCACTCACACTCTAAGTACATTATGAAGGGATCTTCTAATGGTCAGTATGAAGAGGAGTAATGGTTACAGACAGGAAAAACATCCTTTAAAGACCTTCCTCATCTCAGCATACATTGTGTTACCCGCAGCAGCTTAATCCAGTCATCTCTAAATGGTTCTGGACAACATATTTCTTTCCATTTGAAGGCCATTTTCCTGTTTGGATACAGCTATACTATGATATCGGGTAAATTAAAGGATAAAATGGATTCTCCATTTATCTGGGTACAATATAGTAACTTGACCTACACATAAAAAATTTCACAAGGACTAAAACATTCAGATGTTAGGTGGCACAAGTATATTCTTCAATTCGACGTTTTTTGCCTTAACATCAATGCACACCTAAATGTGTTGTGTTTAGGTCAAATTACTCACCAAATAAAACAATTCTTCATCTTCTAATCATACAATTATTTCAACTGCCTGCATAAAATATCCACTTGAATCAAAAATGTCACTTGAGCTGACAAAATATGGGGATAATTATAATTATTTCCTGAAAGTGCTTCTACGCTTGCGTAAACGCGCGCTCATTGGCTGACTTGACTAACCCTACGCGTGTCCTGCCTTTCTATTGGCCATCGCTGCTGTCAGTCCCGCCCTCGGTGTCAATCATATTTTCTTAGGTGTTTTCACCTTTTTTCAGCTCGGAAACGACGGCAGAAAACTTACTTTATCCGGTTTCGGTAGGATTGCCCCCGACGGCGTTGATACTGCGTTTCGGGTTTGAGTCGTCCTCGATATGTTTGATGTTTTCAAGCCGGTGTTGCGGCTCAGTATCGTCGTATTTTTGGAGAGCCGCAGTGGCAGCCGCAGTAGACCCGTCGCCATTTTTCCCTGTGGTGTAGTGATAGAGAGGGCGGGACCTGCGGGACTATGATGGGTGTGTTTGACAGAAAACTGATAAGATGCTACTATGGAAAACAATTATTTGTTTGGATTCCCTGAATATGAAAGCAATCTCTGTTCGCAGTTTTGTTTGATTAATTTGCTTTCCATTTTAATCAAATTTTATATTCACAAATCCAAATCCTTAGGCAAACGCCAAACTTCTCTATAAACAATATATTTCTTCAATATCTAAACGTACAAACAACAAAACGTACTGTAAGCTTTACAAGATATTTATTTAACTATTTTATTTTTACAACCTTTAGTCCCCCTGGCATGTTTGTAATTGTAGACTCACTTTGTATACACAAGGTGCTGAAAACTTGTATACTTGTTTCAATTAAGCTGTTTTAAAAAGAATGAAAAAGGTGAAACAAACAAAAAAACATTTTGATACATCAATAGCATTTATTAGTTATAAACATTAAGTTAAACACTGCTTGGTGTGGCAGCTCTGACGGACTCGGTTCAAATACAAAGTTGACGTCACAAGCTGCCATGTAATTTATTTAATTTTTCGAAAATGTCTTTTATTTGCTTTATTTACAACAAAGATGTAGACCTACAACAACAGTCATACAAAAACATATTATGTGGTGAAAACATAGGCCAGGGGAGTCCATTCATTTAAGTCAATTTTGAAGTTCAATAAAAAATTAATTTAAAATATTGAAAGTTTTCTTCACATCTTTAAATAACTGTTTAATTACAGATGTAACTGTTTGAGTTGGAAGATAACACGGTGAAAGCAGCGTTTGGAGCCAGTTTATCTTGTGTATGTGACATTTTCCTAGGGGTACATGTCATTTTAAGGATTTTAACGTAAGTAAGTGTACGTATCGTGTTTTTTTTTTAATCAGACACTCATTATTGTTCCGAGCAGGGTATTTTTTATGTCTTAATACAAGTCTGGGGGATCTTTAAATTTATTATTAAAGATGTTAAAATCCCAAACTATTCTTTTTTAAAAAAAAAAAAAAAAAAAAAAAAGAAAGAAAAAAAAGGTCCCAACATTTTGATTGTAAACTGTCCAGTTAATCTTAAATCCAAAACTATTTTTCAAAAATGTGTATTGTCCAAACATTTAGTGCAACGTCACCCGACGTCACCAAACCAGCGCGCGAGGACTGACTGCAGCACTTCCTCGAGGCGGAAGGACTATGAGCGCGCTCCGGCTCCTCGGTCACGCGCACGGAGGGGAAGTGGAAAGACGGAAGAAAGGACGCAGAAATAAACTTGCCAACTTCTGGCTGACTGGCTAGAAATACTGTTAGATACTATGTTACAAAGGAACTGGTTGGCAGCTTTGATATAAGTGTAGTTAGCTAACCAAACGGCCCGTCTCTCAGGTCGCTACCCGACACGACAGCAGACTCCAGTTTTCAAACAGACGCTGCTCAACCGACCTGAAGCCGTTACAAACTCTCATTTACTCAGCTGTTGCTAAAACGCTGTGATAACCACTCAAGTGTATTAACGCGACACACTACCAGCTCGTTGCCCCTGTGGGACTTTTTCTCTCCTTGTGGGGGAAAAAAAGTTATCCGCGGCGGCGGCGGTGGAGGAGGAGCCGCCGACGAGGCCTGCAGTTGAGGCGGCTGCATGTGTGAGTGAGGACCGCTGCGGGCTAGGAGTGACTCACACACCACGATAACCAAACATGTCGGCCCAGGCACAGATGCGAGCCATGCTGGACCAGCTCATGGGGACTGGGAGAGACGGTGAGCAGGGCCGGATGTGGTTGTGATCGGTGTCCGATGAAAAATGAGGACAGGAGTTTGTGTTGTTGCTAGTGTTAGCCGGCAAAGCTAACCCATCTGCCTGGCAGTGACAGGCATGCTTTGCACACCATGCTAGCCAACATGAGGGCTAGCACAGCCGGCTATAGCTACCTGTTGTCTTTGAGTTGGAGTTTACACGGGAAGTTAAGCTGATCCTCTACAAAGACCTTATCTTAATAGCATTTTAGCATCATTGTCCACTTACTCTTTTGTTCAGTTTATTGCCAACAGCTGTTGCCATTTGATCGGACTCTTACAGAGTATTACAGATGTATGACTCATTCATTGCTAGCATAGTACTAAGTTTCAGTGTTAAATTACATGACAGTATTAGGTATGTATACGTCTTTACTTATGTTCGTCTGTCTGCTGTTTTGCATTTTTTCTTTTTAAAGGAGACACCATGAGGCAGAGAATAAAATTCACAGATGAGCGGGTCTGCAAAAGTCACCTTTTGGATTCATGTCCTCATGATATTCTGTCAGGCACCGTGAGTATCATGCATACACACACACACACACACCTATACACAGAGAGCGTCATCATGTATCACACTGCAGTCTGAAAGTATTACGGCTGCTGTTATTGGTTTTGGGTCTACTCCAGCTCATTGGATTTGAAATGAAAGACCGAGGTTAAAGTGCTGACTTGGAGCTTTGAGGATGCGTACACATCCATATTTTGTGAGCAGCGGAGGACTCATCTTTACCCTTTTTATTTACAGTTTTCTCATTTTAGGACCATATAGCAGGGCAGTGAATACAGAATAGAACAAATCTTTATTGTCCAACAAGGTGGAAAATTGTCTTTGGCTCACCAAAACATGAAGATGCACTTTAAATGATTCTTACAAGAATGAGATAGCGAAGCAGTCAGTGCCAACAAAGATAGAGACAAGGTCACATTACACATAAACAGTTCATGTCTGTGGCTGAAAGCTCATCAGTCACTTTACAGAGTTAAGAATACTTGTGGCACTTGGGATGAAGAGGATGGGAGATTATTTGCTAGGATACTCCTCACTTTCTTCCTCGCTCTTTCCTTAAAGAGTTCAATCAAGGACTTTTGGGGTTTGCCAACTATTTTGCAGGCCACTGGGACAATCCTGGAAAGTTTATTCTTACAGCTACAATTTAAGTGACCGTACCAGGCGGGAAGATGAAAATTAACACTCTCAACAAGAGTTTTGTTCACTATTTCAAAAATTTGCTGACTAACACAGAGTCTGCTGAGTCCTTTGAGAGGATACAGTCACTGTGAGCATTTCTCGAAAATATACGATGTATTTTCAGAGAAGCTCATCTGGAAGTCAAGAACTGTACTGAGATATTTAAAGCATGTTGGCAATGGAAGTGAAACTGGCTCTATTTTTAAATCCTGTTTTGTGTAGCTAATTAATTCAGAAGAAAATATCCAGACAAGAGTAGTGAAGGAGTGTTTTTGTGGCCATACAGGGAATGAATGGCCAAGATGAATGAATGTAAATCTAAAACTGAGCATGTATTTCATCAGCCTAAGATATGCAAAACATGCAAGATTGACATGCTGATGTCTTTGGACTGTAGACTTCAGACAGTCATTGACTGTAAAGGATTAAATAAGATGACTAAGGACGTTTGATGTTAACTTGCCCAATTACTTTCCATCCTCTAAAATCAGGGGCCTGTGTATAAAACAGGCTTCAATTTCAACATTGTTTGAGTCTGTGCTTTAACCTCATGGTCATTATTTCTTTGTAAACACAGCCAGCAACAACAATGATACACTCCTGCACTGTATGTAATCAAGATGTGGCCTTGAAGCACAGCGGCGGTTCAAAGGATGTCACATTTACAGGCCTTAATGTGTTGTCAATGAAATTGCTTTAGACCAGGATGACATTTGAATAAAAGGGAACTGTTGGCGTGACAAATGTCAAATTTTAGAATGAATTTCAATATGAATGAAATGAGGAAGCATGCCATCTTAATCCATTGATGTCATTCTGACTCCTGTAGAGGATGGACCTGGGAGAGTGTATGAAAGTCCACGACCTGGCCCTGAGAGCAGACTACGAGATCGCCTCTAAGGAGCAGGAGTACTTCTTTGAACTTGATGTGAGTCACACACACACACACACACACACACACACACACACACACACACCATTATGCTCTCCAGATCATACTTAAGCAATATTACACGAGAGGGTGTGCTTTACCGTCATTATTGGCACGACAGCGATGCGGTCAGAAATGAGGCTCTTGCTCAAACCACCGTGTTTAACTATATATCTTCAAAGGTTACAGTTATGGCTGAAAATGACAACAGAAATAAACAAGTTTGTCGATTTCATACGTCTCCACAACGACGTCATGGTCTATAGTTCTAATCAATGGTGGAGTAATATTTATAGTGATGAGGTTTTTTTCATTTTAACACCACCAGGTGTGCTGTCACGCTGATTTGATCACGTTCTAAACATCTAGTTGACCAATCACTTGGTTGGAACTACCTGCTGTATAATGGACACTGTACTCATTCATTCACTGGATTATACAAATCTGTAGGAATTTCATAAACTGAGTCCAAACCCACCGAGTGCCAAATAAAGATTAAAAATAGGCTTTGACAAATAACACATTTTTGGAGTCATTATAAATGTCAAGCTAAAATAAATGGGTCCTATTATTTTAGCAGTAATATGACCCTCGTTATCTATGATCTGATTAAATAATTGTGACATTCCAAGCATCATCTTTGAGGCCGCGGTCAGAAACCTCGTATGTAGTCTGGAGGCATTTTGTTGGGTAGTAATCTGTGTGAAAGCACAGATCACTGTGTAACATGAAGAATGTAATTCTGCTGTTTACCTCATAATCATCACAATACAGGATCAAACTATTGTCACTGTGATAACTTTCCAAAGTTGTAAAATCCTGCCTCACTGCTATTAGAAACCACTGTGTGTTGTTTTAAAACTCATAGATGTGTCACTCCAGCTGGACTTCTTGCATCATGTTTTATCTTCTGCTTGTAGCAACACCATGGTTTGTTTTTCAGTTATAATTCCAGTAGTACATATTCTGACTCACACATCTTTTAGATTGTCTTCTAATATTTTATCAAACTAATAAGAAATGGCAAATATAAATCATGTCTACCTTAAATCTTACAAATGGTTGTTTTGTATCTGCAGCACCTATAGCACAGTTTACAATAATCCAGACTGACTGTGCTGCTTTCATGTCAAACTGTGGATAGCCTGGATGCTGGTATATTAATCCACATTGTGTGAAGGTGTCAAGAGTTGACAACCGTCCAGAAGAAAGACAGGTAGCAGAAGACGGGTTGAGGCAATTAAAACCTATGAAAATTGAAACTGATGGCCCAGTTTACAGTTTCCACTCAGTAGTCATTCCTTGGACTGTTTCCAGACTGGTGATCATACTGAAAGCTGATCTGTCTCTAGAGCATCATTGATGAAAACACCTGACATGGGTGGACATCCATCACATTTCTGGTAACGCCTGCCTTGATGATCCCGATGATTCAGTAGCTGTCTGCGGAAGATTTAATGTTATGAAGCTGACTAGTTTCTCTTCCGGAGACTCTCCTCGTTCGAATCAAGAGTCTTACGGATCAATGGTGTCATATGCCGCACAGATTGTAAATCTTATGGTGCTGGGCAGCCTAATTTAAAAGCAAGTCACGCTGGTTTTCTAGTTGTGCTACTCTCATCTCCAAGAATATCAGAGTTATGCTCAGTTGTGACTGACGACATATATTTGTTGAAGAACTAACTGTAAGTGTGAACGAGAGCAGGGCGTAGTGATAATGAGCAGATGTGTCTGTAAATGATTGTTATGAGCTTATCAGATAAACTTTGTTGGCACACATAACAGCAGGCAGAGACTAAGTGTATATACAGTATGTCGTACTAGCAATACGTTACACATTGTTAAGAGTTCTATAAAGTATTAATGAACTTTATAAAGAGTTTGTTGTTTGAGAAAGTTTTGTTAAAAGCAAAGAAAAAGATGCAACCTGTCTGATCTTTTCATCATTTTTCATAAAATAAACTTCCATGTCCATGAAAGTAGAATTTCACATGTTAAATATTCTTTTTCCACCGTGCACTATTGTGGATATTTTATTTATCTCACTTGTTGTTGTTGTGCAGGCTGCCGAGCACCTTCAGTCTTTTATCGCCGACTGCGACCGCAGGACCGAGCTGGCCAAGAAGAGACTAGCCGAGACGCAGGATGAGATCAGCGCAGAAGTGACAGCGAAGGTGACAAACTTATTTTTGAAATCATTAGTGAGATTGTTAACAGGTCTTCATGCATCATTATTCCCTGAGAAAATTAACAAATTCACACCAACAGGTTATCAAGAATCTGTGCAAAGCTGCCTTTTTTTTTTTACAGCTTAGAGCTCATTATTTCGTCTCTTTCACTTGTCGTTTTAAGGCTGAACGTGTCCACGAGCTGAACGAAGAGATCGGGAAGCTGCTGGCCCGGGCGGAGCAGCTGGGAGGTGAGGGGAACGTAGACGAGGCCCAGCAGTTACTGGAAAAGGTGGAGAAGACTCGGGCCTTGAAGAAAGAAGCAGAGGTCAGAGACTTATTGACTGAAATGTATTGTGTTCAAGTGGATCAAATATTCTGACCTGTATGTCACCAGCCTGACCAGAGATATTAAGTTTATGTCAGTGAGGGTTTAGTATGCACGTGACTAATGACAATGAATTTAACAATGACTCATGGTTACATTGTGTCAAAGGCATTACGGAGTTAAACAACCAATCTTTTCTCAAAATGGAAAGAAATCTGATAGAGATGACAGTAAATTGGTTCTCCTGTAACACAGGAACAAGCTCTGTCCTCTACTCACTGCCTAAACTCAAGTAGAGGCATCATCTTGCATGAAACGTGTAATAAATGTTCAAATCTTCATTAGCTCTAGGTCTTTGGTCTCAAAACGTTTGTTCTTGCAGGATGTGTACAGGAACTCGATGCCAGCCTCCAGCTTTCAACAACAAAAACTACGGGTGTGTGAGGTGTGCTCGGCCTACTTGGGTCTCCATGACAATGATCGTCGTCTGGCTGACCACTTTGGGGGCAAACTGCACCTCGGCTTCATTGAAATCCGTGAGAAGCTTGAAAAGCTAAGGGTAAGGGTTGCACCGGAGCTACCACATAATCCTCTCATTTGCAGGATTATTGATCTGTTTAGTAGAAAGTGCAGCTAATTTGCACCCTTCCCTTTTTCCCAATGCAGAAAGCAGTTATCGAGAAACAAGAAAGAATGCGAATGAGAAGACGAGAGGAACGCGAAAGAGAAGATGAAAGAGAGCGGCAGTGGGAGATGGAGCGGGAACGGGAGAGAGAGCGGGAGCGAGAGCGCGAAAGGGAGCGAGAATGGGAGAGGGAGCGAGAAAGGGAGAGGGAGCGTAGGAGGTAAGAGACAAGAGACAGCCTGACTTCCAACGTTATGACGGAAAGGTTTGTGTGTCGCCCGGAAACTAAAACTGATCTGTTTCCATCTTAGGTCAAGATCTAGAAGTGGAGACCGATACAGGTATGATCGCTTTGACCTGAAGCTCTTGAACAGAAACAGAAATTAACATACTGCTGTATATAGTAGTGATATGATACTAGTGTACTTAAAAACTTATCAGACGATAAATATTTGTGTAAATTCCACACAAGGTTGGTATATAGTGTTTTTGCAGTGTACAGGGATTTGGAGCGAGTGCCCGTTGTGAAGCTAGTTTGTGGTTTCTCAGAACAGTGAATCATATAAAGTAGTTTCAGCTGTATGACACACACACACACACACACACAAGAGTGTGATGCTGTACAAGCCAGCTGTGATTCAGCAGTGTTGAAATATTGAGAAGTACTAACACTCACTGGGGTGATAAAATAATCTGAAACCTTACAATCTGTTTTCTCCATAAAATGATTTTTGTAGGGATGGAGGCAGCTCATCCTCCCATCGCTCAAGACGTCACCGCTCCTCTCGTTCCAGAGAAGAAGGCGGAGATCGGGATCGAGATAGAGAGAGGAAACATCGACACAAGGACAGGCACCGCTCGCGCTCCCACTCTCACAGGCACAAAAGGAAGAGGTGGGGCTTTAGTTATCTAACTATAAAGGAAGGACTCTATCTCTCTCTGTGTCTGTCTGTCTCTGTCTGTACTTTGTGTACCTCCACAACCGCTCATCCGATCGACTTCACACTCGGCGGATGTATTGCTGGAGACCCGAGAGAGTGAATGAAGAGAGCGAGCGGCGGTAGCGAGAAAGATCACAAGAAAAGCCGGTGAATCAGAGAAATGAAATGTTATTTTCTGATTTGTTTCACGGCAGTTACAAATAAACACACCCGTACCCCCGCATAACCCTGCAGGGAAGGGAGGCAGTGCATATGATGGCCTTACTTCCCACAGAGCAATTCAAAACCAGTATGTCTCATAAGTTCATCAATAAAAGCACAAATACAGACAGAGCACAAATATTTTGAGCAAACATACCCACTCAAATCTGAACTGAAGGCACAGACACTAAACCATCGAAGAGCCCAGTACGATCGATGCACTTTAGCTCTCTGTTATATATTTTATTTTAAAATGCAGCTTTTATTATACTTGAAATGAGGAAAAAAGCATTTATTGACTATTAGAGTACTATTTTAACATCTGTGTATAATAGTTTCTTTGTTGTTGGTGGATATAATCATTCACACTTCATATCAACTGTATTAATTCTTCAATGCATTGAAGCAGTGATATAAGAGGCAAAGCAATCACTAGTTCATTAAAGATTATATGAACTGGTCCAACAATGTCCTTAACTAACTGAACTCAGTCACTCAACTCCACAAAATCAAGTTCAAAGTAGAAGTTATTGTCATTCTCTTCATATATAACAGTCATTATACAGAAGAACAAATGAGTGTTTTTTCAGTGTTGACGTGCACCAAGTTGTTACCTCACGTTTGTCGTACTTGAAATTTGTCCAGTTTGAACTCTTTGGGATTAAATTGTAAATTTCATGAATGGTTGCTGGTTTGACTCACTGGTCCTGGATGTGGATAATAACTATCAGCTTTCCTTCACTGTAGAAAAAACAAAATGGCAAATTGAAATCTAGGAGCCTGTTTCACAAAAGCAACATTTCCACTGTGCTGCTTACACGCAGGTTGCTGATGGTGGCAGCATCACACATCATAAATTGCAGATTTATTTGAGTCCTACAGGGTTCCTGTATAATCATCCTCGGGTCCCAAATTTTTTATTGTTTTAAAATTAGCAGGGAAGAATTATCTCAAATTCCTAATTGCAGCTTGCTTCTTGGAAACTTGGTGAAACTTTCTTTAAATTTTTTCATCAAATCTGTGGCTGATTCTCTTTCAGGTCCTCCAGAGACAGATCATCTCACACCCGCGACAGAGAGCGCTCGCTGTCCCAGGAGCCATGTAAAGAGGGAGGAGGATCAGGAGAGGGCTGGCGTGACGACAAGGCGGATTACGGAGACTGGGAGGACAGGGAGAGGTCCACCTCCCCGGATACGGCCAGGGGCCGGGAACGAGAGAGATCCCTGTCGTTGGAGCGGGACCGACGCTCCAGCTCAGAGGAGCGAGAGTCAGGGGAGATATGAACAGAAGGGCCGAGAGTCCAGGGAGATACGAACAGGAGGGGGACGCCTTCAAAGTCTTTTGATTTGGATATATTGTTTAGTCAAAGGAGCATGGAGAGATGAGTGTCGCTGCGAATGTGTATGTGTCAGCTTTGTATGTGTGTTCATGTTTAAAATGGGACATGTACATTAGCAGGGTAGGTGGGTGGACAGTGGAAACTTAACGTGGGGATAAGGGAACAACTTCAGTGGTGGCGGTCAAGCTAACATGCAAACCAACTTTTATAAGACAGTGACTTTGAATTGTGAGGCTTGAGTGGCGTGAAAGAAGTACAGTCTTGTTTTTTTATGCCATCTTGTCGATCTTATGTACAGTTATTTTGACAGTGACGAGGCAGTGAGGAGACAGAAGCCCCACTTTAAATCTGTTTTTATTTTAGTCACATGAAGTGCTGTTATTTTTTTATCATTAGTTCAATGTTATTACTGTTTTTTCCCATGTTCCATTAGGAATCTACAAGTTTCAGTAGCTGTGGATTTATTTACACGGGTTGGGCTCACTAATGTGGCATAACCCTCGCCGGTGATGTTTGAAATGAGCTGTGAATGACTGAAGGCACTTCTGATGGTTGTGTTTTTATTTACTGCCTTCAAGCCATAACAATCTCATTTGGGAAATCTGACACACACCCTTGAGCCTGCCTTTAATTTAAGATTCAAGAAACTCGCTTGTCACCTGAAAGAAGTCATCCAAATGTCCCCACTCAGTTCTTTACATGTGAATGCATCTAGACGATGTGCATATTTACATACTGACACTCAAGGCCAAGGGAGTTGTGTCCTGTGTGCTGTGATACGACCTGGATGTACTGGGGGAATCTACTTTGCTGTGCCACCATAAACTGAATAAAATTTTTCTGCTTCCATTGAAATACAATGTGTTCTACAGACTTCTCTCTATCTGTAGCTTTTATTTATGCATTAAAGGAGCAATCCACTAATTTTACACATGAAGGTCAATTTACTCGTATATCTTGTTGAGCTTTCCCAAGTTTAACAAAAAAATGAGCTCTAATGAAAAATGCTATTGAGTTGCATTATGGGAAATGTATGATCCAGCATTTTAGGCGCTTGATGTACTATGGACAAAAAGTCAGCCTCTGTTGATTTTTGACCATTCTTTTTAAAAATCTTTCTCTTGTCCCCCAACTTTACCATAGTACAAGACTAAATTGCTGGAGTATCCCTTTAAAATTTAGGATTTTTAAAAAAAATTATTGTGACATTATAGCAAGATCCTTTGGCATCTAGAGTTACAGAGCCGGTGCTTTTTTCTGCCTCTTCCTTCCATCTTTACAGATGTCCAACACAATTTCCAATGGATATACATGTAAAACAGGTAATATCTTTTTAACATTACATTAAAATATTTAGTAAAAACTGATGCAAAAAAAGCAAATGTTTAACTTGTCGGGGTTGGGTGTTATACAAAAAGGAAAAAGTAACATTTTTACAATTTCAAGTGGCTTTTTAACAGTTTGATGGCATGTATCAACTAAACTAAAAGTACTGAACCATATTTTTAAATAATTGCTGAAAACATACAGAAAGCTGAATTACTAACCGTAGTATTTTGCTCAAAATGTCCAATCTGTATTAGAAATGGACCATGAGTGAGTTGCACAGCATCTGTCAGCCTGTGGGTGGCAGAACGTGCCTGCTAATGTAGGGAAAACGTCATGACGTCAGACGCTAGTTTAAAAATGCAGCGCGCAGGATTCAGGAAGTGAGCAGAGACGTCTCTGGATTTAGCTAACTGCTAAAATATACGAAACAGAAACTGTGTGGAGTGTGTTTATCTCCATGTTTATGCCAGCATGTCGTTGCTGAAGCCGTTTAGTAAACTACCTGCTTTGAACACAGCCACAATCTTGGTGAGTTTGTGTTTTACAGCCTTTAACTATCGGCAGCTAACAGACAAACCAGTGTGTTGACGATGGTCGAGTGCTAAAAACAACAGCAGCTCAAACGGTGTCGTGACAGTTTGAGAAAGTTTTGTGATATCTAACTGTTTCAAAGTGAGCTAAGTGTGCTCAGTCATCAGTTTGAACAACTAACGTTATTATCATAAATACGCGTAAAAATAGAGGGTTTATACTATCAGGTTGGGGGAAGGAGCTATAAAAACATGTATAAAAGTGAAGTTTTTACCAGACACAAATACCTAATTACTTTTGTCTAAAGAGCATTTATATTACATGAAGTCCATCCTGATATATGGTATACCTTACCTTTGTATTTGAGAGATTCTTCAAAATATATAAAAGCAACCAGATATGTATTTAGATCATGTACATGTGTGTGACCTGTAGTTAAATTTACCACCGAGAACAGCAAGAAGTATATTTCTACACTCCAAAGTATACTCTGAATAAATGTTATTTATTCATCTGTGGTGGATTGCAATACCCCAATGTAAAAAATACTCAAAAGTTTGGCTGCAGTTAACGATTATCTTCATCATTGATTAATCTGCTGAATATTTTCTCAATTTATCAATTAGTCTATTAAAACTAAAAATAATTTAAAAAAAAAAAAAAAAGGCATTCACAGTTTCTAAAAGCCCACTGTGATTCTTCAGTTTGCTTGTTATGCTTGTTTCTGACTAACAGTCCAAAACTTTAAGATATTCAATTTTCTGTCATATATGACAAAGAAAAACAGCAAATCGTCACATTTGAGGAGCTTGAATCAAAGAACATTTGGCATTTTTTGTTTGAAAAATGATTGAAACGTTAATCAATTAACAAAATAGTTGCAGATTAATTTTCTTTTAATCAACTAACTGATATATTGTCCAATACTTGTTGGAGATCTACTCAAAAGTTCTGCATTCAGAGTTTTAATTGAGTAATGGTGTGGAAGTATCGCAGTAAGTGTTCTTAAAAGACCGTGCCCTCCTTCAGTGTCATATTAATGATGCATTAAAATATAGCTAAACTTCATTTTTGTGTTGTCTGAAAACTTTTCTGTTTATAGGAATATGTTATATTTTATGAGGGTATCATACATAACTGTACGTACATTTTAAATTTGCAAAGTAACTACAGCTGTGGTGCAGTCAGATCCAGTAGCAGTAAGTTGAACACAATGGAAATACTAATGTAAAGCAGCATTGTACATAAGCACAGTAGTTAGATAAATATAAGCCACGTGGTTACTTTCCAACTACTGTTCAAATACATATTGGGCCATGTTTTTGGATACTTTGGAGTTTTATTTTAACTTGTTAAATGTTTAGTGGCAGTGTGTTACAGTGAAAAGTCTTATCACCAGGTTTTGTGCTGACATGGTGTGTTTTTCCTCCAGCTGGTGGAGAGTGAGGAGCAGTTTCAGCAGAGTTTAGCAGACGCTCTGGTGAAGGAGACCTCTGTCACTTTGAATGTGTGAGTAGCGCTTCATCCTGCAAACTGCCAAAGTCCGGAAATGGTGCAGGGCGTGAAACAACATCTGCTTCCTGTTGGAACAAGATTATCAGAAAGCCAGGATATGTGTTTAATCAATTAATTTACTAAGAGGATGCAAAAAGAGAGTGTTTATCTTGCCATCGGTGTCCACTCTGTCTCATACCTCATGATTTCTTTGTATCAATGAACAGGAGATTAGCCAAGAGTCTGCCTCTGCCAAAGGAGAATGACGAGGGTCGTCCGAGGATAGACCTGGTGGTGTTCATCATCAACCTGACATCAGAACTCAGGTAACTTACCTGTTCATATTTTAATCTCCTCACCTGTGTGCTTTTCTAACCACCAGAACATAGCATGTATATATGTATGTTCTTAAATTTACTCAAAACAATTAACCAATTATCAAAATATTTGGTGGTTAATTTTCTGTTGATTGATTTATTGTTGCAGCTCTACTTAAAAAAAAAAAAAGTTTTCTTGTATTTGTATCTTGCTGCCACAAAGACCAATATAATTGATATAATAAAGGTTATAATGAGTAATTGTTTGGTTGTTACATTAGTGTTAACATCAATCATCATGTAGAAAAGAGCTACTGATTTCTCTGAGGTAACCTGGTCTCATAAAGTGAAAATATGGTTGGAGGAATCATTAAAACATACTCAGTTTGATATAATAGAGTTAATTCTGAAGTGATAGTGACATTTACTGTTTTATTTTGTCATAGTTTTCAGTCAGCAGAAGCTTCCCTGAAACATTTGGACCCTGGATATTTCCTTGGAAAAGTCTGCTTCATGGTTATTAATGGTGAGGCAATGAGTTAAATCTTTTTAAGTAAGTTCTGTCACATGAAGGAGGACAAGAAAGGAGCAAAAATGATGAAATCGAGCAGAAATTGTCTGAGATGAACCATTTTTCTCAATGTGACCAAACCTTAGCTCAGCCTTTGCTGTGTCTCCGTCTGACTCGCTGCCTTTTCAATGCTTCTGTGTCTCGTAGCTCGTAGCGCTTCGGTCCCTATAGAGCGCCTGGACGCTGTTAGGAAGCTGGCTGCATCGCTCCAATGCCCCCTGCTCTTTGCAGAGGATCAGGTTTGTGTCAACTTTAGTCACAAACATTGAGGATGGTTTGAAGCCAATATGGTGATTCAGTGACAAATTTATGTGTAGCACTGTCACCTAGCTGGCAACATTGGGAAACTACTTGTAACTTGATGATCCTGGAGTTCACAGTCACTGTGCTATTGTTAAGAATATAACACCAAATGTCTTTTTTAGTGTGTTTTTCTGTTTCTTTAAAATCAGCCTTGTGTAATGTCTCTCCCCTCTAGACACCAGATGGTGTGACCAACGCTACAGAGAGGCTGCTGACCATCCTCAGGGTGGCAGCTGGCCTTGTTCCCATGGCTACAGCTCTCTACCTGTCCAACCTGACTCGATGCACCGTGCCCCCAGACATCGACCAGCCGAGCTTTGATTAGTTCCTGTGACCCATTTCTCTGAATGGATTTCTTCTCTGACTTTTCTATTATTATATTTATTTGTAATTGATCAACACAACAGGTGTACTGTTAATACTTTGTTAGGATTTCATCTGTTTATTTTACATGTTTGTGCTTTTGGCTTTTTGCTGCAGTTTTCTCCTTTTCTAAGTATTATTTTAGGGTTGTAGTATTGCTATAAAGTGCCTGTCAGCAGAACTGGTTACTCAGCAGTTGTTCAATGTGTGTGTGTGTGTCAGAATATATAAAGAACCCAACAGGCATGTTTTTCAGAAGACATTTTGGCATGTCACAGCAGGAAAACAGGTGTAGATAATAAGATTAAATGAGCTTTTCTGGTATTGTGCGTGCTGCCAGACTGTCACACTGTTATGTGTAACTGGGACACTTAGAAACAGCAGAGAGGTTAATGTTATTAATAACACCAATGATCTTCAGCTACAGTATGACAGTTTAAAAGACCTATCTGCTATCAGTTACTGGGAGTTATAAATGATGTTTGACATGAAGTAGAATATTTTTAACCTGATCAGTGACCTTAAAATTGAAACTTTTGAGTCAACACAGCACACAAAAATGCAATTTGAAAAACATATTGTGTAGGATTTGTCGGTTGCTGCTTGTAAACTCAACATTCAACATTCCCTGGCTCAATGACACCAGAAATGCTCGCTTTATCCTGTCCGCTGTGGCCTCTGTGCTCTGCCACAATAACTGAAAACACCTGTCAGGGACAATGATGTACCAATATAAACTACTACACAACATAATTTGTTTTGCATTGTGTATATAATTATAATGCAGCACAGACGGCTTTCTCTGTATATACCGTGTGGAGTTTGTTTGTTTTTATGGTTCATAGATATTTGAACTGTAGATTTTTTTTTTTTTTAGGTTTTTAATATCAATACAAGAAAATAGATCAGCTATGATCAATAAAAACACAACTGACCTCTTTGGGGTTATACTGAATCTCGCAATTGAAGAAAATTATATTGATTGACTACGTTTTTTGTATTAAAAAATAAAATTCATATTATGTAATTATTTTTATGTACTGTTTGGATGTCTGACATCAAAATAATGAAGGAAAATGTTACCAGTGGACCCTGCCAGGTATTTTTCAGTATATCACTGATATACTATCAGTATGATATAACAATAGTTAATAGGTGCTTTGTATATTTTTGCATTTTTGTACATTCTAAGCCAGGGCCATAATTCAAACTTATCAATGAGATTTCTGCAAAGTTGTGATACATCTTTGCTCCACAAGCTGCTTCTAAACACGCTGGAATCAAGAAGAGAATTAAGAGTTTTTGTTTGTTACAAAATATAAAGAGTTCAGTCTCATGTAATGCCGAACAGTGCCACACTTCATGATCTTTGATAAGTTTGATTATTTCATGATCGATTTTGCATTTATTTGCTATTTTGTCATGTGTTTAGATATTAAATCCCTGCTGTGAACTTGAGTACTGACAGAGAACCAAACTACACAGAATTTCAAATACAAAACCAGCAGTCCCTTAAAAAAATGAAATAAAAAATAATAGCCTGTTTTACACAGATTGAACAAATAATCAAATTCATTTAAAACTACATCCTGTTATGACACAGTCCCAAAGAGTCAACAGCAAAACCTTGAGGCAGCTCTGAAAGAGCTTGATTGGGGGACATAGAGAGTGGCTGTGATTAATTTCTCGCAACAATTGATGAAGTGATGGTGTCCTTCACTAGAAAGGGGAGCCTTGGCTGCCCTGCCCTGGCTGAATATTGAATGTAGGAAACTGATGTTCTGCTTAAAAAATCTTGGAAGTCTGTTCTGAACACAAACCGACAAAAATTTACCTCAATGAGAAACAAAGTAATATATTATATATATATATATATATATACATATATATATGTGTATATATATATATATACATGTGTGTGTGTATATATATATATATATACACATACATGTATATATATATGTATATATATATATACATGTATATATATATGTATATATATATACATGTGTGTGTGTGTATATATATATACACATATATATATATACATATATATATATATATACACACACACACACACACACATATATATATATATATATATATATATATAATACTATACAAAAGGCCAAACCAAATCTTTTATTGACACTATTGAAGGTGCAAAAAGGAATGAATGGAAAAAAATTGGCAAAATATTAACAAATGAATTGGGAAACAAAACAAATAGAACAATAAAGAATCAGAACTCAAAATTAATACTGTATTAGTTAAAAACAGGATCATCCTAGCTACTAATCTCAGTACTCTTGTCTGAAACTCTGTCCATGAGATAACCCAGCATTTTTAAAATGGAGGAAACAACAGAACCAGAAGTGGCCGACGTTATCGGTGCACTGAAAAGCTCTAAAACTAAGGATGCCTACAGGCTTGACACCAACGTCCTCAAGTTACACAAAGAATCTCTGGTACGCCCGATTACACATCTAATTAATCTGTCATTCAGGCAAACAGTTGTTCAGTTTGGAAGGTGGCCATGGTTACTGCAATCTTGGCTAACTATCGGCCAATCAGCATCCTCCCTGTTATATCTAAGGTCTATGAGAAGTGGATAGCAAAGCTATTGACTGAACATCTAAATAAAGGCTACACCCCTCTGCACCCCATGCACAGAATCAGCAAATTGTGTCCTTTTAGAAAAAGTTAAACGCTTATTGGATTAGAGTTCAGTGCTGTCTTTCTTGATTTAAAGAGGGCATTTGATACCGTTAACCATCAGGTTCTTTTATCCAAATTAACACATTTTAATTTTTCTGAAGAAGCTATCCTGTGGATGAAATCATATTTATCCAATAGAAAGTAACGTGTTTGTGTTGACAGCACCAAATCATCACCTTACCTTGGTTGTCCTGTAGGGGTCCCACAAGGCTCTATTCTTGGGCCAATATATTAATGACCTACCCGATGCATGTCAGAACATCAATATTCAAATGTATGCCGATGATGCAGTCATTTTTACACATGCAAAAGAATGCATCCAAGAAGCCTCCTTAATTCTTACATCTGCAGTGACTCATGTTCAAGACTGGCTTACTAAAACATGTCTCCATTTGAATACCAAAAAAAAAAAAGTGACACATTCCAATGTATTCCTGAGAGGGCAGGAGCTTAAAATTGTAAGTGAGTTCAAGTATCTCGGGGTCACATCGGACTGCACATTAACCTTTAAAAGTCATATGAAAAAGGTGTCAAACACAGTAAAATTTAATTTAAGATTTCAAGTAAATCAGGCCATTTCTGACA
The DNA here is from genome assembly GCF_914725855.1 of Thunnus albacares. Taxonomy (NCBI): domain Eukaryota; kingdom Metazoa; phylum Chordata; class Actinopteri; order Scombriformes; family Scombridae; genus Thunnus; species Thunnus albacares. Next base: position 1,040,527 of record NC_058108.1, on the reverse strand, counting down.
GTGAATGCTGCCAGGATGTTTTTACACTCAATGCACACAGAGTACTGGTTTACTAACTGGTCACTTACAGGTGTAGCAGCACTTAAACCAATAGAGTTACTTTTGAAGAAAGCCATAAAAGTTTTGGATTAAAAAACACTCTCATTCCATCATTGTAATATCCTGGAAAAATATCATTTATTGAGCTTTGAGAACTGAAAAATTTAAATATGCTTGTTTTATGTACAGATGGGTGACAAATTGAAGGAAAAACCAACATAAAGTGTCTTAGTAAAGTGTTGGGTCACCAGGTGCTGCCTGAACAGCTTCAGTGCACCTTGGCATTGAGTCTACAGTCTCTGAACTCTACTGGAGGGATGAACAACATTCTTCCAAAAGATACTCCCTCATTTGGTGTTTTGATGATGGTGATGGAAAGTGCTGTCTAACACGTCGGCAAATCATATGCAATGGTCTGTGAAGGCCGTAGCATGTGATTCACATCATTTTCATAGTCATCAAACCATTCAGTGACCTGGCATGCCCTGTGAAATTGGGGCATTGTCATCCTGGAAGAGGCCACCCCCATCCGGATAGAGATGTTTCATCATAGGATAAAGGTGATCACTCACAACTACTTTGTATTGATTTACAGTGACCCTTCCCTCGAAGAGGACAAGTGGACCCAAACCATGCCAGCAAAATGCCCCCCACAGCATGACAGAGCCACCAGATCACCTTACTGTAGGGGGTCAAGCATTCAGGCCTGCGCTGGTTTTTCCCTTGTCACCCGTCTGTATAAGGTTTTACATGTGCTTGCCCCACCTCCTTTAAATCATTTAACAGTGGGCTGACAGTGGCAATAGCACCAGGGCCACCACTAGAGGGGACTGTGTGGTGCCATATAGACATACCTCATTTGGACAAACCGTACTGTCAGTAAAGGGGAGTATATATTGAAATGGCCGACCACTTGCAATAAGGGAGTACCTCACATATCCCTCCTTTAAGACTCAAATAATACAATGTGTTTTGTCTTTTTCTACTTGTGTATTTGTATATTTGTATTTGCATATTGTTACTCATACTTCCTCTGTTTTTGTTAACTACCAGGGGACTGCAGATGTAAATAAGCATTCTTGCTAACTTCATCCCCATCGAATAAAAGGATAAATAAAAGCTGTCGTCCTGTTGGATACCAGCAAGAGTTTGACCTCAGTTCAGTCAACAGTTGGTCAGACAAGCCGAGGTGTTTCCCAAAGAGAGTGACCAGAGGCACTGTGCTTTCTGTGCCTTGTGTCACGTCCGCACACATGCGCGCACACACACACACACACACACATATGCGCACACACACAGACATACACACACACACACACACACACACACACACACACAGACACACACTATTAATAGTTGGGTTATCATGGCAATTATCCATCATACAAGTTATGTAACAGTAACATTGTTATGGCATCAAGTCAGAAACTGGAGGGACATCAATGACTCGGTGGAACTGTGGAATTTCAGTAATAAGGCCAATAGATAATTCCAACCTAGATATTGGTTCTGACTCACTGACTGAAGCAGGTGCAGTAATCAGTAGCTGCAGCAGATCATGGTAAAGTTGATCAGATTCAGGTCCAAGGACCAAAAACCAACATTATTGTGCTGCTGACACATTTTGTGTTGTGATTTTTGCAGCCTTTGTGACAGTTTAAGGGGCCAGCCTCTAGGAAGCGATCAGTGTCAGATGTCATAGTACGGCAGCAATATTAGCTTCATCCTCACCTCTCTTAATTGCTTCTGTAGTCAAGTATCAACTCTCATTTTATCATCAATGAGTCAAGTATCACACCTGCCGTGTCTAGAGGGGAAACAATTTGTCAATGAATCAAGTAGTCAATCAACAAAAATAAATAAATAGCCATTAGTCACAGATTGTATTATTCTATTATTATCAGATTGTATTATTCATTTTTTCAAACAAAAATGACCAACATTCTCTGTTTTTTTTGTCCTTTTAGTATCACCATACATTGAATTTCTTTGGGTGTTTTAAGATGTCACCGTGACCTTTAGGAAAAGTTTTAGACCAAACAGTCAATCGATTAAATAAGAAAACAATCATCAGATGACTCAATAATGACAATAATCAGCAGCCTTAATTACATATCACTTGTCCTAATATGTACTTAATTTTTTGTTCTTGTGAAATTCTGGATACTTTTCACCTCTCTGGGTCTAAAAAATCATTCAAATGAAAGGAGAAAAAAAACAAAAATGTTTTGTCCTGGTCTCAATTCATGCAACCTGTGATGAGAGGTTGTTTTGTCGTCATGGGTAGAAGCAGAGATGAGGCAATACCTGCCTGTCCCATCAGCAGCAGCAGCAGCAGGGGTGAGAAGGAGAGATGAGATTTAACACAGAGTTGACACTGGAACAATGTAGGGACGAGGGGGAGGATTAATTCTTAAAAAGTTGATAAAGGTTGATAGTTCACAGGAAGTTGTGATAAAGTCCCTAATATGGCTGCTATGAAAGGGACTGTCCACTCTGGCAGAGACTCGGCACGGTCACGTCCACATGGATCAGGTGACTGAGAGTTGAAAGAGAGTCCAAAAGATAATACTGCGCTTGAGTGTCTATGATGATATGACTGAAGTGACGAAGTGTTCAAGAGGGGTTATTTGATATGTTTACGTGTTTATCTGTGCATGCATATGTGAACACACTCGAAGTGGAGAGTTTTGGTCTTGACCTTATCCTTCTGGACTGTCTGTCTGACTTTAACAATGTGCTGCTTTGGCTCTCAGACTACATATCTCACCAAAGACATTCGTTCTCTCATGCTTTATTATTTATTTATAGAGCATGACTAGCAATTAATTTAACACATTTATAACCACGTGTCCCTCAGCACAGAGGACACAGAAGGTAAGTAATAAAAAAAGAGTCATCAAGTGTTTTTCTGTGGTTTTTGATAATTCAGGTAAATATATATATATATATATACATATATATATATGTATATATAAAATGAACAGAGTAAAGCAACAAGAGTTTTATTGGTAATAGGTGACAACAGGGTACAGTTTGTTGAAGTTTACATCCTGTTAGCCATTACAATGAAACATGAATTACGTTTATTACTGAGCAGTTACAGGAGTGGACACAATAACAGAAAAAAAAAACCCTATACAAACTAACTTTTAAAATGTGCACTTGCTGGTGGAAAACATTCCTGTCTGCTGTCCGACCCGGCGGTATGACATGTGTGACCTCAGCCAGAGAAGCCCAGCTCTTTGTAGTTGGCCTCAAGGTCGGCGATGATGATACCCATCACGTTCCTCAGGGCTGTCTGCCCACCGGCATCGAGTCCTGCCTTCTCATGCATGACCTTCACAAGGACCTCAGAAATCAGCTGGAAAGAAAATGCAGAGCAAATTATACAAACAGGTTAAAAATAAGAAAATATCTAGGATGCCGCAATATCAATAACACATGAAGAAGAAGCAACTTCAAGGTAAAAGAGAAACTTTAAAGGAGGGATGAAGGATTAGAGATATACTAAAATATTCTCTGATATACACCAATCTCACCTTGAAGTTATTAATGGGAATCTTGTGCTTAGTGGCATGGCTGTTTGCCAGTGGTTTTAGGATGGCAGCGTGACTGCCTTTGGCCTTCAGCAGCTCTCCAAGTTTCTTCAGCACAGTGGCACCATGAGCAGAAATAGCTGCGTTACCGGCTATGTCAGCCTGGGCGATGCCAGCGAATTTGGGGAACAGCTTCTGGGTCTCAGGGTGCTCTTTGAATAAACTGTGGAGAAAAGGAGAGAATTCACCAGAGATAAGACACCACCAGGATCATACCTACGTTGAGGAGATGTTTTTAACAAAGGAAACAGTGTTTTCCCACCAAAATTTTATTTATGGCAATGTGAAGAAGACTTTGAAACATGATCTTAGAGGAAACGCATTTATGGGACCTCAGTATTTCTAAAATCCTGGCTATAGCTCTGCATACCACCTGACCTACAGGAAAGAGCGATCTTATCTTGCTAGAGCCACTGACCGGGTCAGAACCAGGCCTCCCATGGTGGTGTAGTCCGCCTCCACTGGACCCCAACACTTCAGAACTGCATCAAAGTCAGCCATGACCTGAGGAGATGGAGAAATCTAGATCTGATAAAAAAAATTTAATTAAATTAAAAAAAAAAAAAAAATTTAATTAAATTTTTTTTTTAAAACTTGAGAGAACACTGATTTGAGGAGTAAAAAACAGATTCTGTCACTTTAAAGACAATCAGAGGGAAAGGAAGAGAAGTAATCAGAGAAAAACAAACCTCCCTGATTATTTGAACAGTGTTATCCTTTTACTCCAGCATTGCATGTCTCATGTTTGATTTGATGGCCTGCAGCCAACAGATCCTTCAAGAGCAACTCGTTACAAGAAAGAAGCGTCTACATGACCTCAGCTGCCCTCGCCAAGTCTGTAATGTAACCTCGATGGGACTCTGAATAATATATGTGAAGTGAAATCAGACGCACTCTTGGTTTTGATGATTTTAAAGCTGTCACATGCTAATAAAGAGCATGTAAACAACAGATCATTTTCTGTATAAATAGATATTTTTTTCTCCTCCATGAAAGTTATTTGCTTTTTGTTCTCCTAATACTATTTTTCTAGCAGCAAGTCTTAATTCCTTTAAAAGTGCTTTCTTTAAATTGATGTAGAAAAACATATGAAACATGTGAAGTGTTATTCTGAATTTCTAAATACAAAAATATTACCAAAAGTTGCTTTAATCAATACATTTTTGTGTTCTATTTCATATTTCAGTCCCTTTTTTTAGTTTTCAGGCAATATACTCCAAATTAATACAAGTAAAAGAGAATCATTCCAAAATTACAGTATGAAAGGATTAAAAATGCAATACCTACCTGCAAAGTAGTAATATATCCCGTCTGATTACAGCAAAATTCTTCTTGGCCTGACTCCCCCCCAAAGCTGACCTTTTATACTCCCTCCCTCTGTCCAGTCACCAAATTATTCTGGCCCTCCCATCCGTCAACCTCTCTTGCTGCACGTCTCTTAAAATGCTTGCAACACCTCGAAGCTTAATGTTGCAACTTTCTGATTCCACACAAACATCATCGCTGATGTGATAAAGTGTCACTCAGGGCATCTTTTTACTCTCTGTTCCATCTCGCTGAGCCTTCATATGCCTCACATAATCTCATTTGAATAAAGATCATATTTGCCAGAAAGATATGAAAACACACAAACTGCAATGGTCCTGGGAGTGTGTGTGTGCCTGTGCATGTGCGTATGCGTGTGTGTGTGTGTGTGTGTGTGTGTGTGTGTGTGTGTGTGTGTGCAGGTGTGTGTGTGTGGGCATGTGTGCGTATACGTGTGTGTGTGTGTGTGCAGGTGTGTGTGTGTGGGCATGTGTGCGTGTACGTGTGTGTGTGTGTGTGTGTGTGTGTACAGGTGCGTGTGTGTGGGTACATGTGTGTGTGATGTCGCAGTCATTCCTGCAGTGTGCAGGGTTGCATTACTTTTATAAGGTGCATTGTTTCATTTTTACCTGAGAGAAGAAATGATTTGAAGAAGTATGATACTTGACTCGCGGGTATTTCAGAGCAACAGTAATCTACATTGAGATCATCAGGTGCACCTACAGTAGCTAAAACTAACAGTCTCACACAACAGCCCGGCAGCAAATCCTGCTTTCATTGAGGTTATAGGGTTCAGTTTTTGTTGAAACTGTTTTAAAGAGCAATGTGTCAACTTTCTGGACATTTTGGAGGCTGTAGTTTGTGGTACTGTTGAATAGTATTTTGTAAAATAAATACAGGGAGGTATCTGGGTGAAGTGAAGCATTAATTAAATACATTTTGATTAACACGTACTGTTTTCTTAAAGAAGAAAAGCTGCCAGTAGGATGAAATGTGTTTATTGCCTTCAGGTTATTATTAATGCCACCAGTAGATGTGTGCAGGGTGCAAAATTAACTTTTTTGTCCACCAGCCAAATAGCTGGTGAATGTTCACATTTAACCAGCCAATCATTAGATTACCATTGTTTGGTTTTTTCTGGCTGGTGAATGAAGCACATCAGCCAACCGCTTCCATATTTTACCAGCATTTGGCTGGTGGCTGGTGCTAATTTTGTGCCCTGGTTGTGTGTTTATCCAGTCCTATGTTTAGGCCCCGTTCACGATAACACAATTTGTACAGAGACAAAAGCAGTAGATGGATGGATGGACAAACTTATTTGAACTAAACAGGCAACATTTCAACCCGATTAAGTTTAATTTACTTTTTTTCACCAGGATCCACTCAGTACCAATACTGCTTCACAGAGAATCTGGAGTACATATAATGTAAACAATAAGACAATTAAAACATATCAAACAATGATAAATTGCACAATTTGCCTGATGAGGTTAACATGACAAAGGGCAGAGATACATCGTCATAAAACATACAGTGTACAGTACAAATAACAAGATGCATATAAAATGTTTAGATATTTTAAAAGATGTTTTCAATAAGGGGACGACAATGTACACGATAACTGTGGTTTTTATACCCGTAACAAGGAGGAAAATGTCTTTTGTGAAAATCCCAGAGTAATGCATGTACACACATATATAAAACACACACACACAGGAAGTCAGGGTTGTGCAAAACAACATCAACTTTGTTTTGTATAAACCTTTTTTTCTATTTTGTTTTGTATAAAAATCCAAATTTTCTCAGATAATCAACTATGCATGAAAAATAAATCAGCCTCCATATGTAAAACGACCCTCATCATACAGAATCACACAGGATGTGTGATTCCTTCTGTATTCTGTAATCTGTAAGAGTCTGCACACTCAAACAGGTGCAACAGAGCTACTGTAACAGGAGACAGGATGAACTTTTAAATGGATAAATTTGAACACAATATGCTGTAAATACAAATCAACTGACCAATCATATTAATATGACCTGCTGATATATCTGCTTTGTAAGTGACTATGTTACTGGACTTTTAAAATATTTTTGAAGGTTACAAAACTGTCTAGGAAAACTGGTAAAATGGTTACACTTAATGGTAGTGATATTTTAGTCAAGTCAAGCTCAACAATTTCAATATTTTTTTGTGAATTTCATGTACAAAAAAATTAAATGGTCAGAAAAAAAAAACCCAACTTTACTCACTTTCTGAATGAGATTCGGCTACATAATGAAAAAAAGGCTGTGAACATCTGAATTATGTTCAAGATTTGCAAGATCTGAAATGAAATCTTCATCTTCATCTCCTCTCTTATCATCTTTTTCTACTCATTATTGTATTTCTGCTAAATCTAAACAGCTAACTTGTCTTTTATGTTATGATTTAAGCTATTAACGTATTTCCTTCTCTTGTTCTTGTTGTTATATATTCTAATATGTTATAATGTTTGTGTTTATGGTTGCATTAACAAAGGAAAGTCAGTTAAACTGTGACCTCTCTCGTGGTCAAACGGCCATCAGGCCCTCTGCTGGTCAGCTGTTGTCATTACACTGGGTGAAAGGTAAGCCCCGCCTCCTCTGAACGGTGATTGGCCCAGACTCTAACTTCACATCTCTGTTTATCCAATAGCATCGTCAGTTCGCGCCACGTGGTTTTACAACAACCGGAAAACAGCAGCGAATGTCTTTGCAGCTGGAAAACTAACTTTTATTCATAGTTTGACTCAAGTTTCTTCTTTTTTTGCCGTCAAAATAGTTTCTTACTTTTATAGACTTTAATTACACTTCAGCAGACGTGTCCTCTAATGATGCAGGCCTTGAAAAGCGTCAGACACCTGACGTCCAGTACAATGAAACAAGCAGGTAATTAAACTAAACTACACCCTCTGTTTGAGTGTTTTTGTGAGAAACATAACTACTTATTTCATTTAAAACCATGACAGTCGTTTCACAGAGAGAGAAATGAAAGGAATCGTGTTTATGTGTTAACTGAATTGATCGTTGTATTATTAGTGCTTGAGAATCAGTGGTGGAGAGTAAATAAGTACATTTACTCAAGTAATTTACAGTACTTAAGTGCAATTTTGAGGTACTTGTACTTTACTTGAGTATTTCCATTTGATGCTACTTTATACTTCCCCTCCACTACATTTCAGAGGGAAATATTGTACTTTCTACTCCACTACATTTATTTGACAGCTTTAGTTACTTTTCAGATGAAGATTTGACACAATGGATAATATAACAAGCTTTTAAAATACAACACATTGTTACAGATGAAACCAGTGGTTTCCAACCTTTTTGGCTTTTGACATCTTACAAAAAGCAGTGTGTAGTCGGGGTCACATTTCACATGTCTATGAGTTGTTAACAGCTCCACCAAATAGTGATTTTTCCCTCTAAACTTCTCACATGCTTTCATTTCAATAAATGTTCAAATGATCCAATATTTCAGCAAAAATCAAAGATTAGTGATTAATCATCATTAATCCCATTAATCATCTCATGACCCCTCAGATTGATCTGCTGACCCTTTGGAGGGGCCCGAACCCTAGGTTGGGAACCACTGGACTAAACTAGCTAACTGTATATAAAGTAGTGTAAACTAGCTCCACCTCCAGCAGCTACAACAGTAACATGCTGCTCTAACACTGATGCTTCACTATTAATAATCTAATGATGCTACTAATACTTATGTACTTTTACTGCAGTAGGATTTTTCATGCAGGACTTTTACTTGTAAAAGCTGTATTAGTACTTTTACTTGAGTAAAGGATCTGAATACTTCTGCCACCACTTTATACCAAAGCAGAGGGTGTGTGTGTTCCAGTGTCAGAGCTCTCTCTACCGGTCCCCTGGGGGGAGATCAGAGGTAAAGTCTGGGGTCCTGATCACGGCCGTCCTGTACTGTGCCTGCACGGCTGGGCTGATAACTGTGGTTCATTCAACACCCTCATTCCTCTTCTACCCAAAGGTGAGTCATGTTGTCGAGGTTCATTTAAAACTGACTTTAACTATTCACACTTACATCTCACACTCAAACTTTGCCACAAGCTTCCTTTCTCTAAAAATGTAAAAATCTAATTATAGCTGCAGCTAACAATTATTTTCATTATTGATTAATCTTTTGATTATGTTATTGATTAATGGATTAGCTGCTTGGTCTAAAAATATCAGAAAATGATGAAGAATGTAGATTATAAGTCCAAGATGCCACCTAAGATGTCTTGTTTTGTCCACAATACAAAGATATCAAGTTTACTATCACTGAAGACTAAAGAAACCAGAAAATATCCACATTTATGAAGCTGTAACCAGAGAATTTTAGCATTTTCTTTCTTGGAAAAGTGACTCAAAACAATGAATTGATTATCAAAATATTTGGCTGTTAATCGACTAATTGTTGCAGCTCTAAACTCTTCAAAATGTGTACATGATCCGAGCTGACATCAAAACTAAAACCTGAGTCTTTCCTCATGTTCAGCTCCTCTTTCTGCCACTCACAGTGTATAAAAATATACGTACCTTTTGATCAAATATTGTATGAACAAGAGCTGTCGTTTGTCACGTTTCCCTCAACAACTTTCTGCTTTCATGAGACTCTTCAGCTCACACAGGTGTTTGTCTAATTAGACTTCTCCTCAGGAAAGTGTGTGTCTGTGCAGCGCAGATGCTGCAGCAGCTCAGCTGTTAGAACAGCTGCATCTCATCCAAAAAGACGGGACACATTCATGTTTGATGATGAAGATACCACCACTGCTGCTGCCCTTCACCAAAACACCGACGTTACAGTTTGAGCTGCTGATGAGAGAGTTTTAGACTGTGATGTGCATTCAAACAATGTCTCTCAGCTGAAGCAAACACACTTTTTCATGATAGATGTTTTTCTTTTTCTATTTTAATACAGGTAATTGTTTCCTTAAATAAATAAAGTGACAGCTAATGAGACTAAATCCCTCTTTCGCTCTTCTTCCTGGCAGAGTGCAGATACGTGGCGGTGGACCTGGCAGGTCACGGTCTGTCCTCACATCGTGCTCCCGGAGTCTTCTACTCCTTTCCTTCGTATGTGTCGGATGTACGCACAGTCATTGATGGTGTGTAGAGTTTGAGAAGTTGTTGTTTTGCAGTGTTATCAGTGTTCGGGGCCAAATATTCACAAAACATCCTAAGGCTAAAAGTAGCTCAGGACCGGCTGAGTTAGGAGAAACTCCTGAGAGTCATTCACTAAACATTTTAGTGCTGAAAGCAGCTCCTGTTAAGTCTGACGTTAGAGGTCATCCAGAGGTCATTAAGACTCACAGTCAGTCAGCCGCTGCAGGTAATGAGGCTCACTGTGTCCGTCAATAACTACATTTTAAAAGCGTATTTAGACAGTTACCAATAAATTGAGACAATCTAATAACAGCTGAGACGGCAACTTTCTGCTACCAGGACTCTTAAGTACAAGAAAAAAACTTAAGTACAAGAAAAAGAGGGGTTTATGCACATGAAGTACAATCAAAATCATAATCTGTAAGTGTATATTTGTGTATATCCACCTGTACAACCCCTCCGCACTATGTGGCCATGCTAGAATGGGATTTAGAGGTATATTTTTAGTGTTGATGTTAATATGTTACCAGAGATATAGTTTATATTTGACCTGTGAGAGTGAATGGTGATGAATGTGAGACGAGTGCAGGCTGTACCTGACTTGTGCCCATTCAAACGTGGTCATGTAGTTCATCTGTACTTGTACATAGTGAGAGCAGGCTCAGGTCCAGGGAGCGGCTCCTGTGCTACAGGCCCGTTCATACCTGGTTCAAGGCTTCATTATTTTTTTAATTGCGGTTGATCAACTTCTCAGCCATCTGTCAAAAATGTGTTTGATATTCCTTTAATTGTACATTAATAATCACCAGCTGCAATAAATAAAGCTGATTTCATGGTCATTGCTGGTGAAATATAGAATAACTTCATCAGTGACGGTGTTTCATGTCAAATAAAATCTGCTCCTCAAGTCAATATTTGACTTTGTTTCATGCATGAAATCAGTGTAAAATATATAAACTCTCTTTCTTCACAGTCCTGTATGTTTATCATTTAATTTCACATTGACTGACACAGATTGGTCTCCAGTCAACCAATCACTGAGCAGAAAAAAATCTTAATTGAAGTTTTGTTTAACACATTTGATGGTGTGTGACAGTCAAACTCTGTCTGGAGCTTTCAACCACATCTCATAGTGTTTTCAGCAGATGACAAAGATGATGATGGTGACTGAGCTTCTTCTTCGTCTTCTTTACAACTAAAAAAAAACTCAATTTTTGTTTACTTTATGTGATTTTACAAATTTCACATGATCTATTTCTGTGAAAACAGCCTGTTATTGATTTCAACCATGTTGCTCTGCTCTGTTGCGTCACTGTGGCAGTAAAATCAAAGCAGCGATCTTGTCTTTCAACTGCAAACAATCTGAGCTGTGTTGTGTGATGAGATGCTGAACCTGCCTGACGATCTGTGAAATTGACTCCCACAGCTCTCCAGTGGAGCAAATTCTCCATCATCGGCCACAGTATGGGTGAGTGCAGCTTTACAGCAGAGCTACAGCAATTAAAATGTTGGCGCTGTGTTATGTTTATGTATCTAATTTTATCTGTTTTTCCTGTTTTTCAGGTGGTAATGTCGCTGGAATGGTGAGTTCTAACCGCCTGTAGTGTGTTTCATCTCTTTTATCTTGAAAACTCAGCTCCTCCGTGAACACTTGAGCCCCTTTAACTTTTTAGCACTTTGTTGATTGTAGCACTACTTTCTTGTTGTTTATAGTATTTCTTATGCACTTCCAGTTGTTTATGACTTTAATGTTTTTTTTTCACGTTGCACTTTTACCTAATTATCTACTTTCTAGTTTGTACCAAGACTCTTTCTGAGACACTGTCCTCTAACACTCGATTGTTTTGTCTTGCTTGTCTGAATAATGACTAAATATAAATGTTCTGTTCTCTCATAACATACAGAGACTATGATTTTATATTTTCTTGTGTTTTCATGGTGTCACAGTTCAGTGCACTGTATCCAGAGATGGTGGATGCTGTCGTACTGCTGGACTCATATGGATTCTTACCCACAGATCCGGTACTTTCAACTGTTTTAACGTTTACCAGTGATGTATCAGTATGGGTCAGCCTAAACATTCACATTATATTACAGTATTATATCTCTCCATAATAAAAATCTTGCTATGTCTGTTTTGAATTGCTTTGCTCATCATTTATGTCTCATGTTCTCACAGAAAGAATTACCCAAACTGATGCGTCAGGGGATCGAAGACATGCTTCAGTTTGAGAAGAAGTCTAAAGATAAGAAGGAGCGAGTTTACACTTATGAGAAGGCAGTTGAGAGGTATCACACGTTTCTATTTACTACCACTGATTAACTGCTGTTGTCTTTAAAAAAAAAAATTTAAAAAAAGCCTTTTGTTTCATTCAGGCTGTTTGCTGCAAACCCGACTCTGTCTCTGGAGTCTGTGAAGATCCTTTTAGAGCGAGGTCTAGTTCAAGTTGAAGGAGGTACGTCTTTCCGTCTTCTTCTGTGCTTTCATGTTTGTTTTTGGGCACTTGGGGGGGGGGGTTCACTCACTGAATAATCTCACTTCTCTTCTTCTTCTCTTCTTCTGCTGGGGATTTAACGTGGTCTTGTAGGAGTTGTGTTCTCCCGAGACTTTCGTATTAATCTGGTAGGTTCCCGCTGCTCGTTACTTTGCCGCCTTATTTCCCCCAAACGTGTCTTCAGCCCATAAAATGCATGTAAAGTATATTTTTATTTGATGCTTTCAGAAAAACATAGTGCGCATCAGTTTGGAGCAGAGTCTGGAGATGCAGTCGAGGATACAAGCTTCTGTTCTAGTTGTTCTGTAAGACTTCCCTCCACTTCCCTTTTCCTTTTTACACGTAATGAACTCAGTAAAATACTAAATATACATATAATCTTGTTCTTTGTCTTCTTCCAGAGCAGAAGAAGGCTTTGAGAAAATATTTGCTGAACCAGATCAAAAGAAGTTTACATCAGCTCTTCTCCAGGCCTATAGAGACAGAAATGTGAGTCTGTTTTGTATAAAGTAGGTGCACTTGCATCTTGGGGTTTATTTTTAGCCACTAAGCCTGTGCGTAGTTGTGCCTGTTAGACAGACAGACAGCTGCACAGACGCAAAAGTAGCAGCGTAGTATGAGCTTAACGTCTTACAGGCAGCAGAAATAGTTGTAGCTGTGAACCTCATCGCTGACCTACATACTGCGAAGTTTGGCCGAGAAGAAGCTGCTGATGAGAGGAAACAGAGGATCAACTGAACATTGTTAATGATTCTCTCTTTCTCAGTTTGGTATTAATGGATTGGCTGGAAAACAAAAAGAGAAGCTTGATAATTCACTTTAATTTAATCTCTGACCCTCATTTCTGTCTGTCTCTTGTTTTCTCTGGTGTTTCAGCACACGGTGTTGACGGTACCAGGCGACCATCACGTCCATCTGAACAACCCCGTCGTCGTTGCTCCGCTTGTGTCTGACTTCCTGCAGACTCAAGTGTTGTCACAGTCGGCCAGACTGACAGACGAACAGACCTCCAAGTTGTAGGAAAAAAACACACATTCATATTACACAGCTGACTTCAGTTGCCCGTTACTCACCTTGGTGCTTGAACTGTTTTAACATCAACTAGTTGCCATATGTGACTTATGGTGGGCTTTTGAATGATTTAAAGTATTTTAATACTTTCGTTAACATATACGTTTTAATGTATTGATTTGTATTGTTGTTGCCCTGAGCAACAGTGGCATCATGAGCACTGTTTCACACCGAGCTGCTCTTCTTTAACTTCAGATGAGGAACTGTTGGGTGAGATGATGAGACACAGAGAAGCTGCCTTATTGTGTTTTGAGTAAATTCTGTATCTTTTGTTTTTTGAGCCAATGAATCAAAAGTATCATTTACAACCAGGATCAGTCAGTTCACTGACGGAGGTCGACACTGCTGTACTGTATTTAAACAGTGAAAAGAGTCGTTCCACTGAAAATTGAAAATAAAAAGTAACTCAAGAAAACATCTTTTCCCGCAGCGGCCGTGGTTGTCGCCACTCGGGGAGCGACAGAGCAGAGAGAGGGAGGAAGGAGCAGAGCGGCTCGTTGTCATCGCGTTAGCTTGATTTCCATCACTTGCATATCGTTTAGCTTTAACTAGATATTATGAAGTGAACCGTGCAACCTGCTGTTGAGTAGAGTCCTTCCAAGTATGTAATAACATACTAGGAATCATTCATGGATTAAATATATAAACAGGAATGTCTGTTTTTGGCGAATCCAGCAAAGTAAATATCAGAAATATCAAACACTTCATCACATTTATGGAAAAATCATAAAACAGTCCTGCTAACTGATGCAACACCGCTCACAATGACCTAATAAGATATTAAAGAATATCTACCCTTGTATGAGGATATGTATCATCATGTCACCCTCTTCTACATTATAATATGATGTGAATCTTCTGGGAAAAAGCAGGAAAGAGACAGATGATGGTTTATCTTTAATAATCTTCGTCAGCTCGAGACCACAAACACAGAAGTAATCACCACTTCCTGGAGATCAGTCTTCCTCTGCCCTCTCTGGTCTGTTGCACCTCTGGCAGGTGTTGTCAGAAAGGTGCAGTCACACCCAGCTGTGATGTCACAGGCTCCTGGATCACACCTGTACGTCACTGCAGCAAAGAGAGACGTTAAACTACTGGATGTCAGCCAATAAAAGATTTTCAGGGGGTCAGTTACTCTGAAGATGATGATTAAATGCTTCACCTAAAAGACATTTAGCCAAAAAGATTCTAAACTGTGTTAATTATTAAATATCCAAGAAAAGTTAGGCCTTGTTTTTATTAGAGGACTTCACACTGTTAACTGTCTAACTTTGAATCAGGACTTGTCATCGTGAGGACAGTTTAGTTGTTGATGTTGCAGCAGTTGCACAGTTTCTCTTTAGTGCATCATGTCAGAAGGTAAAGAGCAGCAGCAGGAGGAGGAGGACGGGTGTGAACCTGGATCACTACTGTAACACAATATCTAGTTTACTGCATGTTGTCACTGATGAAACATTTGAACTGAACTGGCCATTTTATTTATATATATATATATATATATATATATGTGTGTGTGTATGTATGTATATATATATGAGGAATATTTGTCGAACATCCATAAAAAAATTAATCTTGAATTTTAGCAGTAATTTATATTTTGATCATTTTACTTTGAGCGATGCAATAAATCATTAATATTCATCATTAAGTAGCTTTATGGTGTAAATATTAACACTTTCATGACTGTTGTAAAATCTTTATTTTTTTCTTCTTGAAATCATATAAATATATTTACTGTAGTAATTTGCCTTATATGACTTTAATCCAATAAAAGTGTATGTTGCAGTTGACTTTATTAATGTAAAATAAAGCAGGAAGGGAAAAGGGAAGCAACACCTCGTGTAAACTTATACGATATATCCATCCGCTTTCTCTACTGCTGATCCTGTAGAGGGTCACAGGAGCCAATCAGCAGTCAGTCACACCTACAGGCAGGTAGGTCAGTTTGCAGGTCAGTTAGTTTAGTGGTCTGTGAGAGGAAGGTGAAGCATCCAGAGACAACATGCAGACACATAAAGGCTGTGAGGCGACGGCGCCACTGTGCTGCCTATATGATATATAAGTGTATTTATTTTATTTTTTGGATAACTGGTCAATAGAGGTGTAAAGATCAATGGAGATTAAAGCCTTAAATATTTTACTTAATATAAGTGGCCTGAATGATAAATGATGCCGTTGTGATCTGTTGCTTGTTTCTCGTGTCTGCTCGCTGTTTTTTGTCTTCTTCTTCTTTCTCTATTTTATATAATTTATGCTTTTCTGACAGATGCTGGACTGTCATTCAGTGAGAGATTAATACCAGTAGTTTGGGTCTGTGCTGTTTTTGTGCCACATCTTTATCACATGAAGACACATTGTCCTCTTAATTCAACTGTGGAATTGAAATAAACTTGTTTTTATCAAATAATTACTGTTACAGAGAAAATAAGATTATAACTAATGGAGACGTATTAACATGCAGTTAACTATCTGTAATGTTCTCAATGTTCTTGGTTTTACTCATCATATTCATTCTGCTCTTGTGTCTAGTTACTCAACAAGTTACCAAAGGAAAGATTTTTACCAAACTGAATCTTTGAAGGCTGTAATACACAAAAACAAAGTCTTGTCCCACTTGTGAGCTCACCTGTGTCCCAAATGCTTCCTGTCCTCTGAGAGTGTCTTTCATCAGTCTTTATAAGAAGCTGAAACATGATGCTGAGGAGTTCTGCCCTTATTCTGTATCCACTGCTGCACCTCCAGGTAAACTGTCGTAACAAACATAAAGCAGGAATCACAACTGGTGTGAGTCTTTATAGGAAAGGATGCCAACAAACCCTCATGGGACTTCTTGTTATAATCTTTGGCCCCAGCAGCTGTTCAGTTTGGATCCACAGCAAAAGCAAAGAAATGATGTTATCTGTGAGGATAAAACAGCTGTGAAACTTTTAAATGCGTGGCTGTATAATTTGTAGGCTGTTCTATTTTCCTTTAAATTCACTTCACCAGACCAGGTGTCAGTTTGTGTGTTAATATTGTAGTGAAAGTATGTTTCATATGTTCTGAGTATCTATCTGTCCATCTATGAAAGGACACAGTTTCAGTAACAGTTTGTTTTGCTGCTGAATGAAGAACATTTTATCTGGTTGTTTTTCAGTTATCTGCACATCAGGGCAGGAGGTTAAAATACGGATTGAGGCTTTTAAAGACTTATATTTTTATAGAATCTGTGTCATCATTTAGCAACACCAATCAACTATCACCAATCAGATGTCGCCTGACAGACCGTACCGAGGGAAAAGTATCAAGGTGTCATGATAAGACCCGCCCCTTTATTACTTACCCAATCAAATGTTTGGTTGCAGCTTCAGGAAACCACAGAACTTCCTGTTAATAAGTTTCAGGAGTCGGTGACGCGTTTATGAAATATTTGTGGAAGTATTTTAAAGCGTCAGACTTTGTGTAACATCCGCTCCAATGACACAAGCAGGTAACAGTGAAGCTGTGAGGAGGCTTCAACAAGTCTGTTTGGACTGAAAATCACGCTCATAAATATCACTCAGTAGCTTCTGAGTGATGAGAAAATTGCTATTTTTTATCTTTTCCACACTGTTTATTTGAGCTGCCTGTCAGAGCTGCAGACTGCAGGATGTTTATCTGAGACTGAAACACTGCAGGAGGATTCTTCTCAATCTGACAACCTAGAAGTTGTTTTTAAATGGCTCATAAATGACGTAGAAAGGATTAGTTAATGATTTATTAAGATGACAGCATTTATAAATGATGCCTTTTCACAAACTGGTGCTGAACTTTTAACACACTGTTTTTATTCCTGGATGTTAAATTATGAGATTTTATCAAACATTTATGCACAGTAGTGATAATATCTGTATTGTTAATTTCAACAGTTTCAGCTGTTAATTCTCTGAAGTCTGTGTTTCAGTGTCAGAGCTCTCTCTACCGGTCCCCTGGGGGGAGATCAGAGGTAAAGTCTGGGGTCCTGATCACGGCCGTCCTGTACTCTGCCTGCACGGCTGGGCTGATAACTGTGGTTCATTCAACACCCTCATTCCTCTTCTACCCAAAGGTGAGTCACGTCGTCGGACTACTTAAAACTGATCTCAATCTCACGACTTTAACGATTCACACACTTTGCCACAAGCTTCTTTTCTCTCAAAATTCTTCTTTCTGTCCAAAGTTAATCCCATCACAGGAAACCAATGACATCATACTTTATTGACAGGTCCATCATTTTCTATAGCTGTAACTCATGAGTATTTCTATTATCAATTAATCTGCTGATTATTTCTGCAATCAATGGACTAATCATTTGGTTGATGTCTTTAAAAACCCAAACATGTTCAGTTTCTACAATTTAAGATCAAGAAAACAGTAAATTCTCACATTTTAGGACCTAAAAGCATCAAATAAAAACTGCATGAAAGTGATAAATCAATTATCAAAATAGTTGGTGATTAATTGTCTTTAATCATCGCAGGTCTATAATCAGTAAATCATTATCTAATAACTTTGTAGGAAGTTTCTTGGAAAACATTTTGTTTTTTTAATGATAATCACAGCTGGTATTCTTCCAATTAATGAATGAATGAATGAATTCTAATTAAGTGCTGAGAGAGTCATTTAGTCTGAAGTCTGATCAGCTAAACATGCAGAAATGTGATCATATAGACAACAAGAATACAATTCAACAGCAACGCAGGTTCAAGTGTCCAATTCAAAAACTGAATGATGAATTAATGTTAATATGAGTTTAAATAAAGCAATTAATCAGCAGCTGTTTTAATAACTGCTTACATCATTTATCAAGCAAAAACACAAATAATAAAGAAATAGAAAGAGTGAAACAGTTGAACATGAACGCTAACATCACTACTGTTAGAAGACACTTCAGTAGTGAATATATCTGTGTGTGGTTGATGTGTCCTGAGTAACGATGGAGGTTTTCCTCCTTATTGATCCGCTGTGAAGCTCAGATAATGGATTCTTTGATACAAAAACAACATATTTGATGACATCACCCTGAGCTCCAGAATACTGTTTTATTGAACAAAAGATTAATTGATTAATTTAGAAATTAATGGGGACCAGCAGGATAAATCTATGTGAGGAAAGTGAGGAAGCAGCACTTGCCCCCCCCCCCCCATTACCTTGACCTTTAACCTCAACTGCTCCAGTGGAGCGGCTCAGTGACCAGCAGGTCAGACTGTGGTTGTACTGGGCAGCTTCCAGGTGTGAATCAGTGAAATTCCCCTGAAATGATAAAAGTTCAACAAAATAACCAGCAGATTAGTTCATAATGAAACTCAGCTTTTATAAATTCAACTCAACAGAACCTTGTTTCTATTTTATCTATAATTAATACCAAAGTACAAATAATTAAGAATGGAGCCATAAAATATAGTGATAACCAAACATGTGTGGGTTGATCCACTTCCTGTTTTTGAGTTTCTCTTCTTCCTGTCAGAGTGCAGATACGTAGCGGTGGACCTGGTGGGTCACGGTCTGTCCTCACATCGTCCTCCCGGAGCTTTCTACTCCTCTCCTGCATACGTGGCGGACGTACGCAGAGTCGCTGACGGTGTGTGAGTTCAGACTCAGTACGTGTAGGTTTAAGCATTAAGCGAGGCCTCTTCAGGACTATTTACCCTCGTTTTAGTTAGATGTCCGTGTTTTGTGATGAAATACTGAACCTGCCTGGTTGATGATGTGTGAAATTAACTCCCAACAGCTCTCCAGTTGAAGAAATTCACCCTCATAGGCCACAGTATGGGTGAGTGGAGCATCGGAGCAGAATTTATCTTCATCTGTTTGTGTAAACTTAATTACATCTTTTATATGGTTTTCTATCCTATAAAATAATGAAAGTGTAAATCACACACTGCTTCTTTCTTAATTACAGGTGCTGACATCGGAGCCATGGTAAGTGTGTAAAATCTCTTCTCATGCAGTATACGGAGATGATGTTGCTGTATTTTCTTGTGTCATCATGTGCTTCATGTTGTTTTTTCCTCACAGTTCAGTGCTCTGTATCCTGAGATGGTCGAGGCTCTCGTACTTCTCGACGCTTTTGGATTCTTGCCGACAGATTCGGTATTCGAGAGAAAGTCACTGCAGAGCTTTAATGGTTTTAAATGCAAGACTATAGTCAGGATTTTAGAAATACTGAAGTCATGACCCAGAAGAAAAATCTGTAAAATGTTTTATTTAGATTTTGTTCGTTCAACTGTTTATTTATTTCCCAAAATGAAGCTCTGAATGTTGTTTCAGGGAAGGAAATGAGTGAATCTTTTATGTGTTGTTCACTTTATTGGCTGTAAAAAGTCAAACATGTTGAACATAAAAATCTTACTGAGGAGACGACCTGAGTGTCATTATTAGTACATACAGTATATTTCACATACTGTGCCTGTTGTAATATATCACACAATCATTTAAATGATGTATGAGATATCAGCTCTGCTGATGTTTGACTCTCTCACCTCATCTTTTCTGTCTCTCTTCTTGCAGACAGAAATATCCAAAGTGATGAGGCAGGGGATCGAAGAGATGCTCCGGTTTGAGAAAAAGACAGAAGAGAAAAGAAGAGTTTACACTTATGAGAAGGCAGTCGAGAGGTGAGATCGTTTTTCAGTTGCTGGGTCATTTGAAACGGACTGTTAGACTTCTAGTAGCTTTGTCTGTACAGTCGGCTGATGTGTGTTTTTTTTTTTATTTCTTTTTTCAGGTTGTTGGCTGCAAACCCGACTCTGTCTGAAGACTCTGTGAACATCCTTTTAGAGCGAGGTCTAGTTCGAGAGGAAGGAGGTATGTTTTTATCTCCTCTCCTCCTCACAGGGAGGAATAATCTCTCTCTGCTTTCCTTCATCTGCTGGCAGCTGAATGTGTTTCTCTTTAGCAGGATTTGTGTTCTCCAGAGACCTGCGAGTTAATTTTGTAAGTCATTTTAACCCCCCCCCACCCTCCCCCCCACACACCATTCACCACCACTTCTTTGTTACCTTTGTATTTTTTTTCCACAGGAGGTTTAACATTTAGCTTGTACAGTCTATGTGTGTTTCCTTTTATGCTTTCAGAAAAACCCAGTGCGCATCAGCCTGGAGCAGAGTCTGGAGATGCAGTCGAGGATACGAGCTTCAATTCTAGTTGTTCTGTAAGACGTCCTACACTATCATGATGTTATGTTTCCAGTCACTGATTAGTTGTTTGGTCCATAAAATGTTAAAAAATATCAATCACTGTTTGCCAAAAACCAAGGTGACGTCCTCAAATGTCAACAGTCCATAAACCCAAAGATCTTCAGTTTACTGTCACAAAAGACTCAAGAAACCAGAAAATATTCACATTTAAGAAGCTGGAATCAGAGTTTGGACATTTTTTTCCCTAAAAAATGAGTCAAAACAGTTAATCGAATATGAAAATAGTTGGTGACTAATCAATTTATCCACTAATTGTTGCAGCTCTAGTTATAACAGCCGACATACGGAAGCTAATGTCATGACAAGCTAACAGAAAGTCTCATAGTTTCTAGTTGTGTTCACATTGTTCTCTCTGTACTTTATATTTCTCATAGCTACAGTATGACATAGTAGACAGTAGAATATCTTCTCTCACACTGAGCTAAATATGTTCAAAATCTCTTCCTTCCAGATCAGAAAGCGGCTTTGAGAGAATATTTTCTGAACCAGCCCAAAAGAAATTTGGCTCGACGCTCCTCCAGTGTTTCCGAGACAGAAATGTGAGTTTCCAACTGGGACAGAACCTGAATACAGCTACAACTGTTTGAAGTGGTTTGTGGGGATTATTTTCTGTCTCAGTGAACATCTCTCTCCTCTTGTTTCTGTCTCGGTTTCAGCACACGGTGGTGACGGTAGCAGGCGATCATCACGTCCATCTGAATAATCCTGAAGTCGTCGCTCCGTTTGTGTCTGACTTCCTGTTGACCAAAGTGTTGTCACAGCCAGAAGACAGAAAACACAAGAAGACGTCTAACTTATAAACTAAACACACACACACACAAGCGTTTCACTAACACAAGTGTTTACATTACCAATAGTTAATTTTATTTACAGCACCATTAAAAAAGATGTTTAACTGAACTTTTAACTGGTACTGAAGGTTGGTGTGAGAGGAACACTAGATTAATAATGGACATTGTGAATTGTTCTGCTGTATTTAGACTGTAGTGTTTACAACTTCTGGGCAGCAGATGCAGTAAAAACAGCCATCCTGACTCTCAGCCATGTCTTTCATGTCTTTTGTTGCAGATAGGTTAATAATTTAAAGCTTTCTGATAAATTCATGCCTTCTGCAGCAGCCTAGTTTAAGTGTTATATGGACAAAGCTGCTTTTCCTGTTCAGAGATTCAGCGGATGTTCACCACGAGGCCCGCTCCATTCAAAGAGCATCACGTCTGTGTTTGTTGCTTTTATTCTCATATCTGCTGAACATCAAGCCTCAGTATTCAGCCTTCGTTGTGTTACTATCCTCTGCTAGTTAATCATGTACGCTTCTGGTCAGTTTGAGATGATTGATTTTCTACCTCTCTCCTTCTCTCTTTACATTTAAATAAGTTTCCTGTATAAAAAATGTGCAAGACAAAATCTATTATTATCGTACACAGCGACAAAGTTCTGCTGAAACATGTGGTCATATGACTGATGAGGTGAATTATGTGTTTATCCTGTGACAGTGGGTGAATAATTTATATTATTAATTTATATAGCACTTTTCAGAACAAGCTAACAGTCAAGAAGAAGAAAAAATCAACTAAAAATGTTTAAAAAATCACAACACAAAGGGAGTAAACCTGGAAGTTCATTGAAACACATCCAGTAGAATAATAGAATCACTTAAAAGCAAATGAATAAAAGTTTGTGGTTTTTAAAGAGGAAACTGTGGTGGCTTGATCTTCACAGTGAGGTCTTTCCAGGAGCGCTGACAGGAAAAGCATCATCTCCTTTAAAAGGTAGAAAACCAGATAAATAAAGTCACACAGAATAAAATACACCAGCAGAAAAGAAGAAGTGAACTTGTGTAACATTTAGGAAGCTGCTCACTTCCATTTTCTCATTTATTTCACTAAACTTTATCCTGTTTCATCTCATTTGATTATACACGGGTCCTTTATCTTCTGTCAAGTCCTTATCTGTAGAAGGCTTCTTTGTCTTTTGCTTTACTTTATATCTTTATCGTTTATCTTATTGATATCGTCAGTAATAATTACCTTTGCCCACAGTGCTGAGCCTCATCTTCAGCATTTCTTTGCACAGATAACGTGATGTTGAACTTGAACTTGATACTTGAATGTATGAAGACCTGCAGGCAGACGAGCAAACAGTGAAAATCACAAGCAGTTAAACTTCAACCTTCCTGTGATGTTTGAGTTTCACTGTGCAGAATGACGTATGTGCAGACTTTGATATTTTCATCTGCTGAAGACGGAAAGTTTCTTTGTGCTCATCTTAAATCTGAGTTTACCTATATGAGCAGGATTTGTGACATCACAACTCATTTTTAGCCAATCACGGTCCAGTATTCAACTTACACAAGTCTGATATGGAAGTTTAAGGCCTCCAGTGCACAACCACTGAGAATGAACTTTACGGTGAAGTAGACGACATTTCAAACTTTTGAAATTGCATATTTGCATATTTATAGATTATATTTACATTGAGGGAGAAGGAGTGGATGTATTTTGGAGAATTTAACTTATTTGCAGAAAAAACCATATTAGACACAAACTGTAATTCAAAACAGTCTTTTTATGTTGTAAAATTTAAACGATCTTTAAAGTTGCAACATCTAAAACAACATTGAAGAGATGTTAATACAAAGCTTCAGTGACATGAAGATCTGTTTTGTACAGTCATGGAAAGAAAAGCTTGTGTTGGGTTCTTGCAAAATGTTCTACATAAGACATGGACGACGATACAGATGTAATCTCAGTCTTGCAGTCAGACACTGAGCACCCATCACATATGGATGTAGAAACTGCTCGCTGGGAGCTGAAAGCTGATCAGTGTCTTTTATTTGTGTTGCAGTAATCAGCCAGATTGTGATCTTCAGTACCGACGTTCATTCTAGTCTTTTAATTGTCTTCAATCTGGTGGAGCTTGTTTGAGCAGCACATATCCAAGATACACAGCTGGGCAGTAAAATTCACCCACCAAAAACAGCACAGTGTGTTCAAGAGATTACGTAACTGCAGAGAAAGGAGTGAATGTCAGTGCTGCTGTTCTCAGCAGGAACTCGATGTCACTTTCTCAGACTTGTTCTCCTGGTTGGAGGCCGTCTGACAGACCTCACTGAGGGAACAAACATACAGGGTTGTTTGACTTGTTGGAAGGTAACACCTGCCCCTGCAGTGTATGATGATTGGCTGTGATTGCAGCTCATCATCCTGAACATCCAATCATATTCATTGGTAGCTGTATGTGGCTTTTAGGTTCTAAAGGTCAAAGGTTGCCTGCATGTTTTCTTTGCTGTCTATTCAGCTAAACTGAGGATCATCTGGAATGTCATCTACAATCAGACAAGCAGGTAGTATTTCTCAATAACCAAAACAGGCCCAGTGGATTTTTAACCTTTTCCCACTTCAGGCATCATGAATTTCAATGCTGTGAAATTCTGTATTTGTTGGTTTGTATCAACAGTAGATATGTCAGATCCTCATGTTGAGCTGCAGATTGATGACTGTGATGTGTGTCCAGTTTCAGAGCTCTCTCTACCAGTCCCCTGGGGGGAGATCAGAGGTAAAGTCTGGGGTCCTGATGACGGCCGTCCTGTGCTGTGCCTGCATGGCTGGGCTGATAACTGTGGTACATTCAACACCCTCATTCCCCTTCTACCCAAAGGTGATACAAATTAAACTTTCAGTAAACAACACTGTGATATATTAGCTGTCACCTCTCCTCCGCCTACATTTTGTAAAAGAAATAATATGACAGTAAGTGAGACTGAAGTGTGATTCGTTACATTTGTCTCTGTCTCCGTCCTCTCAGAGTGCAGATGCGTGGCGGTGGACCTGCCAGGTCACGGTCTGTCATCTCATCGTCCTCCTGGAGTCTTCTACTCTTTTCCTGCATACGTGGCGGACGTACGCAGAGTTGTTGACGGTGTGTGAGTTCAAGAAGTTTCAGCACCTTTCTAGCCATTAGTCTCTCTGTAAATGTGATTGTAGCAGGAGGTCGGATCTCCTCAGGACTCTGCGTCTCTGTGGCAGTTAAACCAGCTATAAAGTGATAAATGTAGCAGTAAGAACAACTAGATGTAATCAGATGTGGTGTCTCCTTTAAAATAACTCCCGCAGGTCTCCAGTGGACAAAATTCTCCATCATAGGCCACAGTATGGGTGAGTCACACA
The DNA here is from genome assembly GCF_914725855.1 of Thunnus albacares. NCBI lineage: Eukaryota > Metazoa > Chordata > Actinopteri > Scombriformes > Scombridae > Thunnus > Thunnus albacares. The sequence continues at coordinate 1,015,517 of NC_058108.1, read as the reverse complement.
CCATGCTGACACAGCAAAATATAAATGATGCACATCTGCTGCAATAAAACCTCGTTAAGGTCTGATGTTTCTTTTACTGGAAAAAGATGCTTTTTAAAATCAGGTTTGACTGATTAAATTTGCCAGCAGAGTTTCATTACACTGTGTTGTGAGTAGCATGATCAAGAAAGGAAATAATGCTGAAACAATTTGTGATTTAATCAATAAATCAACAGAAAATGTATCACCAACTTGGTAATTGATTAATCGTTTAAGTCATTAATTAAGCAAAAGTGTAAAATGGTCCCAACTTGTTACTGCTTTTCTGCATCTTTGGGTTTTAGACAAACAAGCAGTTTGATGGCGTCACCTTTGACTTTGACAATGTGTGAAGAACATTTTTCTCTATTTTCTGACATTTTATGAACTAATTGATTAATTGACAGTTAATGAAAATAATCATCTTCCAATCAAAGCTTGAAACCATTTGAATTTAACTTTATGACAACAAAATGACTGATGATGGTTTTTTCTCTACAGGTGGTAACATTGCTGCCATGGTAACTAAGATTCATCACATGCAACTTATCACTGTTTTCACACAACACACATCCTGTTTCAGTATCATGGTTCCCGTATCGTGTTTCCCACAGTTCAGTGCTCTGTTTCCTGAGATGGTGGATGCCGTCATTCTCCTGGACGCTTTTGGATTTATACCTTTATATCCAGTACTTCAACATTTTTATTATCACTATACTGCATATAGCAAGCTGTTAAAGGAAAGATGGTCTGTGTAGATGAAGAAGAAAATGATTCATCAATTATCTCCATGTTCCACTTGGGTCAGCAGGTTTGACTCTCTCACCTCATCATTTCCTTTTCTTGCAGACAGAAATATCCAAAGTGATGAAGCAGGGGATGGATGAGATGCTGCAGTTTGAAAAAAAGACAGAAGAGAAGAAAAGAGTTTACACTTATGAGAAGGCGGTTGAGAGGTGTCACACCACTCCAGTTTACCACTTATGTATATATATGTATATATATATATATATATATATATATATGACTGTTTAACATAATCATCCTAGAGAAAGATAAAATACAACTATTACATTTCTAGCAGCTGTTCATGTACCTGTTTGTAGCTCTTAGCTGAAGTTTTTTATTTCTTTTTTCAGGTTGTTGGCTGCAAACCCGACTCTGTCTGAAGACTCTGTGAACATCCTTTTAGAGCGAGGTCTAGTTCGAGTGGAAGGAGGTACGTTTTTATCTCCTCTCCTCCTCACAGGGAGGAATAATCTCTCTCTGCTTTCCTTCATCTGCTGGCAGCTGAATGTGTTTCTCTTTAGCAGGATTTGTGTTCTCCAGAGACCTGCGAGTTAATTTTGTAAGTCACTTTTAACCTCCCGAACCTTCCACCAACATTCACCTCATCATCTCTGTTAAATATGTTTGCAGCGTTCTGCTCATACAGTACATGTGTGTTTCATTTTTTTGCTTTCAGAAAAACATAGTGCGCGTAACTTTGGAGCAGAGTCTGGAGATGCAGTCGAGGATACGAGCCTCTGTTCTACTTATTCTGTAAGACTTTGATCGTTACACTGAAATGGATGTTTGCATTATAACGTTATGACCTATTCCTGTTTTAAAATGTGATGTTGAGCCCCAAAGCAAATCATACTAAAGATGTTTGAAATCTCTGTTTTTCTAGAGCAGACGAAGGCTTTGGTAAAACATCTCCAGAATCAGACAAACAGAAAGTGACCGACAAGCTTCTTCAAGGCTATCGTGACAGAAATGTGAGTCTTGCAGATGTTAGAAGACATTTACTGTGATGACTGAACCATTGCAGAGCGCCTGGAGGGAGGAGGTTAATCAGACAGACACATTACTCATCTGAAATGCAATATTTACCAAAATGCATTAATTGTGCTGACGTGTGACAGATTTGACTCACCCTGCACGGATGAATAACAAGCAGTGTTAGTGTTTTAAACACTGTGTCTGTGTGTTGTAGCAGACAGATGCACTGATGCAAAAGTAGCACCACAGTATAAACTCAGTGTCTCAGAGGACATTTTTACAGATGTGAACCTCAACATTGACCTACTGAACATGCTAGACGTTGTTCAAGTACAACTGAAGGTGAGAACAGAGGACGTGCATCAACTAAACACTTCTAATTATAGCCTCTTTTCTATTTATAGTTTAACTAGAAGAGTAGAGTGCAGATCTCTGCCAGGTGTGTGCAGTCAAGATGGTGGTGAAGAAAACAAAAACAGGGATTTATTTATCTCGTATCGTGCCGAACTTTAGTGGATCAGAACATATGACAAAGACCAAACTGTGGCCTGCAACAGACCAGGTGAGCCTTGTTTTTAGCTGATTGCCAGAAATCTCATAATACATACCATAAAATGGCGAGGGCTGCTGAAAAGAGGAAAATCTAAGCTTTACGATATGCTCACAAGGAATCTTAACAATGTTTATTTGAATTCACAACACAACCTGCTCTCACGGTACCGAAATTTGGCACCGATTGATCAAACATGGCAACAAGGCATGATTGGTTTATCTGTAGTGGAAACAAGATTCCAAACTGAAGCAGTTGTTGATCACTTGCGGCTAAAAGAGGAGTGAAGCATCAGCAGTCACAGGTGTTATAAAGTAGGTTTTTCAAAAATTGTGAGTCACTGCAACCACGAGAAGTCCTTGAGCGTACAGTCATAACAGTATACACAAAAAATGGCTGATGGATCCACCAGTATGTGAGATGAGCTGCGGACAGAAACACACACGACCAAACACATGATCCCCTCTAGGCTCATGCCTGGTGGAGATAATAAGGACAATATTTATTGACAGTAGCACCAGAGAAAGACTTACATCTAATTACATTCCATTGATATGAAGCATCCTCATTAAATGAAACGAAAGGATCCTCCAGGGTCTAGATACTGGTGGTGGTGGAGCGCTGTAGGGCCAGCAAAGTGGGAGACAGACCCTCTGAACTGAAGGAGAAGAAGAAAGTAAAAGTGACAGAGAAGATTAGATCAGGAGGAAGAAGATGTAAAATTCAATAAAGGAATTGGAGGCAAAACATGTTGTTTTTTTCCCTTTAAGTTAAACTTTTACTCAACTTTTCATTTCATTTCTCTTTGTCTTTCAGCACACGGTGGTGACAGTAGCAGGTGATCATCACGTCCATCTGAATGATCCTGAAGTCGTCGCTCCGTTTGTTTCTGACTTCCTGCAGACCAACGTGTTCTCACAGCAGCCGCAGCCTAGTGGACACACACCAACTTTATAACCAACACACAAACATGTTCTCACATCGTCATTGTGAATTATTACACATCAGGTCTCACTACACTTTTCTCATCTCAGCTCATTTCCATAATATTATATTCTCCATTAGTATAGGTTACTATTTGAACACTATTATAAACCTTCTTTAGAAACCTGGAATAATCAGTTCTAAATGTGGAAATGTCAAATGAATCCAATATTCATAAAATGAACCAGTTAAGTCTTTTTTTTGTAAACTCTTTTTTATTAGTTTTGTAAGTAAAAATACAAACAGAACAAGAACAATTAAGGTCCACAGTTCATCACATAATCAGCCAAATACAAGAAAAACAAGCAAATTAACAAAAATGTAGCAAAACACACACACACACACACACACACACACACACATACACACACACACACACACACACACACACACACATATACACACACACACACAGAAACACGCACACACACACACACACACACACACACACACAAAATGAAGAGTTAATAAAAATACATGATAGTATAAAAAAGAACCTCAAACAGTCCAGTTAATGATGACGTCTGAAGATGTTTCCATTTTTTGTTGCAACTGTATTTCTGTATAAATATATACAACATTGACTTTGCCAGTGGCAATGATACTTTCTACCTCGTCTGCTTCCTGGAAAAAATATTGATTGTTCTCATGATTCAAATCTGAAGGTTTAATTCATATCTTGAAAAGGTTTGTTGGACTGAAAACACACGAGACAGCAGCGGAAATCATTCAAGACCTCATTGTTCTCTCTGATACGTTGTATTTTCTGATTAAACCAGAACTGTTGGAACAATACTGTCACTCCTTTGTGTAATTATTCAGTCATTTCTGTCTCCAGATATCATGGCTCTTCATCTGAAGCTGATCTCTGTAATTCGGCAGTTTTTCAAGGATTGAATCCAAATGTGTGGGCTGGAAATGGCATTAAAACAGATGACATCCTCTGACAACTTTTCATTATGTAGGCCATCTCTTTATTCAGCAAGACACAAAAAAACATTTTTTCAGCTTTTACTCGGGGGGAGTGACTCCATAAAACACTGCAGCTGCCGTCAGTCAGAGCAGATATGAGAGGCGCTGCTCACCCAAAAATGCCCCCCCCCCCTACCCCCCTCCCTCCCTCTCAATGTCACATAAACTGTGTGATGGCCTCGGTGTTAAATGGAGTGGAATTGATTTTACGCAGCAAGCAGCAAGGCGACAAGCATCCAGAGACATCTGAAGGGCTTGCCCCCCCCCCCCCCCCCCCCCCATCCCACTCTCCCTACCTCTTACCACCACCCCCCCTCCCAAAAAAAAAAAAATGATTATAGTTATATAAGTTTCCCTCCCACTCCCTCCATCCTCTCAGCAATCAGCAGGGGTGTTGTCATAGCAACCCCCACCCCTCCTTTGAACGTCAGAGCCGGGAGCTGGAGGATGAAGCCGCATGCAGCTTCTGTCTCTTGTGCCTCTCAGAGAGCACCTGTGATTTTTGCCATCTCACATGCAACAGTAGGAGCTGCAGCAGCTGCCGCGCTGGATCTGGAAATAATCTAATGATTGATCTGACTCACAGCTGCTGTACGTCGCATACCGTCACACAGCTCGAGACCCACTGATCCGGCAGCGTCTACAGGTAAGCACGATGCCTTTATTTACTACTGTGCACTATTTTTAGAAGGCGCATGCAACACCCCTGTGTGTGTGTGTGTGTGTGTGTGTGTGTGTGTGTGTGTGTGTGTGTGTGTGTGTGTGTGTGTGTGTGTGTGTGCAAATTAAAAATCTTGCAGTCTAATAAAAGTGCTTGTCAGACAGTGTACTCTGCCTGCTGGGAGCAGGTTGTGTAATGTCTTTATTGCTGTGCCTCATATCCTACATTTTTAACAAGGGAGCAGGGAGGCTTTCTAAGGAATGACTGCAAATAAAGGGACACAGAGATGCTGCAGTTGTTAATGCGTTACATCTCACCCAGTAGAGAAGCAGTGTTTATAAGTTAAATGAAATAAGTACCACAGAGTAACTCTCCTCATCCACCCTTCCCTAAAATCCCTCCTCTCTCCTGCCATCCATCCATCCATCCATCCATCTCCCCTCATCCTTCTCTTTCCTCCCTTTCTCCTCCATCCATTCTCTATCCTCCGCCCCTTCCTCTCTTCCCATCCCTTCACTCTGACAGCAGTTATGTCGTGGCTCTTCTTGGACTGGTTCGTCCCGCTCTACCTGCTGGTGTCGGTTTTGGTGCTGGCGGGTTTCGGAGCGTGTCTGTACTTCCTCGAGCCCGGGCTGCAGGATGCCCACAAGTGGAGCAACAAAACAATCCGGCATCACCCGCTGGTGGCCAGTGTGAACTGCAGAGATGACGATAGCAATGCCCTGATATGATCAAGAGGGCGAGGCGGAGTGGGCGGCGGGCCATCTGGACAGGGGTGCCGCCAGGACACCGGTGGGATGGGGGGAGCCAACACCTTAACAATGGAGAGAGAGAGAGAGAGAGAGAGAGAGAGAGAGAGAGAGAGAGAATGGAAGAGGAGGATGAGGAAGATAAAGGGAAGATTGTCTGATAATGCAAGCCCGGTCCTATCATTCCAACTTCTCTCTGATCTCTTGCATACTGTAGAGATCAGAGAGAAGTGAAGAAGAAGAAGGGGCTTTAGAGCATTTTCTTTTTTCTTTTTTTTTTTAATGAAGCCAAATGCACAAGGAGGAGACACACAGACAGAGATGGTGAGGTGTGACGAGGACATGTTGCCCTTTAGAAACGTCTTTGTAAATTTCACGCCATCTTATACCGACTTTTACATACGTTTTGTATTTGACAATCACTTTACATGTATCATGAAGTTGACTTGTATTGTGCGTTTAATCAGTGAAAGTGAACGACAAACAGTAAGTGCAATGAATGAGTTGCCAGTGGGGAGGATCAGTCCTCTCTGGCTCTCTGGCAGCTGCTGAGAAGCATGTGGATTGTTAGTGCCACTGTGCCAAAATGGTGTAGTAGTGACTTTAATAAAATATATATATATATACATATACATGTAATGAATAAACACGACTGGTTTGTTCAAGGTGCCAAGATTATCCTGCTGTAGATGGACCAAGATTTCAGAAAATAGTATTTATCAAAGTGTTTTTTTTTCTTCTTCTTTGTTTTCATTGTTTTTACTTGACAGCATGACGAGGGAAACTGTGGGTGTGTAACAGCCCTCTTTTGATGATCATGAGCTTCCTTTTGTTCATACAAAAATAAAATTGTTTAATCCTCAAATTCTCTGCATGTTATTATGAAGTTATACATGACAAAAGCAATATTTAAGATGAAGTTTAAGGTGTCTGTGCTGTGATCAGGCTGCACAGATTCAGATTTCATAGACAGTTTCCCACGAAGCAGACAGAATGAGAGTGGGAGCGAAACAGTGCAGCCTCAGTATGGAGGAATGGAGAGAATGGCACTTGTGTGCCCCGTTACTTCCTACTTCTCTGTTCTCTGTCTCGCACTCTTTGTCTCATTTACTCATTCAGTGTGTCAACAACAAAGACGGAGCCTCAGATAACAGGTCAGTGCTGTTTCTCATCATTTTATACTTTAAAAAAAGGTCATTTTCAACAAAGATCATTGTTTTAGATTGCCAGTGGTGGAAGGTAACTTTACCGTACTTCAGTACAATCTTGACATGCTTGTAATTTACTTTATATACTTTATATTTATACTCTCCTACAGAAAAAGTACTTTTTACTCCACTACATCTATCTCACATCACTACTTTGCAGATTGAAATATTATATTGATATGTATAAAATTATATATATATATATATATTACATTATTTGTTCTTTCTTTCCTATGAACTGTGTGTTTATCTGAGTGGAGAGCTGCTGCGTACAATTGAATAAATAAAGTTGTATTGAATTCAATTTAGTAGAAAACAAATGATGAGCTTATAAAATATGATACATTGTTACAGATTAAATTAGCCATCAGTATATAAATTAGATTAAATGAGCTCATCTTGACCACTACAGTAAAATGATGCTTACACATTAATGTATTAACAAACCAATTGTTTTATATTTAATAATATAACACTCACAGGGGCCGTTTTATTGTCACAATGATTGCTTTTACTTTTGATACTTTAAGTGCATTTTTCAGATACTTCTGTACTTTAAGGGCCAAATGTATTAAATGTATTTTGAATGCAAATCTTTTATTTGTAATTTTTGTTACCACGTTTACAAAAGTGAAGGATCTGAAAAGTTCTTCCACCACTGTCAGATTGTGAAACTTACATAATTTCTGCATTGCATTCATCACCACACATTCTTTCTCATCTCCTTCCTCCCAATTAATGCAAAACAGAATGAGTGTTTCTGACCGTCTGGAACCTTTGATCCCTCAAGTATCTGCATCCTCTGGAGAAGCAAAGGATCCTCCGTCAGTCTGTTTGTCTCCTCTCTCCCTCTCCTCGCCTGTCATCAAAAAGAAAGCAATTCAAATTCCATCATTTGATGACAGGGGAGTCACATGCGGCACAAAGCAGCCGGCCACTGACAGGTAAATTCAGCTGCAGCTTGTATTCTAGCTCAGTTTGATGTGTTATGTAGTAAATATTGTACTTAATATTGCACTTTTTCATCCGTCTTTTAGCTCCAGATCCTTTGTTCCAATTTCTTCATCCATATCTGCTTCAGTCAAGACATCTGGTCAGCCCTCTTGGAGTAAATCTTATCAGTATTCACAGAGAAACTGTGCAGAACGAGCTTCAACTCTCCCAAGGACCAAACCCAAAACATACAGCTCACCAACTCTCTCTGCAAAGCCCAGCATCTCCATTTTTCCTGCTCCAAAGCCAAATTCCTCTCCCACTCTGAGACCAAAGCCAAGAGACTCCTTTCATCTCTCCGCCTCACAGCTGAGTGATCCTTATCCATTACCACCCAAGCCAAGAGTATCTCCGATTCTGACTGTCCCAACACCCAGACTGAGTCCGTCTCCAACGTCTCTGTGCCACGGGAAGAATTTGGACGGCCAAGGAGCCAAGCAGCCTTCTCCTGTTGCTAAAGAAAGACGTGCTAGATCGATTGCCATCTCTAATACTAAATATGAGTCTGAACATAGTTTCTCAAATGAAGCAAAGCATGACATTCTTGACCAAGAAGCTTTACTGGACTTTACTTATCCCGAGTTGAGAAGAGCGTATTCGATTTCAAGCACAGAATTCCGACATCACACTCGTCCTTACGCTGACTCCCAGAGACCAGCAGCCACCTCTCTGAATCCCTGCTTACTTGGATTAAGTAAAACAGGAACAATTGCAAAAGATAAACCAAAGCCTCCTCCTAGGAACATAGACATTAGTGCAATCCCTAAACCAAGATCAAACATCAAACAGCAACAGGGAACAACAGGAACACAAACATCTCTTGCAGAGTCTGAAGCAATTAAGTCTGCTAATGTTGTTCAGAGAGAGTCTCAGTATGGGAATTACACCCAAACTGCAAGTGTGGCCTCCAATCACCCGTCATATGAACAAATGCATTCTGAGAGAAGAGCAACTTCAATGATTCCCAAAATGTCTTATTCCACAGCTGTCTCGCCCAACGTGGAGGGCAGGAGAAGGCGATTCGACTTGAGCAGTGAAACAAGGGTGGGCTCAGCGTTCGCTAATCTCAGGAGGAATCAGAAAGAAGACACTACAAGGGCAATTGCAGGAAATTCGTCTAAACTCTCTCAACAAACTGTGCCATCTCAAATGATCAAATCCCCCCAGAAAGATAGATTCTGGTCAAAGGCCCAGAGTCAAACTACCCAGATGGATGTACAGAGTAGAGTAAGTCAGTCCGACTGTGTTTTGAAGGATTACAGCTGCCAGTCAGGAGACATTGATCAGGAAATCGAAGAACCTCAGTGTGCACACAGATTAAATCGACTTAAGACATGTCTGGTGGCACCTCAGACACAGGAGGCCTCCCATCCTGCTTCTCTTGAGCGCACCATATCACAAACTGGAACTGCTTTACAACACCAGTTAGATCGCAAACAATCCCCCGGGCGAAATGAAAACCACAAAGAGGCAAATCTCAGTGACACAGGACTGAATCAAACAGATATTTTATCAGCACCTGACTGTCACTGGGCACCCACAAAGCTACTAGAATATCCCTCAGAAAAATGCGGTGTAAGCTGGTCTGTGGCGCTCTGCCCGCTCAACACAAACAGTTTTGGCACCAGTTCAAAGGGGGTATTTGACCTGCCATCCCAGCCACAGCATAGAGTTTACCAGAGACCAGAAGAGACAACAGCAGCTTCTCTCCCAGCAAAACAGCTGAATTACTCTCAAGCAGAGAGAGCATTTATCATGGAGGAACCAGAGGACCCCTATTACGTCACCATGTATTACCCGGGTTCAGTGTATGTGGGTGAGTACAGAGTTATCCAAACCACTTGGGAGACTTTAACCGAACATAGTGGACTAATTCCTCAAAGCATAGATGACAGGAACTCTTTCATCTCTTATTCTGACCTGTTTTTTTGTTGTTTTTTTTCAATCTATTTTGGAAAAGAGTTCAATAATTTCCGATCTGAGGGGGGGGGGGGGGGGGGGGCGGGAACTCAGACGAGGAGGTGGTCAAAGAGGATAGAAGAGCGACTTAAGACGTCGCTCCTTATCAGCAGAGTAACAGACATGCTGAAGAGCAACGTTGGTTAACAGAGTGTATCAAAGTGAGTAGAGCCAAAAAAGAAAAGCCACAACAGCACTCCACGGAGACAAACAAGAACACGCAGAAAGGAAAGCACAAGAAGGACGAAACGAGAGCAATTCAGAGATAAAGTGTGAGTACTGTGCTGCCAGTATCCTGTTCGACCACGGTTGCTTCCTGTTCCTATTTTAAATTAGTTATACAATATCACAGCAACACTTTCAAATACTGTATAATTACTGGTGGTTAAGTTAAGCTACCCCAGCAAATCCTGTTGTAGTATCACAGGGGATTTAAAAAAACACCCTATTGAGGATCACAGATGCACTAGGATGCTTTTTATGATGTTATTATGCAGTGCTACCAACCTTTGTGACTTGTGACCCCTTAAATTGAGGCAATATCTTCTTCCCTCCTCAGATTGTTTCAGTTTTAGAGGACTTGGGGTAAAACTGTTCAAAACTTCTCAATAATACCATCCACATTAAATTCCACAGCATCTCTTGATTCATTATTCAAGATAGCTCTGACCTCAGTGAGTTTTATGAAGGACAGATGGTCATCATCTGTGAGGCTCATGAATTCCTGTGTCTTCATTTATAAGGCCTTTCTGTCTACATAGCAGAGATATTTTACATCCTTTTTTAAGTTTAAAGTGAGCAACTATGACAACCAAGGATGGGTGGATTATTATTATTAGTAGTATTAGTATTAGTATTAGTATTACATGTGAAAGGCCCCCCCCAACCCTCTTACAGAGGCACAAGACACCCAGACTGACAGAGATGCAAAACAATTGGGAATGTTTCAGACATTTTGCAGGTGAACCAAAATTCTCAGGTGTCGTTGTCAGTTCAAAAACTGCACCTGAGAGGCTGTCTGACTCAAGCTATAAAAAAAGCTATAAAAAATTCATAGGAAACCATCAAAGAAAGACTGAGATGCTTCTTACAGAGGAGGTGTTCTGCTGTTAAACTGGTTTGAACTGATTTGCTAATTTCACTGTATTTTAATGAAATCTTGTCGGTATGATGTGAAGATGTAAGAAGGGGATAAAATCAACAAAAACAAATATTGCATTGGATTTTGTTGGCAAATTATTAATGTTAAAAGACAGACCAGGATCAAAAGAACAAGATGAGGACTTTTAACTGAGCTCTGTGACTGTTAACTTCAAACCGAGGCTCTCTGGCCTATGGGCTTCCTGACCCTACGAGCCTCTGGGACCCGTCCAGTAATCCCTCCATGACACCAGGTCACAGGATAGATTAGCTTTAAAAGTTCCTCATATAAACTCTGAACTGGGGAGGAGTGGTTTCCAATATGCGAACTGAAAACACACTGAAGTTAATTCAATTCAATTCAACTCAATTTTATTTATATAGCACCAAATCACAACAAAAGTCGTCTCAGGGCACTTTTCACATAGAGTAGGAAGGGTGGCGGCGCAGAGAAGCAGAGCAACAACAACAACAACAACAACAACAACAATAGATACATGACTTGCAACAACAAACAGCAGCAACAGCAGGGGAAGAACATCCCCACAGCCACAGGCCAGAGCCCGGTCCCGGGGGTTTCCTGCAGATGAGAAAGCACAAAGAACTCCGGAGAAGAAGTCAACTTAGTAACATGCAGTAATGATATATGAATACATATAGATGGAGAGGAGGAGGAGGAGGAGAGAGGAGCTCAGTGCATCATGGGAAGTCCCCCAGCAGTCTAGGCCTATAGCAGCATAACTAAGGGCTGATCCAAGGCGAGCCTGGTCGGCCCTAACTATAAGCTTCATCAAAAAGGAAAGTTTTAAGCCTACTCTTAAATGTAGAGAGGGTGTCTGCCCCCCCGGACCAAATCTGGAAGATGGTTCCACAGGAGAGGAGCCTGATAGCTGAAGGCTCTGCCTCCCATTCTACCTTTAAAGACTGTAGGAACCACCAGTAAGCTGCATACTGGGAGCGCAGTGTTCTAGTGGGGTAATACGGTACTATGAGCTCTTCAAGGTATGATGGTGCATCAGAGACATTTGTTCCTCTGAGTGACTTTTAAAAAAAAGCTTTTTAATATTATTTGTGATTGATCTAATTAGTATTTCTGTGTTATGATCGTTTAGAGTTACTTCAATGAGGCGTAAAGTTGAACTAACTAACAAAGCAACAATCAGAGAAAAGGCAGACAAAATATAACATTTTTTTGAAATAATATTTTTTCAAACATCATCCCACTACACCTCTGATTCAATCTAATCTCTACCTCTTGTGGGGAGGGGGTGGGGAGGCACTAACTATATTCTTCATTATAGTAAACTGAACTTGCAGTTATATTTTTAAGTTTCTACACATTTGATCCAAAACAAACTAGATTGAATTTACCTCATCATAATGCAATCCCAAAAATAGTCTGCATCACTGACAGAAGACACTGTACCAAAAAATGTCCCTTTGAGGTAAAGTCATACTGCGCGTGCGCGCTGCATCTCCTCACTCCCTCTCCTCTTGTCGCCTTGGTAACGGGAAAGGGGGGTCGCGGCCGGAGGGAAGGAGCGTAGAGGTACCGAGACTAATCACAGGACCGCTCCTCGTCTTATTATCTCTGTGTTGGATACACATCGTTTGTTTTCGGACCCAGAGCGACAGTATCAGTCAGTCAACAGAAAGCCCGTCTCCTCCTGCAGCTCAACTGAACGGGAATCGGTGAGTGTGACTCAACATCAGCGGGCTGAAGCTAACGGCTAATACGGAGCTGCCGTTAGCCGTTAACGTTATTATCCAGCATGACTGAAGAGAGACAATGGGGTCGACAGGCTGTGATGGAGCCAACCTCCAAAACCAGATAAAATGTGTTCAGCTTCAACATGGAGCCACAATATGTCGCCTTTCATTTGTTTGACCACTCAGAACAAAGATAAAGATATTTTATTGAGGAAGCAGCTCGTAGCTTTCATGTCAGCAGAGCATCATCACATATTATATGTTTCAGCCTCGTCTTCAAGTGTGATGTGCCTTCAGGATTTAGCTCAAAATGAATGTGGTGATCTGTGGGTGTGTGTGTGTTTGTGTATGTATGTGTATGTATGTATGTGTGTGTGTGTGTATGTATGTGTATGTATGTGTGTGTGTGTGTGTGTACCTGGTCTTCCTCATGTTATGGGAACATAACTCTGTTTACACAGTCATGTTGTGGGGACTCACCTTCCTTTTAGGGACAAAAAACAAGTCCTCACAACGTAAATAATTAATTCTGGGGTGAAGACTTGGTTTAAAGTTAAGGTTAGCTTAAGGTTATGTTAAGGTTAGGGTTAGTTGTGGTTGTGGTTATGAGAAGGAGAAATCTCCAGGAATTTAATGTAAGTCAATGTAATGTCCTCTGAAGTGATGGAAGCATGACTGTGTGTGTGTGTGTGTGTGTAAGCAGCGAGGAGCGGGGGGTGGGGGGGTGGGGGCAGAGCTGCATGACCGTTGACTATTGTGAATCAAAGTGACAGCCCGCTGCCTCACTAACCTGTGTGATCTGTATCCACGACTGTGGCTGCGCTGACTTAAAGCACGGCAGCAGGCTGCTCCATGTGTACACCCCGGGGGGCTTACTTACTGTAACTTGCCTGTTTCTGTTACCATCTGCCTGCACTGCTTGCTTCACTTAAAGGGTTGGTTCACCCAAACTCACTCATCTAATCATATCAGTGTTTATTTTTACATACACATCATTTTAGAAACATTAGGGCTCCAACTAATCTGTCAGTCATTTTCTTGATTTATCAGTTAGTGAAAAATAGTGAAAAATGTGTGACACTGTTTCCCAAAACCAAAGCAACCTCAAATCTGTTCCCGAGCAACAGTCCTCAACCCAAATATATTCAGTTTACTATCATAGAAGACAAAGAAGAAGCTGGAACCAGAGAAGCTTTGTATTTTTTTCTTTAAAAAATTACTATTGACTATTAAAATAGTTGGTGATAAATTTTCTGTCAATCAACTAATTAACTAATCATTGCAGCACTAAAAAACCTAAACATGTTTTTTTTTGTTGTTTTTTTTCAAAGAATGATGACCAAGACATGTCCACAGTGATACATTTAGTAGTTAAAAATAAACACGTCAGTTCTCTCCTCTGGATAAAAAATGTAATGGTGACACTAAAATGACCTCAAACATACTTATACTCATGTGATATCTGCAATAAACTAATATCAGCTGATATATGAGCCCAAATAATAACGCACTATCATGCACTAGTGATTGCTGTGTTTGACTGTAACTTATAGTGGAATACTGCATTTTATGAGGATACTAATAAAGAAAGTACATTTGATGTGGATCCATCAGATCTGGCCAATACCTCATTCACTTAATAAGGTTGATGTCTGTGCCAATCACATCTTCATTATATTCAGAAAACTCAGCAGCAACATCTCGTCTGTCAAATGTTGGGACAGAGACAAAACGCATCTCAAAGCTTAAGTGACTCGTTGGCACACAGATAGTTGTGAGATGACCTAAGTTATTATTGTTATTATTATTATTATTATTATTATTATTATGAATCACATTTATGTAACATTTTGATGATTAGTTATCATAATAAGTGTATTTAGTATAGCACCTTTCACAGAAATAAAGTTCATTAAGTGCTTCACAGGAATAAAAGTTCAAATTAAGACCATAAAAACATACATACAATAAAAACATGTCACAAGTTAAAGTTAACATAAAAACAATCATTATACATCACACACAACTCAAGATGACACAAAAGCCAATTTAAAACGATGAGTCTTCAATAGTTTTTAAAAGCTTCTATGGAGAATGCAGACTGTATATGTAAAGGGTTTCATAGTTTTGGAGCCACAATTGTCACCTTTAGTTCTTCAGCTGAGAGCGAGGTACAGTCAGGAGGTCCTGGTAGAAAGACCTAAGTGACCTACTGGTGATACAGGGATGGATAAGATCACTGATGTACTCAGGTGCCTGTCCATGCAGGACTCTATACGTGATAACAAGAACCTTAAAATGAATCCTAAAACAGATTGGAAGCCAATGCAAAGAACTTAAAATAGGTGTAATGTGAGTCATTCTGCTGGACCTGGACCCAGCTGCAGGCTGTGAACCCTGTATGGACATTGTCAATGAACTCCAATAATGTCTCAATTAAGTATATCTGTGTGACTAGATGTACATGAGAAAATATGTTTTTATTATATACTGCAGTTATTTTTGCTGAATCAACCCTTTAACCCTGTTACAACATCTCATTCTTCAGTGTAGAGCGAGTACAGAGAGGAGAGGCCTCAGCTGCTCCACTGGCCTACTTCTTAATGATGTGGGAGTAATTTTATTTTTATCCTCCTCTTCCTCTCCTCTGTAGACATGTCAGACGTAGTTCCTCCGGAAGTGAGACCCAAACCAGCTGTCCCTGCCAAGCCCCCAAATGTGGGGGCTCCTTCCCCTTCCAGCCCCTTCCCGCCCCAGGGGCCGGGCATCGGAGGAGGTGGGGTCTCGGCTCCACCTCCGAGTGGCATCCCGGTCCCCATCGGGAGTCACGGTCCCAGCCACGGAGGCGCTCATGCTGTGAGCCACAGCGTGGGCCACAGTGCAGGCCATGTCGGAGGTCACGCTGCAGCTGCACACACTGGAGGTCACGCTCATGTTGGCTCCCACAACGCCGGCAGTGGATCCACTCTGCTGGGGTACATCGGCATTGACACCATCATTGAGCAGATGAGGAAGAAGACCATGAAGACTGGCTTCGACTTTAATATCATGGTAGTAGGTACGTCACAGAAACCTGTGAATTAGGTGAAAAAGGTTTACACATAACACAACCTGCAAAATATCTTCAAATATTATGTCTTTATTTTTATCCTTTGAAAGCAAAGCACAGTTCTTCTGTCATACCTTCCTGTCTCTCGCTCTTTATCTTCAGTCTCATTCATCTCAGTTTTTCTCCTCCCTCTCCTCTCAGGTCACAGCGGTCTCGGGAAGTCAACTCTGGTGAACACCTTGTTTAAGTCCCAGGTGAGCAGGAGGAGTGCAGGGTGGACCCGTGATGACAAGATCCCCAAAACTGTGGAGATCAAAGCAGTGTCTCATGGTGAGTAGAGGGAGAGAGCCACAGCTCTTTCTCTAGAGACGGACATTTATAGTAGCATTTAATTCGACAGAGAAAATTAACGATCTTTGACCGTGTTCTTAAATCTTATAGCCTTCCTCTATCAGTGCACTCTGGTAGCTGTTAAATGAGTCTGCTATTTATTTACAGCTGAAATACAAACGCATGAGCCAACTTCTGCCTCTCCCTGTCCCTTCAAAAACTCTGTTAATGGACAGTTAAGTGTTTGTATGATTCCTTCAGATGTGTCTTCTGAGAATTTGTACTGAGCATCCATTTTTCTTGCTCTGTAGTTATTATCATATTGAGATAATCCGTGTACGTGGAAGCATGTCTGATTCACATCAGTTTGAGGAAAGTATCTCTACCAACAACACAGGAAGAAGGTGTTTGTCTGCAAAATGTCTAAAACTGAATAAATGGATTCGGGTTAAAGTTGTTGGGCAGATCACTGACAGATGACACACCTGCGTCTGAGACTTCTGCTATTACACATTATTCTGCTGCAGTGTCAGTGTAAGATCAAATAAGGCTGGGTAATATATCCTTATTCTATCAACCAGATATCGTCTTAGATTTTGCATGTCGTAACATCATGATATGACATAAGTGTTGTCTGTTCCTGGTTTTATAATTGAGGTCTAATAATATATAATAATATCAAGGTATTTGGTCAAAAATATTGTGGTGATATGTTATTTGATTTTGCCAGTCCTAAGCTCAAACATTGTGGATTTCTAAGAAAAGTTGACTGTTTTCATGGTGCAAAGCAGGCGCTCAGGCAGGACAGACAAGGAGGCAAAAGGTCCAAAAAAGGACAATGTATGATTACAGAGCTGGTCGGGTAAAGATCAAAAATCTGTGAATATAACACCATATCCATTAAACTTAGGTTTAATTACATTGATCAACAGTTTTTGGCGGACATAAGGCGTCCATAGTTCTTTGATTTTCAGGCATATTTCCATATCATTAAGAGCCAAGTCAGATATATCGGAGTTTCCCACCTAGAATTACAACTTGGATGTTGACGTGAGCGCTATTTACACGTCACAAACCTGTCGTTGCAGCATAAGGGGCAGGTTCTGTATGTATGTATATGCTGGGGAGCTAATGAGGGGATTGAGAGCAGGTGGGAGTGGAGGTCAGGTGGTGCTGAATGGTGGGAGACACTAGAGATTACTGCATGACAGGGAGGAGAATGACACATGCTTTAAATGATAAACACAGGTAAATGTGTTTGCCAACTGTCTGAAATGTATTAGTTATCATAAGCTACTATATATAATGTATGTAAATAACATGTGTTTTATTTATCTGAGCTTTATGATGAATTTCTTGATTGTCGAGCACAACTATCTACATTGGAGTTGGGTAATAAACAGCTTGACCTTATTATGTCTACATCTCTTTTATGACTAAAACTCTGATTATTTCATGACAAACTGTATTTAGTCATCAGTACAGACTGTTCTTGGACCTCGTGGTTCCCTCTGGATCCCTGACAGCTTTTACTTGACACTAATTCAACATCCTGAACTGTGCAGCGGTGTTTTTCTGATGATATTTGCTTACACACACACTGTGGCTGTATTAACACCTCTTTGCATTTTTATTTGGATTCTGTTTGACAGACCGAGCTTTTGAAATTGTTGGTTGCATTTCACACAACCTCTGTCATCTTCAAGCAAAATCTCCTCAAAGTGCAGACTGTAGCAACCCAGACAGTCTATGTTTATCTGCTTGTCTGTTACATTTTCATTATAATAGGACGTCTCAGATGAGACGCCCAAGCTCTACAGTTAAAGAAGAGCCTCTTAACTCTATTCTACAAATATCGGAGTCTGAGAGACTGGCCTATATATTCAGGCTTACTTAGTTTGTCTTGAGTCTAATACAAGCTAGAAAATTGCATAAGATGACCTAATTTGAAGCCTGAAAGGTTTGCTGCCATAACGCCTGACAATCTCATAAATAATAGCTGTGTTGCCATGGTAAAAATCAATGACCTCTGCTGACAACTGACACTAAGAGGTAAACATTGCTCAAATTGTGGTTTGCTAACAATGTTGTGAAGCGAGCAGTCAGAGCTGTTTCACTCGTCACTGAGTTAAAAACCTCCATGTAATTGTGGAATTCTTCCACTAAGCAGAAGCTTTCTGCTGGAATAAGCAGAACTGAGCAGCAACAATCCAATTAGCCATTTTGGTTTGTAAAGAGCCCTAAATGAGCTGAAATACATAACAAATAACACATATTTAACACCACTGTGTAGTATTTAAAAATGTCTGACTGTGGTTCCCTTCCCCCAGTGTTAGTATCACTGTTGCAGACAGCTACGCAGGCCTTTTTTTTTTTTTTTTTTAATCTGTTGGAAAGTCTTCAGGACGTAGCGTGCAGCACTGTGCTCATTATGTTATCTGGGACTGGTGAAGCCACTGGACTGACGTTAAGATATGCAGGAGTATTCATGATTGTACAGCAGCAGGGAAACGGTGGTGATACGTCGGTGTTTAGTTGCTTCACTTTACATGATCATGCACACATTGCCTGCGGTTGACAGTGACCTGACATTTAATGCCCTTGCCAGCAGCGTCAGAGAGCAGCCAAACAGCAGCAGCAGTGTGTGTGTGTGTGTGTGTGTGTGTGTGTGTGTGTGTGTGTGTGTGGCATCACATCCAGATGTTCAAAATCTCCCATCAAGTCATTTAAACTGTGTCCTGTGTCCCTAGCTTCAATACTATTTCTCTGATTATACTAAACAAAAACATTTGTTCAATATCTTTAACATTCAGTTGCGTAAGATTTAAAGTATTTTCACTCTGACTTTGTTCATTTATTTGTATGTGTGTTTTATACAGTGATTGAGGAAGGTGGTGTGAAGATGAAGCTGACAGTTGTTGACACTCCAGGCTTCGGAGACCAAATCAATAATGACAACTGGTGAGTTCCCCCAACTCCTGGATTATTAAAGCCTCATGAATATCACTACTGCGATATTATACCAAGCACTGTTTTCACTTTTCACAAACAAAATTGTATTTTAGTTAAGTTGCAACTTTTCAAAAATAACATGCAAACAACTCTTAGTTCCACTAAAATCTATCGACAAGTTATCAAGTCAATTTTTCTTTTTCTCCTTGTTTTTCTTTCTTAACTAACTTCTTCTTCTGTATCTACAGCTGGGAGCCCATTTCCAAGTATATCAATGAGCAGTATGAGAAGTTCCTAAAGGAGGAGGTCAATATCACCAGAAAGAAGCGCATCCCTGACACCAGGGTGCACTGCTGTCTCTATTTCATCTCCCCAACTGGACACTCGTGAGTTAAACTTTGTCAAGACTAGAGCAGCAAAGTAATCACTTAGACCATCCTTAAGTATCTGATCTTAGTGTTTAGTAATGTTGGTAAAGGCATCGAAGCTGTGAGAGAAAAGCATACGTATATACACAAGCACAAAGTGTTTGTGCCCCAAAACATTTCGTTTCAGATTAACAAAGCCCTAAATCAAGTGTGCTGCTTTATATTGCAGGCAACACACATGTCTCTCCTCTGAACCCCTCACAATTAGCTCCTGCTGACAACTGTGAAATTGCTCTTTAATGGATAAACGGATACAGTCTTTTGTGCATTAGAGCCAGTGTATCCCATCCTTCTTAGCCAGAGTAATTGTGACCGACAGGGTGTTTTGTGAGCAGGCAAACAAGAACTGGGACGCAACCATTGTCCAACGATAAGCCCACTTTTCAAAACCATTTACACTGTAAATCTTTTATAATTGCTACAAGACCAGGGAAAGGTAATGAGACGTATGACAGAGAAAATCTCTGTGCCTCCTCTATTTGTTATCCTGATCGTCTTGTCACTTTTAAGAGCATATGAGCCTTCTGGGAGAATCACAGCTCCTAATTCAGCCTACTTACTCTCTTTTCTGCTCTCTCTCTGCCTACCTGCCTGTCACAGTCTTCGGCAGCTAGATGTTGAGTTCATGAAGCGCTTGAGTCACTCGGTCAACATTATCCCAGTGATCGCAAAGGCAGACACGATGACCATTGAGGAAAGGCAGGAGTTCAAACAGCGGGTGAGCGTTTCACTGATTATCTGACAACCTTCCCAGAATGGCAGATAAATATATCTATTGTTCTTGACTGGCTTTGGTTTGTGCTGTAGGTGCGGAAGGAGCTGGAGATGGGCGGGATTGAGTTTTACCCACAGAAAGAGTTTGATGACGACATGGAAGACAAGAGCGACAATGACAAGATCAGAGTAAGTGGTTCTGTTCTTTCTTTGACACTCATTTGTCCCATGATTTTCTTCCTCTTCTATTTCCCACCCCTCCTTTCTAACCCAACTTGACCCACATTAAACCAAAAAAGGCACAAAACTGTCGGCTCTCCTCTTCACACACACATGCGTTGCCTCCTCATAGCAGAATGTCAGGGCACTGGAGCATGTTGTGTACTTGTTTCATCTCAAAAACCTTGTGCAGCTCCTGTCGGTACACTGAGCCTTATTGACATGTCTCTGTCTATAGGAGGCGATGCCCTTTGCTGTGGTGGGCAGCGACAAAGAATATCAAGTGAATGGCAAACGGGTTTTGGGGAGGAAAACAGCGTGGGGAGTTGTAGAAGGTGGGTGATATGGCCTTTCTTTTTAAAGTAACATTTATAGTATATCCCCTTAGCTACAGAGATGATATTGATAATAAGATATGACATTTGATTCTGTCCTTATTTTCTTTTGTTGCAGTTGAAAATCCCAACCATTGTGAGTTTGCTCAGCTGAGAGATTTCCTAATCAGGTAAGATAGTTTTTAAAAACCCATCGCAACACAGTGAACAGCACAAGACCTCGGGGTTGATTTTGAACCATAGTGGAAAACTCTGTCTCTGGGTATTTTAACAATAATGTGATTAATATGTGAGTAAAAATTAAAACATATTTTTTATAACTAATATGAGAACCATCATGTTTAGGAGCAAAGTTGTGTAATTGTTTATCTACAAGACAGTGTTTACGAAGGTTTACGTAGCAAATCCACTGTTTAATATTTATTGTTTTTGTGGGATTTTAATACTGTATGTGTAAACACAAAACACATGGATCAGTGAGCTTTTAAAACATAAAACTAATTTCCAGCAGGACAACATAGTGGAGCCTTTAGTAGCTAAGGAGCCAGATATTTCCCTCAGGAGTTGGTGAAGACCAAAGCAGAGCTAAAAGGAGAGTGAATATTGGACTTAAATTCACCAGGTGACCCAGAATGAAGGCTAATGTTGTTCTGTGTCTGTTGGATGTCTAAACAGAGCAACCTCAACAACATTATGAGTGTTGTTTGCAGCTAGTCCCTCTAACCCCAAGGGGCCAAAAATTTGTGTCAAATCCCACTGTTTCCAATTGCTTCCTGGATCCAGTCATGTTTTTACAGTTAATAGGAATTTAGTACTGCATTAAACCCAAAACAGAAGGATCTGTAAGCTGTATTAAATAAAACTCAATAATAAAGGTGAAACCTTCTTGTTCCAAATATATGCAAATTGTTCCTCTCCATGTCTCTCTGTCTCTTTTTCTCAGGTCTCATCTACAGGATCTGAAGGAGGTCACTCATAACATTCACTATGAAACCTACCGTGCCAAGAGACTGAACGAAAACGGAGGTCTGCACCCCATATCCTCCAATGACACCCAAGAAAGCAACCTGTAAACAGTCAATTAGGGGAATTGTTCAAAGTGAGAGCAAAAACAGTGCAATGAAGCAGATAGATAAATCTTCAGTATATTATCGTCATTATCATCGCGGCATCGCTGCATGCTTGGATAAACATTTAAATCTGTATAAATTGGTGTCATGTAGACATGTCATATGTTTCTTTTTCCAAACACCACCCATCATTTTCTCCACTTTCTCCCCCAACATCATCCCCAAAAACACATATCAAACCCTTCTAGTTCACCTCCTATGAATATTTGGAAGAAAGGACAGTCCCAACCAGAGACATAGTGCCATTAATGTAATTTTATCTACTGCCAATGCCTTGCCATTTCTCATTGTCCGGGTAGTACAAGCCTAGGAAGTGCCACATTATGATGTGTAAAAAAGTGTGTCATTAAAGTTATTTAGTATTGTCTTGCAACTGCTGTCTGGATTCAGAAAAACAAAATGATTTGCTCTAAATGTTTAAATCATAATTCCTGTACAGAAGTGATACACGAGGCAGCTCTGCAGTTGACTCTATACAAATTCCTTTTTTAAAAATTCTCAGCAGTAACTGTTCATTTGAAGAAAGAACCTCGTTGCTTTACTGTCTAGAGGGCTTAACAAAGATTACAAGCTGTGCTGTCTTCTTTTATATCCACCATCACGAAGGAAACTAATGAAATTTCTCTAACGATCCTTTGGCCTGTTCACGTTTAATCTCTTGATTTTAACACAGTTTGCATGCACAGACCTGCATACTAAGATGAGAGACAGCTGCAACATCAGTCACATATGAAATGCAATTCTGCGGGCGGCAGTATGAGTGTAATTAAAGAGTCCACAGGGTGCATGACTGTGCATACTGCAGATTATGTGATTCCATGCTGAACAGTTCAGGGACGATTCAGCTTAGCTTTGTTACACAGCAGTTTGTATAGAGCGAAGAACTGTGGTCCAGTGCGTTTGTGACAATAAGCATTGGCTGACTATGCTCTTGCAATGACGAATAATGATTGAAGGATAATTATAAAACAGATCAGTAAATATTATATAATTTTTCCTGAATTCAGATTGACTTTGTGACCTGTTCTGCCAGATAAATAGACAGATGCACCCAATTTTAAAGTTGATATGAAAGCCCGCAACATATAATTCAACTTGTCTTTACATAGATTAAAAAGTAGTATGACAATAAAGTCATTTAAAAAAAATCTAATTTCATACACACACTCACTCAGCTTGACTGATTCACACATAGTGTAAACTTTTGTCTTTGAAACCCACAGTTATTGTATTTGTTAGGCTTGAAAGTTTTAATGCATTATTCCCTCATCTTACCCAGTGGCCATACATAAAGAGAATATTTTTTGATGCTAAAAACATCTTACACACAGGTGCAATCAGTATACTTAGTCTGATAAACCTGATGGTGAAGAGAAAATTGGAAATTATTATCATTTCTTGTTCGATGTCTTGCACCATGCAAAGTAATTGTGAACATAGCAGAACTATGACGTGGTAACCAGTATTTGTGTAAATGCTGTTTAAAATTTGACCTACTCCTCTTCACCACTTGGTGGCAGCACCCTGCCATGTAATATCAGTGACTCAACAGTACATGAAATAGAGACTTAGACCAAATTTATGTCCTGTCAGATGTTCCAACTGGTGAGATTTTTAAGTCTTTTTTGTAATATCTGTCTGATCCAGTTTTATTTCCTGATGAAGTTTACAGAGTTTGGATCCTCCACTGCTGTCAGTCATAATTAATCTAACTTTCCACATCAAGTTTACAAGAAGTTTTAATAATATTGCCCAATATTCCAAATCAATAATCAACTTTAAATCAATGTTTACTAAGTTTTCTTCAGGATCTCAGTATTTATACTGTTCTGCCATGTACTGTTTGCAGTAGAGCACAAATATGCCAAAACTACAAGTAATTCAATCTTTCAATCTATATCTTTTTTTTGTTTAAAGTTGAATCATCATTTTATACAATCATACACGTTTGTGCGATTTTGATATGAAGTGTGATGTCTGCAACAACATGATAACAGTTGTCTGTGATTTTAGTGCAGTCAAAGATTTTCAAGCAGAAAGTGGAGACGGTATTACAGCATCTGTTTCTACTCTGTGTTTACGTGTGCATGCTTGTATCCAT
The DNA here is from genome assembly GCF_914725855.1 of Thunnus albacares. NCBI lineage: Eukaryota > Metazoa > Chordata > Actinopteri > Scombriformes > Scombridae > Thunnus > Thunnus albacares. The sequence continues at coordinate 991,551 of NC_058108.1, read as the reverse complement.
ATTGCCTGTTTACTTACAGCCAGTCAGTTCACACACATCACTGCACCTTTACATCAACTTATCAACTATCTCTGAATGTGTGATATGTGCATCATGAGGTAAAGCACTGCTGTCTTAACTCCTCGAACTAAACAGACGGCCGACGACACACCGATCACTCATCCCTTTCAATCAACTTCACAATGTAAATTTATTTAATAACCACTTTTCTCAAAGTTGCTGTGACACATTGAGATATAATTTCCAGTGTTATATTGAGTTATTTATACATTAATGTCTTATTTATTGTAATTTATTCTTTATTTAATAAAAGCACATTTCCATGTTTTTTGGAAGAGTTTTTTTTTCATGAATGTCTCAACAATGATTGATTTACATGATTTATATTAGAAATATTTATATTGTATATTATATATTTATATTATGCTGATATTAATATTTGTGGATTGTATCATTATTATGACTAGGATTAGTAGTAGATGTATTGTTTTAGGGCAGTCTCAGTTTTGATGTCTCAATTTGAAATATTGACATTCCTGCAGGTGTGTCATGAATTATGATATATCATGAATATAAGGAGTATTTGTTGAGTGAATTTTCAGAAAATCATATGAGAAGCTTGTAACAGCGTTAATATATGAAAGCACGACCCTATACAAACTGTGTCATGTGGGTGCTGTGGGTTGCTGGCTCACCGCCTGCGAGGCAAACTGGAGATCATTGAGAATGCCAGTTAAGAAAAGGGCAGATGTGTGGTACAGAAACAGAAGTTTGATATCCATCATAAACTGCTCCATTGAGTATATTATTGAAAAGAACATTGATATGATCTTGACCACCAGTTGTCATGCAGCCCTCCACAGCCTGAATGTGGAAACATTCTTATGAATTCATTCTGGTCTTTATTGGATTCACTGAAACAACCATCTGTAGAGTCTCTAATGACACTGAGATACATATTGATGCAGATAATGCAGGTGAATACTTAGTACAGCTTGACAGAGAAGCATGGACAGTGTATTTCTGAATAGGCCCTCCAGTGGGTTTTTACTTTTTAAAAAAAAATCTTTTACTAATTTTGTGTCTGCAGCTGCTGCTCTGTCTTTTGGTGTGCCACAAGGCACTATTTTGGGTCCTATACAAATGTCCCACAACTTGCTTCCCCTTGGACAGATTATTAGACACTTTGTTGGTTCCTTTTTAGGTTTCAACTTGACAAGAGGGTTGAGTCAAGAGCGACTGGTTCTTGAAGCTGTTTCACCTCTCATCCAAAAGGCTTCCTCAGTTCTGACTGGTGGGAAGTCCTGGTCATTTAACCTCTCTCAGGGTTAAACATACTGCATCTCTAAGTCCAGTTGTTCTTGACTCAACCCTCTGAATAAACCTTGACCTGGATGACTGAGAATCTTCTCAGACAGGCTTGACCAGGTTTTGCAAGCAAAACATTTTCCACAGAAATGAAACACACATTGAGCTTATCTATCTTAAATGATGTGGAACCAACCAAACACATGTGGCATCACTGGAGAGGCACGTGGCATGAGTGGACACTTCAACACCATCACATGATATTCCACATCTATTTTCCAGTGTCAATAATCAGTACAGTAGCATTTCCTCCCATACCTTTATCGTACTAGATCATAGCCCAACTTTTATGGTCAAAATTTTGGCCAAAATAAGCTGATGATTAATACAGTATTTATTTTGCATCTGTACTGTGCTGAGGTGTTAGCGGTATCAAATGTCATATGTCATGGTGTTGCAGTGGCAGTGGTTTTTTTCAGTCCGGTCTTTCATACAATGTACATTCTTGGATATCAGACCTCAGCATCACCTCTCAGACATCAGGAAAAATAGTCTCATTATTTGAACCAAAGGTCTTTATGAAAATGAAAAAATGTTGTCACGTCTAGTTGTCATATAATTGGACATCAGACCTCAGGGCTGATCAGGGCATCAGGTCTAGCTGACTTTGCTAACACAGCTTCTTCATGTTTATGCCAACGAGAACTGCCTGGAAAGTTGTTGGCTTGTAAATGATGTCAACATATGAGCATGTGTGTAAAGCCTTTGGAGTGGCCATTTTTCTTCCATGTTGGGATAATAAGCACCATAAGCACCAAATGTTAATGTTTATGTGTTCATGAATAAGAAATTTACAAACAAAAAAGATTGGATACAGTAAATATAGTTCTTCTCCATGTAACAGTAATATACTGTTTCTCCTGCTTTATAATTGTACAGAAGTTAGTACTAACAAACATCCAGTCAAAGGTTTGTGTAGTTACTGTTGAGAAAGAAATAATCTGACAAATAAACAAGTTGACAAATATTATGGTAATTCATTATTTATTTACTTTAGTTTTTAAACGTAGATGCACAAACTGAAAATTACCTTTGCCAATAGAAGGCAACTTCACGTGAAAGATGGTAGCTACACATTGCCAGTTTCTTTGATAACGCCTGAGGCCACTTTCTCACCTGACTGTGTCCTCGTATAACTTCTTGATAGAATTTTGTCTGATGCCAGAGAAGGTTTGAGAACTGATACCTGATGCCAAAAGACAGATACCTGATGTTTGATATCAGATGCCTGAGGTCTGATGTTCATTCATACGACGCCTTGGACTTGACATTTGTTTTTCCTGTGACTTGAAGCCTTTTAGTTTAAGCAGTGATACCATTTTGAGGCAATACTGAGGTGTACACCACCTAAAGTGTTCATCATTCCTCACATTATATTAGCAGAGAGTTTGCTCATACTACCAATCCCACTGAAAATCAACACCCCAGCTCATTGTTTTGATGTGCTGGTTTTAGCACTTTTGAACTGGAGAGGGCCAGACTAGCTGTTCCCTTTGCTTCCAGTCTTTACGCTAAACTAAGCTAAGCTATGCTAAACTAAACTAATCTACTCGCTCCTGTTGATGGTATCAATCACCTCATCTAACTCTCTACCAAAAATCAAATAAAGGAGTTTTCCTGTAGTGTCAAAGTTTTGTAATTCACAAGATGTTTGTATCTTGAGATTTGTGAATTGATAAGTATACAATATCAATATAATTTTGTAAATGCCCAAACAGAACGATGACATGCATTATTCCAAAATGTTTTGTAAAATGTATCAAGATATGGTCTATTGACATATTTTGTATCATAGACATTACAGACACAATTTTCCTCATTATATCATTTGAAAAGGTACTGTTAAATCATTAGCCCATTGGGCCTTTTCAGGGGTCAATGACTACCACCTGGTAACTTAGTCGAGCAATTACACTGACTAGTCAGATGGTGGCAGTTTAACAAAAACTGGTACGGTAAATGTAGGAAAACTGTGATTATAGCCCACATATTTCCTGGGATACATGCGTTTTCCCCATCAGGTTCGTAAATGTGAGATTTTTGAGGTCAATAATCTGTTAATAAGGCTCTAATACAGTGAACACTTGATGGTTTATGTCCTAATCTGAATAAACTCTCCACATCTGTTTGCACACATTTGTTTAGAAAGCTAAAACCCTTATGTTAACCCTTACCTTAACCTCACTGGAGACGTCACACCTAACTCTAACCTAAAAGAGAGATCACTTGCTGAAATACAGTGAACGCTTGGTGGTTGATATCCTAATTTGTTTCAATTATTCATCTACAAGTAAATGTGCACTCGCCGTGCCACGGAGGCCTGCGCGGGAGGTAATTAAAAGGATCCCGGCACGGCAGTGGTGCGTTTTCTTCTCACATTTACCGACTTGATGGGGGAACATGTATAATCAAACAGTTTTGGACTGTTTAATGCTTGTTGACACTCAGAATCTCTTTATTTTCCAAGTACATTTTATATTCCAGGAATTTATACTCTGCATCCTATCCTTACTCATCCTAACTATTTAGGAGCAGTGGGCAGCGCCAGTCTGACACCCGATACTTGAAGTATGTGCACTGCACTTCATGCTCGGGGGAGAAAGGCTGGTCTGTTGTGCTGGCTCCCTGTATCTTATCTCGTGCACATGAATTAACCAAAAAGGTGGGAACGAATTTTATCTTGTGCACACACAATAGGATTTTGAGCACTTGATGTAATAAAACGTGGCCTCGATATACATAGTTTTTCCTCTTTATGACCACTCCAGGGCTCCGTAACTTTTCACTCTCTTCTGCTAAGTTGTTCCAGTAATCATAAAACTTTGTACCCCGTTTATGTGGATACAACGCAGCTGTTACACAAGGGTTTGAAAACCAAACAACAGTATGTGGCCAGTGTGGTTTTTTTCCTGTCTCGACACAAAGGTTCAGAGATATCACAGCAACTACTGGACAGATTTCCATGTATTTTGTTATGCATATTCATGGTACCCAGATGGTGATTCCTAATGATTTTGATGACTCTTTGATCTTGCATCCAGTATCACCATCAGGTCCAAAAATACCAACACTTTGTTCTATGAGAACTAATAATTATATAAAATTTGCTGTAGATATTGTGGCCACTAGAGGTCTCTTGTGTTGCATCACCATTATGCCAAAATCTGGACTTATACACAAGAGATATGGAAATTAAACGTGAAGACTGACTTGAAATGTATTGAGCACATTCATGCTCCCCAGAGGATAAAATGTTTTGATAAAATCATATTTTTTATGCAACATGACCTTTTTTCTCTTGTACCTAAAATCAAGTACAGGCCAGAATGACACAATACAAATTCATGGATCGGATATACCTTTAATTCATTTATAAAAAGGTAAGTAAGGCATGAGAACGTGGTGTGTGTTTGTTTGTAATCGTCACTCCCTCTCATTTCCTTTGACACTTGGTTGCAGCACAAATGGGTATTGTTGCTTGCACGTATATTTTTCATCGTGATCATTACACAAAACCTGCTGCAGATACAAGTGATTAAGTTTGTAGTCCTATCATCTTCATAATGGGGTATTGTCTATCAAGAGCAGGAAAACAGGAACATCAGGTCTCAACATGAGAGATGTCAAATGGGGACAGAATAGCATGCCCTTTAAAAGCCTACACTTGGAATGTGTTGTGTGTGTGTGTGTGTGTGTGGGGTGGGGTGGGGTGGGCGTTATGTTGTTATGCGTTATGTCTCAGTGACTACATTTTCCCAAGACAATGATTGTTAATGATTTTGGCCTGAGCTTTTCAAATGTGCAGACTGACATGAAATTTACTGAGCAGATTCATGCGCCCAAGAGGATGAATCATTTCCATTTTCAACACTTTCAGTCTCGCACCATCTTCAGGCTGAAATTTCACCTTTACATACATTATCTCAATCTAACATTCAAAATGCCATAAAGGTATCTGAGCATGTTCATGATCCAAGGGTCACACCCTTTGTTATTTTATTCACCCGATTGCCTTTTATTGTAATGCTAACCCCCGGCCTCCAGGACAAGCTTCACATTTTTTGCTGCAGTACTCATGAGAATAGAAGAAAAACAAAATCCTTTGTATGTTGTATGTTATATTCCAACAGAATCCTTCCTTCACAGAAGCACAGATACTGAGCAATAAATCTTGCAGTATTTTTAGTGTTGCAGAGAAAGAACAAGACAGGAAGTGAAACGATGGGAGAGATAGGCTGTTCCTTCTCACGATGTGAGTACAACCCCTTTTTTTTTTTTTACGACGCAGTTCTGGAAATGCGTTCTGCTTTCAGAAAGCAGCTGGACTGCATTTAGACAGACTCAGGATAAACATTAAACACTAAAAAAATAATACATGTGTCTGATCCAAACAGCACAGTTTGGAGCAGCACACATAAATTCAGATTGTAATTAGTAATCGTTATCTTCAATTTTACTGTTGTTCCACAGAAAAAAAGGAAAATTCACAGAATCATACAGGAAACAATGTCAAATGTCGCCTGTTGCCTCTAGATGTCACTAGACCGAGGACATCTGGGGATTTTTTATTTTAATTTCCAGTTCAACTGAAGTGCTGCAACATGATTGATACAATGTTGAATTGAGAATCGAGGTCGCCTGTGACAGAGAGCGAGAGAGAGAAGTGCAAACTTTAACAATGTGAATTAATGTGAGGCGATACAAGGCGTTCGATTGGTCAGCCTTTGTCAGGTAAACTGGATTAGGTCGTCTAATAAAACCCCCCAAAAAAACACGCTGCTTTCCTCAAGTTTCACTGTTGTTTATTGTGCTAGGTCACAGTGAAATGTGTGCATGTAGAGTCTGCTGTCTGTGTAGCGGCTTTTACCTGCATGTCATTCCTTCATGAGAAATGGCTATTTTGAATGGTGCTTCTTTTGATCAACTGTGCACGGAGCCGCAACGCATTTGTGCTCTCTTAACACCATGTTTACTGAGATTCTATTTTCCTTTGGGGGACTTTAATTTTCAATCTTTTTTTCCCATTTTACACAGGTTAACAGTTCTCGTTGCTATCGACAAAAGCTGAGGGTTCTATGTATGTAACCATACCAAGTTACAGCTTGAATACAGACCAGTTTGTTTATCATATTAAAATCTTAATTGGCTTGGTTTAGTAGAAATGATCAAATCCGATAAATATGACAATACTAATAACAATAATATGGCAGCATTTTAACTTTGTAAAGTAAGTATAGGTAATAGCGGAGACGTGTTTCTGTGTATCTTGTGACTTGCAAATTGACCACACCCACACAGTTAGATGCAACTGTGAAAGTGTGACTTTTTGTCACGATTGTTTTTCTTCTCTGTATCTTCTTAGTTTGTGGCCTAAGATGCATACAGTAGAATTGCAATGATCCTGGTTCAGTGCTGACTTTTTTTTGGCCCCTTGTTATCTTCCCTTATTTCCTGTTTATCACTGCTGTGAACTGTCAAAAAGGAAAAAATGCCCCAAAATATCTTAGAAAAAACAAAACAAAAAGCACTTGGTGTCAATGCTCCAGAGGCTTTAAATGACACCATACAGGGACTGCAGTGTTAATGACAAAAGATAACTATCAATTTATTAAGAAAAATACAAATATGACTAAACAAACTAAAATTGAGTATTCTTATTTGCAGCGTTTTTTTGTAAAGAAACATGTGAGGTGACTAATTCGTCAACCATTTCAAAGTCTGTTTACTTGTTTTTTTTAAATTATTTACCACCGATTCTGAACAGTGAACCGATAAACTGACACAGGGTATTACAGCGCTTGCACTACTGATCTTCAGGCTGTTTCCTGTAATAATCTTTCTTTATTTTCTCCATAACGGAGCCTGTGATCTGCATATAGTGTTCCCTGAACATAGAGGCTCTACCTTGTTGAAAAATGTAAATGCAATTCATTTTATACTTCCATGGCAAAGCAGAGGCACTATGTTACAGTGCAGCCTAGCTGAATTTGTTCACGCATATAGATAAAAAAAAAGTCGCCTAACCTAAAGTCTTCTTTTTAATAGACTAGCACTGCAGACCTTGCCTGGTGTGCGAGACTGTGTGAGAGAAAGAGAGAAAGGCACAGGGCAAGGAGCATCTGCAGCTATCACCTCCTTCTCCTGATCATATGGATTTTGGAGTATGAACATACAAACTGTGAGGGGACTCGCCACGACACAGACTACAGCAGGTGCAAAGGATTGCTCCTCATGGACAGGAACAAACATGTAAATGCTTATGATCAGCACGTCACTATAACTCACCCTCTGCTGGCCTCCTGGGGAACTACAGGTTTCATACCCACCAGTGACTCAACAAAATGGCTGACTGTGCTGTACAATGTCAGCAGGCAGCTAAAAAAAATACAGACATGTTGCTCATTGATGTGGAGGTTTAGATATTTTGGAAGTGAAGAGAATAAAAGTGTTTGTCCTTGTCTTCTTGTCTTGTTGTGAGAATTCATAAATGCAAAAACAAACAAACAAACAAACAAACAAACAAACAAAAAAAACACACACACAAAAAGTAGTCCAGGCTAAGAAAATTACCTTTTCAATTCACAACACTGGCTCTGTACCCTGTTACCTTGTGTTGGTCTGATCTCCTGTCTCCTGTTATGTGTGATATTTATTAAATCATCATTAAACAATGAGCGAACCACTACATTGTCACACAAACAGACACTCTGAACACACACACACACACAGGACAACTCAAACACACCTACCTTCCTGTGATGCATAAAACTTAACAAACCTAGTTTTAACCCTTTTGTCTGTACTCAGGTCAACAGACAATTTCTGAGGGCTGTCGTTCAACAGACTCCTCCTCCACCGTTTGAGCCCTCCCCTCAGTCCGGGTTTCTGCCTCCTCCCTCCCTTCTCATGCTAATGTTCATCTTCCCCTGTTCTACCCTCGGCTCAGTGAGGTTGATTCAACCACACTGCAGTTTGGTTTCTCCAGGCAGAGGTGCTGCTGCTCTAACACACTTGTACTAATCCTGCCAGACTATCCATACAAACCGATCTATCACGTCCTGGAGCAGTTCATACCTACCTTGCCGGCTTTAGTTAACGACTTCAGCACCACCACCGCCGTTAGAGAGGCTGAAAAAAAACTGAAGAAGAAAAAAACAAAAACGTTCCGAGCGCGACAGTTGGTCAACGCGACCGTTTGGCGTCTGTCGACCAACCGCCGCCGCCGCCGCCGGTGACGTATGGTTGTGGTGGATTTTTTTGTGCACGAAAAGAGGAGGAGTCTATTTGTGATTCGAACGAAGAGCCCAGTCGCTGCTGAGTCCCACTCAGCCGAGTTGTTGTAGCACAGCTCACAGGGTTTTTTTTTTTGTTACCCCCGGTGCATTTTGTGAACCCGGTGGACTTTGAGCCCCACTGAAACCACATCCTGACCGCAACGGTTGTACACAACAGCGTCAGGAAGAGTTGTCAGTTACACGCGGCAGGAGGAGGCGGAGTCTGCTACTGTCAGGGAGCTGAAAATCGCGGGAACATCGCTTGACGACGCGACGAGTCGGTGAGTCGAGGTACTGCAGCTAGCATGCTAGCTAAGCAGCTCTTCCATTATTTAACACTAACAGATAACATGCTTCTTTTAACTTTTGAATATTAACAGTTTGAACATGAAATACATTTTTTTTTGTTTCTGTTTTTGGTACTTTGATGGCACATTTTACAGTCAGACTAAAATGTTGGCGCTGCAGCGGGAGTAGAAAGTAGCAAGTACGCGCTGAGATACTGACTTGATTAATAATACTACAACAATGTTTTTTAACAGTAGAATTTTTATTTTTATTTTTATGTTGACAATAAAAATGTTTTACAAGCAGATCATGTCACATTTAATGTTCCTGAAACATTCTCTACTGTGAACGTTGCAACGCGATTTTCGTGTTTGCGGTTACTTTTTTAATTACTAAAGTGCTAATTAAGATATGGATTCTGATTGTAATTGCATTAAATATTACGTTAGTCAAACATTTTCTTGCACAGGTTGTGCGTCCTTTTTTTTCTTCTTTCGTGTGTTTTTTGGTTGTTTTTTTAATGCATGTAGCTTCTCCCCTCCCACTGGTAACTTGATTGAAGAACACTTGTGATACACACACATGCCCTATGAACAAAAAGAAAAAAAAGTGACCCAGTTATCTGTAGACTGAATTACTAGGTGCCTTCACACCGCTTGTGTTGTCCATAGTCTGATACAAGTGTAAAGTACTTTTTAATGGCATTCAGTGACTACTCTATTTTGCATGCGGGAATACACATTTGCGTCCCCAACGTATTTGTACCTCACTCTCTAAAGCCTGAAAGGTCCAACCCATACCAAGTCAATGAAGCAACTACTGTATGTTCCAAGCAGGCATGTCCAGCATACTGCAGAGGTGACTGTTTGGGGGAGGGGCAATATGGGAGACAGATTTTGATGAAAGGTTTCCTATCCTGAGATAATAAGTGATGTGATTAATAGACAAATAATAAATTAACCGTCTTTATCACCCCATGGTAGAGCTTTAACGAAGAGTTTTTGGCTTTTATTTTTTTTTTTTAGATGCTTCTATAATTTAATGCAGATTACTGGAGAGTATCCTCAGAATGATAATCAACACTATATCTAAGCCTAAATGGCACAGAATATAAAAAATGAGCAAAGGTGAAGAAGAAACTGCTGCATTCTCCACATTTTGCAGTTAAACCCCCCTCTTGGTCTAAAGTGGTACAGCCCAGTAATTTTCCATGCACCACACTGTCCTAAGATGTGGGTGTGGCTTAATGTCAATGGTAATACAAGAGTTGAGCATTTTTTCTGTTTGCCCTGTCTTGTGGCTTTCTAAAACAGAAAAAAATCAGCATCTTTTCTGGTTTAGGTTAAGTAATTTATAATAAGTAACCAGTTGAGTGTTTTCTCTCTAAACCAGAGAGCAGTAAGTCAGTCACAGTTTGGGGAATTTGGCAGGGTGCAGATTTGGACTGTTTCATCATGTCCATGATAGTTTAATAATTTGGACTCAAATCAGTCTATATAACTTGGAAACTGTTGCAGGTTTGCTTTTACCTTTTGGGAACATGGTACAGCCCTGTTTTTAGTTTCACCTCCCCCACTTCACCCAGTGGCAGTGCTCACATGGTGCATTTGTAATTCATTACACAGCCTGTTTTTTTTCTGCTGAAGAGGAAGCAGCTTTAAAAAGGCTCCACCTCCATTTTTCAAAAGCTTTCCTGTAGATGTTAGGAGTCAGTTATTTTTGACTTTGCTAAATTTGTTTAACCTCTCATTCATTTAGATTGATAAGAAGGTCCTATTGATTATACAGCTGCTAAAAAAATCTGCAGAGCTAGCTACATTTAAAAAGACACTAAATGATAATGTAGGGAAATTCTAGATAGTAAAAGTAAGATCTTCAGGTTTTCTTTATATGGAGAAATGCAGGAGTTTTTGAGTCTTGCAGTGACACAATTCTCAGTCGTGGTTTACACAGGTTTGTAGCCTAATGTAAGTCAATGCTGTGCAGCTGTTAGTCCATGACACAGGTCCATGTACACCCTATATAAACCCCAACATTAGTCGTTTACCTGTGTATAATAGATGGTAAATACCAGTAGTGTATTCAACCACATAACACTTGAGATTCATGTGAATCTTAAACATGCTCACATCGAGCATAATTAATAAGGGGAATATAAGACCTTTCACTTCAGCTGAGTTGTCTCTGTCACATTAGAACGTTGGTTGATGTTAGAGAGCAAATGGTTATGTCATGGATGTCCTGTGACTCTTTTATGATTTTTAAAAAATGATCACATATGATGGAAGAGAAACCTATTTCAACTGTAAGAGTTACTGTATGCACCCACATAAAGGGATCGATGAACATGTCATGTAATACACAGCATTTCCAACACATGCAAGAAACTGCCTATGTATACTGTCTCTGAATAATGTCGGTATTAAGGCTCATTCTGTAATATTATTTATTTATGAATTTCAAAGTATGTATATAATATGCAATTTAAATATTTATATAGCAGATAATAATGTAACAAAATCCCTATTGTTGTGAAAGCAAGTATCATACAAATATATGAATAAGAAATGCATCCATTAGCATGTAAATATCGATGAAAATGTTAACCCAGTCTTTAACTGTTTTTGACAATATAAATATGAGCTAAATTTACAGGATTGATTACTTTGTAACATACATTGGAATCAGCAGTTTGTGTGTTTCTCATCTAATCATAATTAAAAAATTCTGCCTCATTGTAATGCCATTTTTACAGACATTACAGATCATTACAGTAAATCAATCTGGGAGAGATAGCAGGTTTCAATCCTGTATTTATAATTTTGATAGTGGGAAAGTCTTCCTGAAATTTGTCTTTTGTTTCTAAGTTTTTCAAACAATGCCAAGTCCATAAGAACTGGTTTCAACCAGTTACAGCCGGTTTCTGCCTCAGGCTGAAAATAAGAGTGATAGGAAATATGATCTTGGTTCGGTCTCAAAATACCCTGTTTGCTATTCATCATTTATATCTTGACATGATGATAATTAGAAAAACTCACTTGTTTTAAATGAGTACTTTGTATTTCACACAAAGGCCATAATAATTTAGTCAGGCCTACACATTTGTGTTTGTATTCTAAGAGGGACCCAGTACACCAAATCATCTTAATTTGTGATTTATAAGGACCAAACTGGTGCTTAGTACATGTATAGGTGCAAGACATTAACAGTTCATCTTCAAAGTAAACTGTAAACCTGTCTTTGAAATCTGTTTGCTTCAATAAGACCACACTCAGAATCAGAATCACTATCATCTGCATTGGCCAAGTATGTTTACCCACCCAAAGAATTTGACTTCAGTTTAGTGGTTCTCAGTGAACTTAAACACAACACAACAATCTTCAGAAAGGTACACAAGGAATGTCTATAAATAGGTGAAACCGTTTCTGTGAACTGTTAACAGGATACAAATAGTACAAAGACTAGACACTCGTGCAAAGACAGTGAAAGTGTTATACTCTTTCGTTATGTTAAAATAAGACAGTGGTGATTTTTCATTGTTTCAGATAGAGGGAGGTCGGGACATGAGCAGATGTTGCCTATGTTAAGGCTTGCACATCTGTGTCTCCTCCCATTGCCATTGTCATGTACATTATTTTTCAGTGTGTCTGCTTCATTCATTTACGTGTGAGAGCCACTGCTTGAATTTTCATTGCTAAGGAAATCCCTTTGTGTAATATTTCCCTATTTATAACTATTCATATATGCATTTTGTTACACAAAGACATTGACAGCAATTTGTCAGCCTCATGTCTGAATAAGCACCTGAGGTACAGAGTCAATCTTACTATGTACTTCTAGTAACATTTCCGACACACTTTCAACCACCACATCTACATTACTGTTAGATTAACACAATGGCCACAGCAGTGCAAGGTAAAACAGGAACAGAGAGAAATGAAACGCATGTCTTCGATAGCTAAGAGCACTCTTTAAAGTATCTCTCAATTATATCATTTTTACACAAAGTGAATAAACACAGTTGAATAAAACGTAAAACACTGCAAATGAACCAATTTTATGTGGTTGGGGAAATTCTTTTGTGTGACCAGTCATTATGTTTTTATTCCTTTTGCGATGCGTGGCAAAAGAAAAAACTCATCTACGTTCAACCATAAAAATAATCAGACCAGCTTTCTCCCTCCTTACATTCTCAGTATTCATTAATGCAAACTGCATAAATGAAAACTCGTAAATACAGCATGAGTTCCAACGCAATGTCTTTGTGTTCATACATATGCACTGTCGGTCTTAATAAAGTATTTTTTAGTAGAGTCAGACTATGTCCACACCAATACATTTTAAAACGAAAATGAATTCCGTCCCCATGAACATTTTAGCAGCATTTCAGAATAATCTCTGTCCATACTAATACACCTGAAAATGCATATCACATGACCATTCATGTACAGTGGGCATGTGCATACTGGTGCAAACAGGAAGCAGATTGTTTACTCTGTGGTTGGTTGCTTAGGTGGAGAAAATACTATGGAGGGAAAACAGCAATGGCAAAAAGTAAGACCATGTTGAATTAAGCTGAAATTATACTTTCTGTGTCCACGAGGGTCCAGTAGGGTCTGCGTGACATAAATTGTGTCGTGTAGGCTCTGTGCCGACATCTGCATACCTCCAATTTGTTGTTGTGTACACGGTCACAACACTGTATTCCTGTAGATGCTGATCTACTACCCGTGTGTGGAACACATCCTCCAAGTGGACCCCAGAACGTAGTATAAACAGAACAAGTACATGTCCTTGGTGTCTGCAGCTGTCCGTGTACATGTCTGCTCGGGAGTATAAATGAAGCTTTAACCACTGGTAGTCAAGACTGATGTTGTTTGTTATCATCTGGAAAAGGGTCACATGATAGGGGCGTGGCAAATCAGGGAAGGACACGTCGTGACTGATAAGACCCAATCAGGAAGTGAACATGGGTGTCTGCGTAATTGTTTTGATTGTTGTGGCTAACTCGTAGTAAATTTAACGGTCACGAATCTACGAGAGGGACAGACTGAAAATGATTCCGCACACTGGTTTGCGATCTCGGTTTGTCTTTGTTGACGAGGTATCATCTCTGGTTACGAGAATCAAAGTGGTGGGAGTCAACTTAACAGTTTCCAGATTCTTTTTTCAGCCTGTCTCTACCTGCTAACCCTAGCCATTCAGTAGTTATTAGGCTGATGTCTTGTCTAGAAACACAAACAGCAGCAGATCCATTAGTGCGTGTTAGGGAGCTTTCTTTTCTGCTCTGTGCTGACTGGATGCCCAATGCTCTAGTTGAAACATCTGGCACTGACAGTCAATAACTGTATGAGACAATCTGTATTTTATGCATAATGATGCAGGTGGTCCAGATCTTTCATTAGTCTTGCACAATTGTCCAAATATTTATGATGCTTCAATTCTGCACTTTATAGGCAAACAAAAATTGATTTAAGAAACATGAATTGACCCCAAGCAAGCTTAAAAAAATATAGGACTCTGCAAAGGAACTAACATAAAACCCACAGCACCATAAACACCAGCAGGTGTTGACTGGTAATTACTTAATTTAACATAATTTAACATGTCCATAGAAAATCAGTAAATTAAAGGCAGTTTGCGAATATGCACTGAATGTGATCATGATTTCCAGTGGCATAGAGTATGTCTTGCTAGCCAATAACATCGCAGCCCCTGTGCACACTACTTCCACACTTGATGAATGCAACAAATGCTTTGTCAGTTTGGCTCCACAGGTAGTGTAAACAGTGTCACAACTCAAAGCTGAATTAAAGCCATTGCCATGAGCAAAGCTGAAGCTGACCGATGAGGAAGAACATAATGTGATTGAAGTTTAGGCAGCAAGTTTCTGAGTTGTTGGTCACATGAAATGCTGTGTGTCGCTTTAAGATACAACTCAGCACCAACAGATCACCACCTCTACAGATCAGACTCTCAAAATATAACAGGAAATCCAGTTCTTTGTGTTGTTTTCCTCTCCTTTTTCATCCTGTCTCTGTATGCTCTTAAAGAGGAACTTGATCCTAAATTATATTTTTGTGCTGTGCCCATTATCACATAGATACGTAGAAGAACACTGGCCAACCAGAGCCGCAGTCTGTGCCTGTCACACATAGATGCCGATAACATTACCAAGTCCGATAAGGGCTGGCAGACGATGTTGTACATGAGATTTATTCCTCCTCTGTGGCGGTGAAAACAGCACACCAGCTCTATGTCGCTATTCATGCTACACTCAGCGGTGGTCAGTTAGTGTCCCCTGACTCTTTGTATCACACACTACGTAGCCATGAGGCCACATTCCCTACAGTCTGCCTCCCACTCTCTGTTGCATTTTGAAATATGCTGGGAGGGTGGGGGTTCTAGCAGAATTTGAGGGTGTAGTTAATCTTTAAGTGTAGTCATAAAGTTTCTTAATAAACACAGATTTTTCCCTTTCAACATAAGCAGACATATCTTTGCTTCATTATGGTGCAAACAGCAGGGCGGACAGTGGACAGAATCCAAGGTGATTCAATGCTCCCTTTAGAATTGAAATACGGCTGCAATTTGTACTTCATTACATCCACCAGTAATTTGAGGATTACTTTGACATTCCTTGTGGTCAGTGCAAAGTGATCAGGGCAGCTGATGGACAAGGCAGATTTTCTTTAAAGAAGATGAGCACCATGGCCTTGCCACTGGTTAAGCAGAGATAGAGGAGGCGAAAGAAGAATTTGAAAGCTGCTGTAAACAATGTATAAAAGAAGGTGGATCATTTAGAATAAAGAGGAGTGGGCCCAGTATTGAGCTCTGGGGAACTCCAAAACAGAGCAAGGCTGAATTCACACCAAATCAGGCGTTTAATTTGCATTTGAATGCTGTGTCATTTGAAAAGGGGTAGTGTGTTAAGGCTGTGGGGGTGGGGGCCACTGGGGTGCTGCAGCAGCCTGCGGCGGGAAAGTTGAACCAGAATCAGAACAGGAGAAACGCAACCTGATGGTTAAATGTGAAATGATATCTAAGCCAACTCCATGCTTTAGTAGTGGTTGCCCCACATGTGATGCTTATTCAAACAAGTATCTGACCTTCATCATCAATACCTTCTTCACCTTTAACAGAGCTAATTAGGAGTGTTACTCAATTTCCTGTGTATTGTGTGACTTTATGTCATTCAACTCAGCTCTCACTCACACATAACTTGAGCTGGAAGAATCTACATTTTCCATTTTCTTCTGACTTATTCTCATAACTACATGGTTTGTTTATTGGGTTGTGAGAACTGTGAAAATGCTTATGAATACATATTGTGGCTGAAACCCTGGACATTTTGTGCAAAGACTGTTAGCTGACTGTGAGATCGATCCCTTCCGAGGCTTGAATGGCCCCATGGCTTGGAAGGAGAAAGGAGCAGTTCCCTTCACTGCTCTGTAGGCTCGCACCAGAGTATTGAACTGGATGCAAGCAGCATTAGGGAGCCTGTGTATTAAATGGAGAATTGGTTTGGTTGGAAGATTGAACACCAGTGGGTAGCAGCATTTTGGATTAGCTGGGAGGAAGGAATTGCATTTGTCCTCTTAATGTTGTGTAGAAGAAAACTACAGGTGCATTCTGAGTTGGCACCACCACATTTTTGTCAGTGGTCATAGAAAGGTCTTGGCAAACTTTACCCTTAAGGAGCACAAGCTCAGTCTTGTTCAGGTTGATCGTAAGGTAGTTCCATGACATCAGCTGTGAGAAAACTGCCAGAAAATCATGTGTGCTTCCACCCAAATGTCAGATGGCTATACTGAGAAGAATAGCAGGGTGTCATCAGTCTAACAGTGGTAGGAGAAGCCCAAATGGGAATTACAGTGGTAAAAAATAACTTCTGGAACCAGTGGCTCATTTTCACTGTGCAACTCTATTGTCACAAGATGAAACTTAAGTTACACAGAAACAATTTCTAGCTAATATCATTAATTTTTGATTACGCAAGGCTACTAATGTCAACTAGCTAACTTAGCTTACTTGTCATGGGTACCTGTAACAGGGCCAGTCATAGAACCATTTGGTTGGGATGGTAGTTACCAAAACTGTTGAACACATCCTCCCCCAATTCCAGTGTCAAAAAGATGTGGACAGTTTCAGATGCGGTTTGACAATCTGAACACTTAATTTAAAGTATATTTACGACCTTAAATTTGACTGACAGACACACTAAACTCACAGTTTCAAGGTGACCCTGGCCAATACGCATAACTCTTCTGTCAAGCCATGAGATTTAACCCATGATGATGAAGAGCTCAGAACCCAATACACAATCGCTGTAATACGTGCGTAAAATGGGGAAGAATGGGGACTTGACGCCTAAAAATACGCTTTGGCTTGTGTTTACTCCCGTATAGTGAGAATAAAATGCAAGCCATTCTGTGGGCTGTGTGAACAGCTGGTTTGATTAAAATAGGTGCGCGAGAGATAGACAACTGAAAAACATGGCTGAAACACTTTCTGTGCAGACACAGTGTAACACATAAAAGCGTTTCAGCCGCATTTTTCAGTTGTCCATCTAATGCCCATCTGACAGAACAAAAATGCTGCTATTTTCATCAATATAGTCCACACAGGCCACGTAACGTTTCACTTGCGCTATACACACAACTCCACAACCTGAAGCATATTTTTATGCTTCAACTCTGCTTTTCCTCTGTTTTCTGCACTTAACTGCAGTGATTACATGTTGGTTTCTGAGTGCTTTCAAAATGCATGTGACCTACACTCAACACTGTGCCTGAATGCTCCCTGTGTAGACACACAAATGGAGCCACTGCTCTGCTAACGTGCTGCTCACGCCACACCTCCTGTGTAGACACGGTGTAAGGCTTATGAGAAATGGGGATTGTTACAAGCAGCAATATTGAATAAAAAATATTAGATGTTCTTATCTAAACATGGAATAAATAGGGATGAGTATTGAGAACCGGTACTAAATTGGTACAGGATCTTGACTGACGGTACTGAAATACTGATAAGCTCCTGGACAAACGGTGCTTATATCGGTATTAATGTACCGTTAATTTATTCTAACATAGCTGCCACAGGTGGCAGTAATGCAACTTAATGCTGGTTGCAACCTGCCATGAAATGGAAAAACGAAGCTAGCGCTGCACAGCCAGCGGTAGGCCCAGGAGACAGCCGCTGACCAGGGTGAGTCTGAGATGGAGGCAGGAGCTGGAGAGCTGCCTGGAGGAAGAGAGGCATTGCCCTGGCTTGTCAGGCTCTGAGATAACATTATCTTCTGCCTTCTGCTTAGAAATGGTGAGTTTATAGCGCACAGCAACTTAATGTGATATAGTCTCTGGCTTTTATTTGATATCAAGTGTTGGCAAAAAATGTTGCCGATACTAAATCAACTGCTAGCAACGTAGCGTAGTTGGCACACATTAACTCAGAGGTTGGTTGACATGAACATTGCTTTTTCACCCATTGACCAATCGATTGGTTAGAATAAGTAGAATTTCAGTCGACCAAGATTTTCTTTGGTTGACTACAGCCCAAACCGTTGTAAAAATAAGTCTCTGCTAGGGATGTCAACTGTTAACAGTTAATTGGTTAACCACCGAGAATATTTTTGACCAGTTATGCATGTTGGTCTATAGGCTAATTTGCATACTAGGGTTGGGTACTGAACTCAATATTTCACATTATTCACGTTAGATCAATCAGAGCCAAATTTTGCTACCATGGGTGGGAGAGAAAGAGAGTGCAGTCCTGAAAGAAGACACATTTACCGACTGAAACATCTCTCATGGAGGCTCTGGCAGGAGCACCAACCCACAGATACAAAGAGATGTGACGGATTCATTTTACCAACCTGCACAGCGGCTAGCAGCTAGTTAGCATCGCAAGCAGTGTTAGCATAGCTGCGCGTAGCCCATAGACTGTACAAAAAGTAAGGTGTCGCTGCAGTGTCTCTGGTTTAACAGCACCATGCTGGGCAGGTGACAGGTGTGTTTACGGTGTTTGTGTGCTCTGAAAGACTTCACAGTGTGGATATAAAGTCACACAGCTTGTTGCACTGAACGATTGTGGCCGATATGCTGCCAATCAGTTAGGGCAAGGGATTGAACGAGCTGGTTCTGTATCTCAAGCCTGAGTATGTTACACCATTGAGAGTTACTGCGGCTAAAGGCACAGGAAGTGAAGAAGGATGAGCTAAAAGTTAAGTTAATCAGGGCAGACAAGCTAGTTCTGACCACCGAGTGCTGGACAACTCTCACAAATGAAAGCTACATCACATCTTTTCTCAAAAATGAACTGGTTAGTTACGGGTTAGTGGGCGTCGGTCTGTCGAAAGCAAAATTAATGGAAACTGACATCTCTAGTCTGTATTTATTAACTCAGGACACAGTTAGCATCGGGTTTAAGCACTTCTTATATAACTGTTAGGTTCGTAAATAAATAACTGTGGAATCGTTTCATGTCATGTCTTTATTTTTTCACACCAAATGATGGAGAGTAGTATTAATAAGTGAGTATCAGTGTCGACATTGGTATTGATAAAATCCTAATGATACCCGTTCCTAGGAGTAAACAACACAACATACTGCGGAGAAAGGCTACCAAGGCTGAATTGAAGTTATTTGCGTTATTACAACTGTCAATGGGATTTTAAATGAGGTTTTTCCTACTCATGGAACAGAAGTCCCAGGGCTCTCTAAACACAGAGATATAAATAATCATATGAATATTCACCTAGTGTTGCAGGTTAAATAGATTCTTCCTCATATAGAAAAATGTGTTACCCCTTACAGATCAAAACAAATCAAAGACCTTAAGAGAACAAACCAGCAGGCAGAAAAGCAACAAATGTCAGATGTTTTTAACTAAATAGAGTAACAAGATAGTTATAAGCAGGCGAAGGCAGTCGTGTTCATGGTAAAAGAGATCCTTCCTGCTCTACTGCGTACAGCAGCAGCAGCCATTTTGTGCTGTAGCACTCACTGCAAGCAATCCATCAAAGGGAAAGGAGTGGGGGTGGGGAAAGTGTCGAGTAGCCTAGCTTGTTGACTAATCTAAATCATTAAGCTCAGAGAAATGTTAGCTGTTTGTTATGCCAGTTTGTCATAGCTACTTTCTACACATGTCTAAATGTGTGTTTTAGGCAGAGGAAAAAAAAGCTTAAAGCACTGGATTTACCCTATCATGAAAACAGTATCACTTTTGCATTGATATTCTTGTAAAAAACTTGTGTGAAGTGAGCCATGTTTAGACTTGAACATAGATAGGTTACTGCTATAAAGAAAGAAGTAATATTTGATCAAATATCTAATGGAAAATTAAGTGCTCTTTCAGGGTCAGGGGTGAAATTTCTGCCAATTTAGGAGAATTAGAAACCAGTAGAAAGATTTTCATATTCTAAATAAACCAATTTGGTTTTGAACTTCCAAATATAGAGCTCACGTTGTCTAGATAGCCTTGAATATGTCATTCACCTCTATAGCTCCCTCCCTTGTTGGTGAGAACTGAAAACACCCTTCTGCTGAGATGGTTTAGTCCATGCTTGGCTGTAAAACTCCAGACTGGAGCAGACTGCTGGTGTGGGGGAGGGGTGTTGCCGCTCTGTGTCAGGCTGTGGACTTCAGATCTGACAGTGTGCTGCTAGCTATAGCTTATCCGATCTGACTTCAACTGTAGTTCCTTCAAAACTGCACTTTAGCTTATAAGAGTTTAACCAAAAAAAAAAAAATGGAGCTACTGCATGCACATGCTTCAGTTCCACATTTAACCAAAAGCGTTTGTATTTCTATCTCTTGGTTAGGTTATCCTTATTTGCCACCCAGATGCTTTTTGTTTATTCTGTAGTGTGTCAGTCAACATTCATTGGCTTTTCTGTGACCATGAGATGAGCCTCCTCAGTAGCGCATGGCTAAAGAATAATCACCATGTGCTTGCTTGATTCACACTGAAACTCCTGGTTCTGCCCGCCCCCACCCTCTTCCTATTTTTCTTCCCTTTTTTCCTTCTACCCAGCCCTGCTAGCCTTCATCTATGGAGGAAAAAAACCCAAATCACGCGTACAAATATTTGGACAATGGGAGGATAGGAAGCACTTGTTTTAGATTGTTATTGAAATGTTTACCCATGATTTGAGAATAACAGTCCTTTGAGAGTATATCTTGGTATGTTTGAATTGTTAACTCACATGTTCTGTTCATTTGTCATTTGCCTACCTAAAATACTATGACAGGGGCCTGATCCAAGTACGGGCAACAGATTCACACATTTAGGTGCTAAATTCTGAATAATATGTAGAAAATTACATCTGGGGCTCTTCACCTAGTTTAACATTTGAAGGAAAAATACCCACGTGACTGGATGGAAAACGAGACTCAAATAGACATACATGAAGGAATGTCACAGGAAAGATCAATAATCAGCTGCTGCTTAGAATAACTCAAAGTCTCTGCTCCATCTGGTTTCATGCTTGTAGGGTAGCAGATATAAAATGTAATATATAAAACTGTCTAAGCCTGTGGGAAAGCATGAAAACAGACAGCTGTAGGTGGTGGATGGGACCTGTTGGGATTGTGTTCAGTTTTCTGCAGAGACCATGAGTGAGATTAATTTGAAGTGCAATATGAACAAAGGAAATGGGAGTGATTCTGCTTGACCCTGATATTTGTATTATGATTATTGTTTACTTTGCTAGGCAGTTTGTGTGTATTAATTGTTGTTGAATGAGTGAGGTACTGGCTCAGACAGTCTGCATTGCAGCACACAAGCACATGTAGAATGTATTATTACTATTAAAATACAGTAGAAGTTATGTTTCTTTTGGAAATATCAGAAGATTACATCTACTTCTTACCAGGGTGCATTATGTGCACAATAACATAATTGAGATTGTCAAGATAGAATAATTGCTCTGGATCTCTTCATCAGTTTTTAATTAGTCATATTAGTCATATTGCCTGTGTGTTTACATGTTTGATTAATGTCCATCCATAATCTCTTTTCTGTACATTTTATCTTATTGCTTTGGGTGAGAAGCATTGTACACCCGTGGACAGGTTGTCAGTCTATCACAGAGGTAACAAGTAGACTGACAAACACCCCTCCCACCCCCCGCCCCCGCCCCCCCTCACTTTCACACCTCTGAGCAATTCAGAGTTTCCAGAGCACCTGGACTGTATGTCATTGGACTGTGATAGGAAACTGGATCCCCCAGAGGAAACACAGAAAGGGGAAGAACATGGTAACTCCATTAAATCTAGGTTGCAATTACATACAGGGTCTGTATTTTCCCCTGCATAGACATCACTGCTGGATCATCTTCATCACACCATCTCTGACTGTAACAAGGTGTTTTCTGTAAAATCAGATAGCGAGGAGAATATCAAAAGAGCTGACTGTAAAATGTTTTTTTGCAATTAAGTAAATGTACAAACTAAATAAGTCATCATAATTAATAGTGACTACATGCTTTGAGATTTATTGTTCATAATAAGAATTACAAACTGCAAGCGAATACGGTGATGTATGAGTGGCTTCAATCAATCTTTCTGCAAACAGATTTGAGTAAAACCTCATTTAGTGTAACATCTACATGAGTAAGAATGCTACCTGCTTTAGAAGAATCATGGGAAATTTTTGTTTAATGTCGCTAAATATTGTAGTCGGTCCATTCAGCTGAAATTAAATGTCTTGATGAGCATTATGCACATAAAAATTACATTGAATGATGTTGTGCTGCTGTAACATGATAAGATGTTCTGCTACATATTAGCAGACTCTGAGGTCTCAGTGTGGCTGCGCACAGCAGACCAGGTGGCCATTTTGGGTTTCAGTGAATCCAGATGCAGACAGTGAGGGTGGGGGAGGGGAAGACTGCGCACCGTGCGCAGTAATGTTGGAATGCAGACTCTGCTCTCACTGGCTGACATCTCTTTTTCCACTCAGTATTTAGCCTCCATACAAAATGTCTAACATCAGATAACTGTTAGAAAAATCATCTTCTACTGTTTTGGTTTAAACACATATTGAATTAATTAATTGATTGAATTAATAGACTAACAGCATCATCTGTGTGTGACAGTTAGAGGCAGCTGAGTGTCAGGTTCACTGTTGAGCATATTGGTTGAAACACGTACGGCTGCCTTCAGGAGAAAAAGGTTAATGTAGCTGTTGCGAATTTCCTGCATTATTTTATAAGCCAGTGATGTTGAGTTAAGTTCATAAAACATTTAACAATGCAGCTCTGAACTCGTGAGATAAAAAAAAATGAAACTAAATTGTTTTTGTTGTCTCTTTAGTCATAGCTTAGTGTGTTTCTGAACAGTCAGCAGATGCCATGTGGGCTCTTAACAACAGCAGTGAAACTCGAAACCAGCATTTAGAGGTGATCACTGAGACAGAGAGAGATAACATCAATCGAAATCATTCGATCAAATCTGCTGTTTAGAAGCCAGTTTTTGTTCAGTTTTCCCTCAAGATCCATGTATGAGTATGGAGATTTCTGCAGATAGACTGTACTTGTTTTTTTCTGGTTAGTAGGCGGAGTTTGTTAAAGGATCTGCTCATGCCTGTGCTCAGCATGCTGCTCGCAGCAGCACTGGTGGCCATTTTGTGTTTCTGCAGTAACAGAAAGGGGGGATAGGCAAAGGACGCTCAGGAAGCTTTTATTTACTCTCACAACAGGCCTGATGATGGAGACAGGTGAAAAGTGCAAATGAAAGTTGATTGTAATCAAAAAACACATTTCCAGTGTAGTACTTCTCCAACAATACATTTATCTGTCAGTTTTGAGTCTCAACTATTAAAACCAGGAAATTAATTAAAATAAACTATTTGTGCAGAATCTATTGGTGCTTTAGTTCAATAAAGGAAGTTAAAACAGAAAGAGGATACTTCCAGGTTATGTTTTTCATTTGGGGTTCTTTGTTCCTCTTGAGTGAAGAACCACCCCTGTGTGTGTGAATGGTTCAGTCCGATCAGCAGCTCTCTCCTCTGTTGTGGGAGAGGCTGGGCGGATAGAGACTGCTTACAAGCTCTGCTCTAATTTCTTTCTGTGCACAGCTAGCATGGGACTGTGTGGCTAAAAAAGCGCCTTTTCTTGCTTACAAATGTTAAGAATGCTTGACCAAAAATACTTGATATAGTTTTTGCTGAAATATTCTCTCAGCCTCTATTGCGCTAATTGTAGTTAATCATGAAGATGTAGTTATATCCATGTTTCTGAGCAAAGTGCTTATTTGGTTTATATCGATTTGTAAGAATAAGAAAAAAATCTCAGATAAAAAAACTTACGCGGTAGTATTTCACTTTGTGTGAAAATTAGAGGAAATAAAATTCTTTGCCCTCATTTAGTAAATCTGCACTTTGACTGTTGGAATACCTGAATACTTTACCCTTTTATCTCTTTTTTTTAAACGCCCCACCCCCACTCCCTCCCCCGATCTGAATGGTTTGATCCATGTTTGCCTTGGAGAGGCTGTTCTGGAGGGAGACAGAAAGAGAGCGACAGAGTGTGTGTGTGTGTGTGTGTGTGTGTGTGTGTGTGTGTGTGTGTGTGTGTATGAGAGAGAGAGAGAGAGACGGGGGAGGGAGGGTGCAGCTGCTTATAGGTTGAGTGTGTTGTGCTTGTGCAATTGAGCGCTGGCTGTGCGCTGCTAGCTAGTCTCTGACTAAAGTGCACATTGTGCTGCTTTGTCATGTTGAAGTGGCTTTGTTTGTTTTTTATGTGTTTTACTGGTTATTGTTTAATAGCTCATACAGTGAGATACTGTCTACAATTTGGTTTGTAATTGTTACCACAGATTGACTTTAGGAGGTCATAGTTGCTTTAAAAAGATCCTGGCTTTAAGTTAGATGGAACAGTCTGAAGTCGGCTCCTCCCCCTCGGGCCTTTCCTCGGGCCTTTTTAGCCATGTGCTCCTTTGATCAACACATCACATTTTTTGTGTGACCTCTAATGGATAGCTTTCGCTTCTCAAGTCCTCTTGTCTAAGATGAAAGTTTTTTTTTTTTCCCACCATAATTTATTTCGTGACATTTAGTTTTTAATTTCTGTTTATTTAGTTGCTCCTGTTTAATTGCATCTGTTTGGGAGAGAGATGGAAAGAATATTTTGAACTCTTATTTTGCCCCACTCATTTTGATATGTCTTCAGAAAAAGTCAAATAGAAATTCCCCAAAGCCTGTGCTGATCTGTTTTGAAAGTGGGAACAGATTAGAGATAAACAAAGAGATATTCATGAAAAATGTACTTTTGTACGGTTTCAACAACAAATGGGACATTACAAGCAAACTAAGATGATCAATGTCAATGATGGAAACCGCTAATATAGAGCAACTTAGCTGACCATTGAAAGGAAGAAGCATCAAGGCCAGAATGGGATCATCAGTAACATTTCCGGTGTGGTTAACACTGCTCATCAGCGTAGATTTATGATTCAGCTTTGTTATATATTTCATCATTGTTGGGCATGTTGTGTTGTGTTGTGTGTGTGTCATGGAGACATACTCCTACACTCTGAATCTGTTGATGTCTGTGTGTCATGGAGACACACCTCTAAAGTTTGAATCTGTTGATAAATACATTAATCATTTCATCAGTGCGTTTCACCCGATATCAGAGCTTTTTAACCTGACAGCAGACTCTGGTTCACTTGGCCTCTAGCATGATCTGTAAGAGCGCAAATATGTGAGATCGTTTTACAAGGTTGTCTGTCGTCCACAGTGCTTGAGTCATTAGAAGGATAGCAGTAGGCTGAGGCTAACTATGTACTCAGCTTAATGGTAGCAGAGCATGTTACATGTATGAAGGCAGTTCAGATCAAATATGTGAAGGAGTCAGCAGTGAAATCTAAAACTGGAAGGGTTTATTTACAGCTAAGTCAGTGTTTTTTATTATCTGACTATTGTGTGACTATTGTGAAAAAAAATTAAAACTATTGCAGCATCAGAAATCAGCTCAAAGCAATCACATGGCATTAATGAGCTAAAACACATTTTTAATTTTTTGCAGTGGTGAATCCTCAACATATCCACTGCAGGATTACAACATATAAATGTCAAGTACTGTCCTCTGACTGTTTTATGTCTTACAGTTTTGTTCTTGACCTTTATTTATCATTAAACTTTTTTTTGCCTGTTTTTTTTTTTTTTTTTTTTTTTTTTTCAGAAAGGACAGCCCCCCTCTGCTCTCGGTCAGAATGGTTTAGTCCATGCTGGCTGTAGATTTCCATACTGTGGACTAGTCTGTGCTAGAGTTGGGGGATGGGTGTTGCTAAGCAACTGTCTGTGCAGTGCACTTCCTCTGTGTCTGTGCGCTGCTAGCTAGGGTTGGTATTGATAATCACCATGGTGTACTATAAAATAATATGGACACAATATTTGATTTGTGTGTGTTTGTGTTATTCATGTCATGCACTGGAGAGGTTTCATAAGAAAGAAAAAAATATTACATTTTTAGTGTGTCATATTTTGCATTACGGCAAACCGCTCTCTCAGGAGCATTGGACTGACTTTACTTATTAAAGCACTGAAGTGACACCTTATTACAGGCTCATTTAGGCCACACACTCTTTATAGGACACACCCCTGCAAGGAACAAGATGGACTAGTCCTAACAGAGTCCCTCCTCCTTTCTTTTATGTTCTCCTGCTGGCCTCTCAGCCGTGCCCTGCTCCCACAATCAACAAATACATGGAAGGCCTCAATCCCACACATCCTGCTAAAGGTTGACATCTCTCTCTCTCACAGTTATGGCAGTTTTTCTTATGCAGCTTCACACTTTTCTCAAGATTAGCTTTTGATACTTGCAGAGGGTGCTATGCTAGTCCAAGAAGGAAGAGTTTTAGCTATTATGCATCTGTTTTTTGTGGGAAACATACATTACAGCCTATATACAGTATGTAAAGAAGTTTGGTGTGATTTTTCACTTATCAAGTTGATTGATCAACAGTGTTGGTAGAGGCATTTTGTTACCTGCACTAGTGCATGCACTACCAGGAGTAAATGAATAGTCCCCAGTTACAATCATGATGTGTCCGAACACACACGTATACAGAGCAATTACATTTGCATTTATGGCACCGTCAGCACATTTGTAATTCAGCAATATTTGCTCTGTGTGTGACTCTCACACGTCAGGTTTCACTCAGGTGTGAAGGATCTCTGATGCTACAACAATGAAGGTTGAGTGTGAAAGATTTTTATTTATGTCGCGCTGTCTTGCTGTTTTACTGAAACAAACCAGATCACATTCATTTCACTAGATATAATATTACTTTAAGTTTGGTTATTATCCCTAGCATGAAACTGCCCGTAAGCATAGACAGTTTTTGTACGTTTGTAAACCAGTGCAATTGTGATATGTTCAATACTTAAATAACACTACATTAAGTAAATAATTACATAGTATTGTATATAATATCCATAGAGTTATTAGTGTTAATCTGAGCTGTTGTGTCAGAATGATTTGGACATCCTCAAATCATTGCCAACAGAAACAAAATACAGAAGTTCCTGTGCAGTTTTCAGCAGCAGTTGAGTCATACCGCACCTACAAAATGGCGATGGCGCTTCAATTTTTTTTCCCAATGTGGCTGTACTTGCTCCAGTTGCTGACGTGTACTGTCAGCGTTGATGTTTTCATTGAAGCTGCTGTTTTAATGGAGAGCAATGAGGCGCTACTGACAGCTGATGAGGCTGCAGCACAGTGGGTTACAACAAACAAAAGGCTGGAAATGGGTTGGTCTTCATGTCTGATACTGATCCACTTAAAAATTGCTTTCATTAGTACCAGTACTAATCCAGCATGTTGGTGAGGGACATACCTAGCTAGTAGTGGTGATGAATGATACCTCAGCACCATCTGGAAGCTGTTGTTGGGAGGCCAACATGCTTTGTCAAGTTGCACATGCAAGTTCACGCATCCCAACCAGAAGTGGTTTGTACTCGGTTTGTCATCAGCTTTCCTGTTATCTTCAGAAAAGCCTTCAATCGTGTTGGGCAAGATTTGATGAGCAAGAAATGTGAAATCTGCTGATATGTGATTGCATCTTTCACATCTGAACCAATATTGTTGTGCTGCTTTTTTTCCAGAAAGAGAAAGTCTTGGTGTTCCTCTTGACCGAGAGGTTGGAATGCCGTGTTTCTGTTTGCTGTCACAGAGGCTTGAACTTAAGTCCTCCTGCTGTAGGACTGACCCTGTAGTCACTGCTCTGGAAATATTTAGATTAGATTAAATTAGATAGACTTGCAGGTCAAGTTTGACAGAGTCACTGCCACTTTGACATTTGACCAGCAACTCAGTGACTAGTCACCTGGTGTTTAAACAATGTGTTGCAGAGGCAAAGTAATGACAGAGTAGAAAACAAACATCTACTTGAGAGAAAAGAAGTTAAAAACTTCTCCCCTTGTTTCCTGTTTTTGAAGCCTCCAGATTAGCATGAAGGCATATGTGACAGAATTCCTTGTCATGTATGTCAGGCATGTTATCAAAGCTTGACCGAGAAGTTTGACGTTACAACAGTAAACAATCCAGTCAAACAGTAATTGAAAGTTTTAAATACATTTTTAAAACATGCTGGAAGTTATGTAATCCTTCTCTTCTGTGCATTGAAATCAGACAATGTCGGCTTGTTGACGCCGGTTTAAATCTGGGGGTGATACATTTGGCAGAAGATGCATGATTTTTGTAGAGATAATGGACGTCTGCTCAATGTTTTAGTATCAGCAGTCAGTGAATCGTATCACAGGGAATCACAGTGACGTGATGTGAATTCAGACTCGTGCACTTTGACCTCAGAGACATCAGCTGTCTGTGCAAGAAATACAAGTCAGAAATGAACCTTCCCATTAGTTCACCAGACTTTCACATTAGTAGAAGCACAAGTGTGAAGAAATGAATGAAGTCGATTTCTTTTTTTTAAAAAAAATGTTAGTAGTTTTTGTTGACATAACTTCAGGTGCACATTGCTGCAAATGCTACACGCAGCCGATCCGGGTTCATCTGACACATGCTGTACTTGTTTCCTGCTTTTCTCTGAGTCAGGCTCAGCACAGGACTCGACTGGCAGCAGCAGCCAAATTTCTAAATATGAGCTTATCTAAGTTAACTTGGTTGAAGAAAAAGGATATTTTGAATGAGTTATTATTTTTACCACAGTATATTTTATAGCTAATTTACATAGAATATATAAACCTAAAAAAAACATAACTTAAACTGTAGCAGTCTGTATTTTGAAACAGTCACTCAGCGCAGGAAAAATGGTTGTCGATTATTTCTAGCTTTTATTGTGGGAGTGAAAAAGTGAAAAATAGAAAATAAACATTTTGACAATGTTATTTGTGGAATGTCCCAACTTTGCTTTATTTAACGTTTTTGTTTAGTATTATAGTATTTATATAATCTCCCTTTTTTTTGACTTTGCCAACATGCAGAAGCCTCAGGCTTAATATAAAATTCTTGGTGAGCAGGGTGGTGCTGCAACTTGATATATGTGATGGAGAATCCTGTTCAGCTAGCTACTGAGAGCTCAGCCTGACAGCAAACAGCAGAGCTGACGGCCATTTTGGGTTTCTGCACTGAATCCAGGCGCAGTAAATGAGGCCATAGGATGGGGGGGGGGGGGGGGGGGGATTTTGTGCCCTGCGCAGTGGGCAATAACACTGGAATGTGAAGTGTACCAGTAATCATGCTCACAACGGACACCACTCTTTATTTATGATGACTTTTTGCATGATGCTTTTTTTTTTTCAGGTAAAATTTTGAAGCAATCATGCTGAAATGTCCTTTCACAATGAGGAGTTTAAGGTCATTGCAGGAGGCATGCTTGCTGGTATGAAAGCTGAGCACAGTGTTGTGCGTATGCGCCAGCATCTCAGTTGGCTGCTCAGCTTTACAGTGTGAAGTGTTCACTCAGTCCAGTTCAATGAATGTTGCTGTTTTCCACACACATGTGACGGTCCTGCTATGTTGAAAAACGGCTAAATTAAAGAGCGAGGCCTTTACGGTTTGCTCTGTCAGCTGCAGTCTTGCAGGTCAGCAATGCAGTAACCGTAAAGCTAACCGACTTTACAGTGCAAAACTGAGGCGAGTTGCTTCATTGCTCTCACCACATAAGATTGAAAGATTGCTTTAATAATAACTGGCTTTATATGCCTTGTGCCTGTGCTAAAAGCAGCATGTGGATTTACATTACATACAGGATCTATGTCTGCTCTTTTTATAACATTACAGTTGTATTAACAGACAGACTGGGTTGATCTCACAAGCACAGGACGTATGTTAACAGCTGAAAAAATAAGCGCTTGTGTTGGCTGCACACACTCGAGCTCACATTCACTAAAAGTACGAGTTGATAAAATGATTAGATTCTTGGCTGTATTTTCTCGTTATCCTCCATGTGTGCTTTGGTTAGCATGTCATGTCTGTAAATAGCTGATGAGTCACCTGATACATTTTTGTTATATTACATTATCATTGTATTTTTAAATCAAGCTGTGTTTTAATACAAATACTGAATAAGAATGGGCCTGTATCAAAGTATTACGTACAAAATATCTTTGTGTCATCACACAAATTGCTAAAAAATTAACAAAATAATTGTTAATACTACTAAAACTGCAAAATAACTTGAACCATTTTACATTGTTGAAACATTCCTACACAAAAAAAGATTCCTAACGTAAAACTTTGTGGGCAAATAAAAGAATGATTGTCGTCACATTCATGTGAAACACTGAGAGCACATCAAAGGGCTCAACAGTTCCATCAATATCCAGCACATAGCAGCCTTATGTGTCCCAGTGGGTGGTCTATTGTAATGTGATGTAATTATATGAATTATTGATAAATGTGGATTTAATTTGTCATCAACATCATCGTGTATCCAGTTTGATAAAATTCTTAGTGACCTAACAATTAAATTTCTCTTTTTGAACTTGAGGGCTCAGTTACAGGGAGAAACACTGCTCAAATCAGAAGAGCTAAATTTAGGGTCACACTGTCATATGCATAGACTTCTGTTCCAACTGTGAAGCAATAATATCAAATTTACTTAAAAAAAAAACACATCTGTGTTTCCTTTAGGTTGACTTCTGTTGAAGAATTCTGTGGTAAATCCATGACCAGGAACCTGTCGGCTTGAAGGTAAGTTATTCACAGATAATATATTTAGTGTATGCATGACATGTTATTTAATATAATGGCATTATCATATTATATCATCTCTTGTTTGCCACTGAATGTAAAATGAGAATTTTACTGCAGCTAAGCTCATTCTCCTGCTGCACACAACTTTCATGCATTTCTAATTTTGCTTGTTCTCTCACTGATCAGTTAAAATCAAGAGATGAATATGGTGTATGCACATTAAATGCATGTACATGAAAAAACTAGCCCCAAAACTATAATTTGTGCAACAATCTAAACTATGTACGGAAAATCCTTCATGTTTTGCATAACCTCTTTACTGCTGCCAACACAGCCTCAATTTGTCCGTTCTGATTCGCTGAGGACTGAACCAATAGGAAAGTGGGGGGATGGGAGACCGGTTGGGTTGCTGCTGTTGTTAACTTCAATGTCATTTCTGTTCACCGGATTGGGGCTTGGGTAAACATGAAATCTATAGCTTAATCAAAAAAAAAAATGAAGGCAAGGGGAATTTGTCAGAACAGCTTTCCTGACTGACATTTAAAAAAGGGTTTCTGGCACACTGAGCTGCACCTTGACTGTTGTCACTTTAGGATAGACACAACAATGTCTAATCAGGCAGATCCCCAGAGAAGAGTGATGGCTTAGAGTCAAATTTATAGAAAAAACAGGCTGTTGGGTGAACCGTCCAGTTTGGTATGCAGATCTGTGAAAGAAGAACCTTCTAGAAAAGAACTAACAAGAAATCCATAGGGCTCCACAGTGACCTCTAGTGTTTCCTGTTAAAAGCTGCAGCCATTTCTTTACTATGCACTGCGTAAACATCAGAACAGACTCAGAAGTGGGAGAGGCTGTGCTGTTAGTCTCCCAGCCATCACTTTGGTGTTGTGAATCCTTCCCAGATTCATCATCTTTGATAGCATCTAATCTCTCCTTGTCACTCCACAGGCAGCAATGGAAGTTGTTGTGACAGAGGAGAAGAAGAAGATTTTCCGCGCTAGGAAAACCATGAAGATCAGTGATCGACAGCAACTGGAGACTCTTCACAGCACTCTGTTGACAGCAACTCCGAGTCTGTCCGAACCATCTCCGCCACCGCTAATGAATGGCACGCACAAAGAGGATGGACAAAAAGTTGGGGACAAAGAGCAAAACAGCATCTTGGACTCAAACTCTCCCCAAACCACATCACCTGCTTCTCCAACCTCTCTGAGCTCTCCTGCTCCTTTCCTGTCCCTTAATCTGTCCCCCTCCCCTGCCTCTTCACAAAGTCCAAAAGCAAAGGAAGACTCCTCTCCTACATCACCATTCCACTCTCTGAACTTTGAACTGAAAAAGATGGATGATGATGAGGAGGAGGAGGAGGAGGAAAAGAAAGGTTCTCCATCGTCCTCATTAAACGAGTCCCCTACATCAGCATCAACAGAATCCAAGGAGCAGCAGGGAAAAGAGGTGATCCCAGAGATGGAAAAGAAAAAGGTAAAGGCTTAGAATTTTTTTTAGGAAATTGTTCTGTATTGAACTTGTGCAGAATGTGAACTGAGAGTCCAAAAAACGTAATTTCATTAATGAATCATTTATGCTCTTCCTCAGGAGGAACAGACCACAAAAGAGGACTCATCTGTGGATTCAGCTAAGCATCCTGTTAAAGGTTCAGTTCCATGTTCGCCAGTGCCACCTTCAGTATCTGACAGCACAGGACCGATGGAAACAGACAGTGACACTACAAAGGCCAAGGATCCCGAGGCCTCCACATCCAAAATAAAGGATGAAAAGCCCTCTTCCCCCAAATCGACCGCTTCTGATTCCTCCCCTCCTTGTCCTCCCTCTTCTTCCTCGGATCTAAAACAAGAAAAGGCAATCAAGGACGAGGATGTAAAAGAAGACGAGAAAGACAAAGAAGAGGCGAAGAAAGGATCAGTAAAGGAAGAAAAGATGGAGGTGGACTCAGTGAAAGTGGTGATCAAAAAGGAAAAAATTGAAGCTGGACAAACCACAAAGCCATCTCGGCCATCGTCCACCCCACCATCTAATACAGGTACAAGAGAGTGGAGATCAGATGTGTCAGATAGCTTCAAGATAATCACTCCATATTGATAAAGTTTAACAGAAGTCCAAAGGGAAAATGAACCAAAGACAGTAATATTTGATCTGTTATTCAGTGTTTTATACATGCAGAACTTTTTGTTCCTCTGCTCTAGTTGAACCAATGTTGAAATGGAGGATATGAGAGTTATTACAGAAAAACTCTACTAAGCAATTTTAGGCTGTATTACATGTTAATAAGACCGAATTTGAAATTGTGCAAGCGATTTAGTTTTGCAACTTGGACGATTTGTAAGAGGCAGAAAAATGGTCAAAACGGATGCTGGGAAGACTGAGATATCCTTTCTTACCTTAGTGTGGGTCAACCTCCAAAAACACTGGATCCAGCACTGCACATGATGCAACTCAGTCAAATCTTTCATTAGCTGTTCCCTCCTGTGAATTTGTCCTGCAAACTCCACATCTACAGTTCGTCCCAAAGACTTTCTGCAAAAAAATTGTAGTTTTCAAGTCCAAGTTGATTTACATGAGTGATGTCACCTGAATAATTTTCTCCCTGTGACGTGTTAATTGATTTTGACTTGTAAAACAGAGTTACACTTTATATATATATTGTGTAATGTGTAAATTTATTAAATCAAATGGTAAGGATAATAACACTTTCATGTTACATTAAAAGACAGTTTAATATGCTGTGCAAGAAAATAAAGTAGCTTCTGACGTTTGGTGGTGCTAGCACTCTGAAGCCAGAAAATATATCCTGATATCCAGAAAGTCATGGAGTTAATATGGACTCTTTCTGGTAAAAGTAGATGAGAATTAAGTGTTTTTGAATACAGACCAGATTGTCCCAAGATATGGAAACATATGTAAGCTGAATGGTTTATTCAGATTACCCCTTACTAGTTAGCAATCAAGTATGGTAGTGTGACAAATCATCTTCCCGAGTCTGAGATGGAATTTTGGGTAATAACGTATCGTGTTAATGCCGGCCATGTGACTAGGCTGCAGTTTCTGATAGGATTCCAGTTTGTCATTGCTTTACCTGAGGTTGTTTACCTGTGGTTGAACTGGACTTACCTCATTGAAGGTGGCATGTAGTTATGCTGTCTGGTGTTCTATGATTTAAAGTGACAGTTTGAAGGTGAAATGATGCAAAACTATAATAAAGCACTGACTGTAATCATGAACATGTAGACGGGAAGACCTTCAAGGCTATTAGTGTTATCCTGAGTTCCTGTTTTGCCTGTTTTGTTTGGTCCCACTTCAACTGAAACTGACCTAAAACAGAAAGCATATTATGCATAAAAGATTTAGGACAATGAGTGACACATACAGGGTGCTAACCAGTCTTTGTTTTTGTCCCCAAGCTGTGCAAGAAGAGAAGTGCTCCACTTCAGGACTGAAGCGCACTTTATCAGAGGGTTATGAGAAAGATGGAAAAACTGTGAAAAGAGACGGGAAGAGACCCAGGATGGAGCGTGAAGAGTTGGAAGCACAACTGGAATTTAAGATTACTGCAAAAGCTGGCAGTCACCATAAACTTGAAAAGGTTTGTATGCAAATACCCTGCAGCACGTCCCCAAAGTGTAAGCTAACTGAACTGTTTTATGCAAATGGATATTGAAAACTTTATTACTTAACTTTTTTGCCCCTTTATCTGATATTCTTTCTCAGATTGTGCAAAAGCTAGTGGATGAACGGTTGAGGGTCTTGGAGCTGACCATTTTTGACAAACATTTCCAAGAGCTGAAAGGCAGAGTAGACAAGATCGACTGTGCCACTAAACACCAAACCGCCATTAACACACTTCAAGTAAGTAGACGTTAATATTTTAATCTAAAGTACATTTTTCTGCAGCATTGTAAGAGGCTCATTAGTAATACATAGTTAAGGAGCTGTTAAAATTCTCTCCCTACAGTTAGCATTCCCAAATCTAAAGCTTTCCTGCCTCCACACTTTTTTTTTTTTTTTTTAGGCCAAGATAACCCGACTAGCAAAAAAGTTTGGAGAGGCCAATCAGGCTTCAGAAAACAAAAGGAAACAGGAGGTAAAAAGTGGTTTTCCTTTGTTACTTGCTGAAATCTTTGGATCTGGTATGCAAGTGGTATGCAAGTGATGTTGTCTGACGATGTTCTGACGGCATACTGTCTGTTTTCCGCAGGCGCTTGCTGCTGCCTCTGCTGCTGCTGCTGCCGCTGCTACTGCCGCTACTGCTGCCAAGACTGCAACTGTTGTAAACAACCCTCAAGCTCAACGGTAAGTGTGTTCATGCCTAAGCAATTTCTCATCTAGATCCCTGCCAACCATGCTATATATTTTAACTTATGAATTTAGTAATGACCTTCTCAAGGTTTTTTTTAGTGATTTTTATGTCTTCACTGCAAGGTCACAGGTTTGCCAGACCATTTTATTATGTGATAAAATATTTAATTTATCAAAATTCACAGCATAAATGTATTGAAACATGTTATCTTTGAATCATAGAGGAGTCTGTGCACTTTGGTATTTTGTGTGAATATAATTTGGCCTTTGTATGAACGTGACAATACCGGACTGAAGCCAGTACTACACACACAGCCGTTCACTGCGTGAATAGTTGACATTGTCCCAGGTTGCTATCTGTAAACACTAACCAAGACCGAATTAAAAACAAATGGACCGAATAAGGAATTCTTACATCCTCCAAATCCATACCTTTTTGGAAACCAAGATTCCATGTCCCTTGTTCGGTTTGTCAGGATCAACTTTTTAAAACTCTTAACTTCACTCAAAATATTTCTTAAGACTGGTTTGGAATAAACAAACACACGTCCCAGTCTGCGTCGCCCGCGTGGGTCCAGGTCCTGAGTCTTGTGACGTTCTACAATGTGAAGTCTGAGCGTTTCCTCAGGCAGTGCAGAGTGTAGTTAAAACTGCACTTCTCCTCCCAACAGCGTGCTCCGTCGGCAGACAGTGGAGCCGCAGACTGTGGTGCCCAGAGAGGGAGTGGTGCCCTCTGTTGGTAAGACTCCTGCAATGTCTGTTAAGAAGGAGAAGGAAGAAGAGGAAATAGAGGATGAAGAACAGAAGAATGTGTTACGCAACCTTGCCATGGCAAAAAAGCTGGCAGAATACAGTGAAGGAAAATGCAGAGCAGACGTTAAACTCCGCACAATCACGTCCCACTTGGAGAAAGTGCTGTACCACAACTGCAAGAGAGGCTCAGGGAATCCCAGAGCTGACCGCTACGCATCATATATATTCCGCTACTTAGTCCCATATGACGTCTACTGCGACTGGGTCGCCAAGGTCAACTATGTTGGATTATTGGGCAAAGAGGCGCTGCCCACAAACTTAAGGAGGACAATGAAGATGTATATTGAGCGTCGATTCCCTGAACTGTCCTGTGACAGCTGGAGAGTGATCCGTGATGCTATCAATGAAATACTGCGAGTGAAGAGAAGACCAGAGTTTTTTCGAGAATATGAAGAAAGAACTGCTGTGTCGTTTTGACAGTCTTATGTAACAGGAACAGAAGCATACTGGGACAATTGTCATTATTCGTCATTGAAATAACTAATCATTTTGTCTAAATATCACACTCATTGCACTTAGATTCTCATCAGCGTTCATAAACATGTATTTCATATTGAAAGGAATATTAATCCCTGGTGACTTGTACACAGAGCGTTGTGGGATTGGCACTACACTTAAACATTGATACATGCTGATAAATGCTTTAATGAAAACACAGACATGTACTTCAGTTATGAGGTTGAAACTTGCCACAAGTTGTTCAGAGATGACTGTATGTAATGGAATAAATTGAAATGTCAACACTATAACACAGTCAGTCGTCTTCCTGATGTGGACGTAAACAGCTTGTAAGCTTAAGCAACTCTAAGCAAAAGCAATCTTTCTAAACAGGCCGGTCCGGACTTCCATGGAGGTAAAGCAGACTCCAGCAACGGTTTCTTTGTCGAGCACAGCTGGTGAGTAGCAAGGTTTCCTTATTGCTGAATGTATTGTTAGTCTTTTCTTTTGGATGAGACAATGATGAAGGACAGCATGGTGGAACGATGGTTAGTAGTGTTCACCTTCCAACATGAGAGTTGTGGGTTTGAATCTTGATCCCGGTAAATGTCCACGTGTCCATGTGGATGCTTTGGTTTCCTGCCACTTCATGGCAATAAGCAGTGAAAGGAGATGATTAAGAAATATCTGTTTCTGGTTGTTGACTCTCACATTTTAATGGACTGTGAGCAGAAGCAGATGAGAAAGCAGTTCATTTGAAAATCTCAGCAACACTTGTAATTGTCTGAAACAAAGTTTTTCCCATTTTCCTCAGCAAATTCAGCCCCACCAGCTCTGCCAGCTCCAGCTCCAGTTCCAACACCAACATCCACCTCCACTGCCATAGTTTCACAGGCCCCCATCCTCCAGCTGATCACCTCCACCTCTAACGCCGCCTCTACCTTGGCCACTGCCATCACCACTCAGAGTCCCACAGGCACTCTGCTGCTGAAGACGGCCCCTGGGAGCAGCATGATGGCTACAGGCCAGCCGCTCCTAATCCAGCTGCCTTTATCAATGGCTAATGGCCAGGCGGGAACGCTGGTCAACATCCCTGTCTCCTCTTTGTCTGCAGCCAGCTCACTCAACAAGGCCAAAACCACTGCTCCCACCACCACTTTTATCCTCAAGCCTGCTCCTGTCACTACCACTGCAGCAGCCTCTGCCCCTGCTGTTGCCACTGTCCCAGCGCTACAGGCCTCCACTGGCCAGATGTCCTCCACTCAGATCTCTCTTGCCCGAGCCGTGTATCAGGGGGGTGCTGGGGGGATAACTACGCCCAACGCTGGGGTATCTGTGACCACAGCCAGGACTCCAGCTCAGTCCGTCTCCGTAGCCGGAGCTATGTCTTCAGCCTCTTCTCCTGCAACGTCTGGGCCGGCAGCAACGGGTTCCACTGCTCCAGGACCCCCACAAGGGACATCTCTGACATCAAAGACAGGTGGGTCTGTGCTTTGGTCAACAAGGCTGTTATTTTTGAATGTATTTAAAATGTCATTTCAGCTGCAATCAGCAGCTTGTACAAATCAAGTTGTTGGTCATTTGGTCAGTTCTGGATATGTCAGTGAGATGTAAACACATGATTATCATGGGTTTGTGAGTCAGTTAATATTAATGCTGTGGCTCACTTGTGAGGGCAGTGACAGTCAAATAGAGAGAAAATACATATTATTCATTATTAATCGTCATTATAATAATTTTCTTAAGATCGTTAGTATAACATTTGCCTTTCCTTGGTTCATATTTCAAAATGCGTTATCAATGATAAAACAGCAGTGCACCTTTCTGTGCCGCATGTGTCTTATCTCACTGGTAACACTATAAACAACTTGTGTTGCCTGATCCATTATCTTTGCCATAGTCATATAAAGTCAGACGTAGCTTTTTCTTTTCTTGAATTTATCTCTTGATCAATATTTGTGTCTCTTTTCTCAGACAACCAAGCCACGGGATCAACTCCATCCAAAGCAGCTGCTCCCGCGGCACGTCCTAAAGGCTCTGTCATAGATCTCACTGAGGACGATGATGATGTCCAAGGTAAGGTTGAGGCGCAATAAAATTGATTTTTATCTCTTGATTTGTTTTCTATACCTTAACATATTGAAAAGCAGCCTTGAGTGTTAAGATGTTGTACTTTATCCTCTCCAGTGACAGGAGTGAAGAATGCCACTGTTGCAGCTCCCTCACCAACCCAGCGTCCTCATCCAACCGTCAGCATTCCTAACAGTAAGACCACCACATTATATTGAGGATGTGAAAGGGTTATTTTGTGTCCAAACCATAAACTTGTGCTTGACAGTTCAGCCTGGCTACTGTGCACTATTGTTTTTAAAAAAATTATGTCTAATTTAAAAAAACATACTAAAGACAGGCATAACATTTATATAATTTGTATTTATCTAAATGATACATCTAATTTTAATGTGTGCTTTGTCCACAGGTGCAGGAGCAAGATCGTCCCCGCAAAGCAATCAGAACTCTTCCAGCAAGCCTCAGTTGACAGTCCACCACCGCCCTCCATTGGTGAGGTTTTAGAACTGCATCTGGCATATTTTGCACAGAGCAAATGCAGTTTTGTAATTCCATAATTAATCTGTGATGTCCTGAGTAATTGTTATTTGCATATGATATTAAAT
Source organism: Thunnus albacares (assembly GCF_914725855.1). Taxonomy (NCBI): domain Eukaryota; kingdom Metazoa; phylum Chordata; class Actinopteri; order Scombriformes; family Scombridae; genus Thunnus; species Thunnus albacares. Next base: position 952,219 of record NC_058108.1, on the reverse strand, counting down.
GTGAAATCTGTGGATTGGCAGACCGCTTATAATGTCATTAGTCTAGTTGTCTTTGTCTATCAGACAGATTTTTGACTGTAAAAAGCTTCAGTGGTCAGCTGTTTGAAGTTGAGAATGTATTTATATCAGCTTATGAAAAACATTCAGCTCTCACTTTCTGTATGAATGACTACTGGATGTTTTTTAATTATTCAAGAAATAATGGTTGTAATCATATTTGCCAGAGTAACAATAACAATAGTTTTCTTTTTTATAGGACTCTCCAATGAAATCACGCGCTGTAACCACTACTACACCAAACCGGGGCTCCAGCATGGCACTGCCCCCTCTCCCTGTTGCACCTGCACCTCCACGCTTACCACCTGAGGCTGAGCGGACATCACACCCTCAGCAGCCTCAGTTGAAGCTGGTGCCAAGTCAGACCGGTATTGTGCTGTCCTGGTGCGTGGCAGAAACTGATCGGACCTGTGCAGCTGTAGACAGCTATCACCTTTATGCCTTCCATCAAGACAACTCTAACAGCAATGCAGCTCAGCAGCACTGGAAGAAGATTGGGGAGGTGAAGGCCCTTCCTCTGCCTATGGCCTGTACTCTGACCCAGTTCCAGTCTGGCTCCACTTATCATTTTGCTGTTCGAGCCAAAGACATCTATGGGCGCTTTGGCGCCTTCTGTGAACCTCAGTGCACAAATGTCATCAGTTCCAGCTCTAGCTGAACAGTTAGGAAATGGAAACAATTTTTTTGCATTTGAAAGTTCATGACGCCTTTTACTTATTTTTTGTGTTAGGAACTCAAATATTGTGCGCTGAACACATACAGTATCTGTAAATATCTCTGCATAACAACTGGACTTCTGACTGACTTGGAAAATTTAAGCGGCAAACGGTTGGTTTTGTCTGTTTAATGTATGTAATGTATTTTTTGTGACTTAAGCTGTTGTATATAATTCAGTTACTTTGCCTCTCTACCAAGCCAGATATTTATGTTGTTGACTCCTGTTACTCTGACCCAGATGTCCCTTGCTTTACTTGAGAATAGGTGACAGGATTATCCATGTAAACACAGAATTGCACAGTAATGTATAAATGTGTTGTAGAATCTGAATGATAACTTTTGTAAGTTTTGTCTGGTAACCAGACTTTGACAAACACAATAAAGGGTTTTATTAAAGTCTTGGTTTACTAACTCTGCGACAAATTTTATCTTCTATAGTTTGGTTTGTAGTTCTTTATTACCACCAATCTACCACCTTGAATAGAACAGTGCCCCACAAAGACACTGGCACTGTGGTAACAGGATACAGAGATGTCTGTAAAAAAAAAATGGAAAAAAAGTCCCATGTTTTGCCAGCTGAGATAGATTTGCAGTACTTTCAACAGAGGCACTGAAAGCTTTTTTTTCCCTTTGCATGGTGATCCAGATGAATGAGCTGATTTGCTGCAGGTTTGTATCCTTAAGCTGCTCTGTATACCTGGCAGCCAATGAAGAACCACAGAAATGCCAAGTTTATGCTGACACTAACTTCAGTACTCATTCAGGTTTGCACGCACAGACCACAAGAGGATGTCAGCATCTAGCATATTGGAGCATTCCTCTTTTGTTGCCTTAAGCAGTGAGAGAACAAACTGTTTGCCAAGATAGCCCTTTATTTTTAGTCAGTATTGTACTGAAAAGTATGTTTTTATTACCTTAGAATGAGCCCTTCATATCTATATAGGGTCCTCTTCCACTGAGCCCACCATGTTTCTACAGTAGCCCAGAACGGACAAACCAAACACTGGCTCTAGAGAGGGCCTTTCACATTGTTTGCGACCTTTGTGGCCACCGCAGGTTCTCCTGAATGCTTCGAAGGGTGGGTGGGTGGGGGTACTCCGTTTGTTGCAACCTCACTGCTAGATGCAACTAAATCCTACCAACTGCACCTTTAAGGGTGGCAAATGTTTACCCTGAATGTGGATCTACAGGAAAGGGTCGTGGACTCACCATAATGAAAATTCATTCTTGGCATGATGATTATGCACAATAAATATTGTGTGTTCATGACTAGCAGATCTTGTGATATGGTCCTTTGAAAACTAAAAGGTTGACTGACGGTGGCATTAGAGGAAACTCAATAGACTTCTTCATATGGGGAACTTGAAGCACTGAAAACATATCCAGTTGTCAATTAAGAATTTGGTCTAATGGTTGTGATGGTGGGATGATGGCTAGAGCAATAACTTTGTATTCAAATATTTAAGTGTTAAATATGGGGGCGCATGCCAGGACAGAGGCAGGACAGACTGCTAGAGCCAGTCAGGAGAATGGCCAGGAGACTTGAGAGACAGGTCAAATCACTTTGGGATCCAGAGATAAAGGTGGCATCTGCTGAATGGGGATGGCCACATGATCCACAAAAGTGTCAATGAACCTAGCCACACAGACACACCAAAACCAAGGGAGAAAGTGGATTGGACTGGAGAAACTGGAGATTCTTGGGGCTTAGGGGAACTGGTCTCTAGGAGGCTAAGCCCTGATTCAAGACCTCTGGCCTATATAACAGGAAACTGGGGGAAATGGCCATGAACTGCCATGAAGAAATGAGACAGACTGGGATTGAGGCACAGAAAAACCCCAGAGGAACAGACACTGAAACAGGCTCGGACAGATAGTCAAGACACTGACTGGGAGCAGGTGCAAGCACAGGATTTAACAGAAACAGGTGCATGTTTCAACTGAAGGGCCAACCCAGATTGAGGAACATAGAAGACAAAGCAAGGAATGGTCACAGGCACACAAGCAGACACAAGTTGTGGCAGAAACTGGCTCAGACTAAAAGCCAGGTACAGGCATTGGTTCTGAAACAGGTTTGGCTGGGAAATGGCAACAGGCCCTGACAAAGGGGGTAGTACAGACTGACTCAGGGACAGACTGACAGAGGAACAGGGGCAGATAGATTGGCAGACTCTGACAGAGGTAGTGGAGCACTGACCTCACTGACCTGACTGTCGAAGACCAGGGGAACTGAACTGGAAGGTAACAGAGAAGTTCACTTCCAGTAACTGAAGAGTTGAGATACAGAGGACCCAGCTGACTGCAATAGAGCAGGGGAGATGGGTCAACTAGATGACTGCTAGGGTGGTATCTGGTTGTCTGTAAGGGTGACCAACTGGATGACTGCAGGTGCAACCTACAGAAAGGCTATGGAGTGGTTGACAGCAGAAAGACTGCTTAACTGAATAGTGGAGAGACAAAAGTGGATCCAGGAGTGCTGCATTTATGTAAGCCCTGGAAGAAGACTAGGCAAGAGCTCACTAATGATGCCTGCTAGAACTCATGTGGGCCCTCCTGCTGATCCACTGAAAGCTTGACAGGCTTAGAAATCTGACTTTGTGAGGTAGGCACCAGGTGTGCTAGGACTGAAATGACAGGGAGAAATAGGCTAATGACTTGCCAACATGGAAAAAGGCAAAAGACTAGCCTACGGAACCCGGTTGTGTGGGAAACAGGCAGAGAGTTTCCTAGCTAAAACACAGGCAGATACCAAGCCAGCTGAGGTTCTCCTGTGGACAATCTCGGACTCAGCACTATGTCTTTCTAAGGAACTAAGCCCGTGGGAGGCTTCAAGGTTGGGCTCTACCAGCCACGGCAGGGCCTGTGTCAGATGCACTGACCATGTCATGGGGAAAGCATCCAAAACTCAAGGGTGAAAGGCATTGGCAGATTTGGGGATACTTTTGAGACCCCAGATGAGTGATGAGTGTTGGAGGTCACCACCTTAGATGGGGAGAGAGGGTCACTGGATGTTGCTAAGAGGAAGGCTCTGATTTTATAATGTCCCATTAAACAGCAGTTCAGAGTATTCAGCTTTCTTGGTGTCTTGGACAATGCACCACACAGGGATTATATGGTCCTGCTGGGGGACTTTAATGTTCACCTGGGCATTGACAGAGGAACCTGGTTGGGATTGAGTGATAGGAATCATTGACAAAATAAATGTTTGTTGAACCTTCCAGTTCAGTTCAGTTCCCCTGGTCTTCGGCAGTCAGGTCAGTGAGGTCAGTGCTCCACTACCTCTGTCAGAGTCTGCCAATCTATCTGCCCCTGTTCCTCTGTCAGTCTGTCCCCGAGTCAGTCTGTACTACCCCCTTTGTCAGGGCCTGTTGCCATTTCCCAGCCAAACCTGTTTCAGAACCAATGCCTGTACCTGGCTTTTAGTCTGAGCCAGTTTCTGCCACAACTTGTGTCTGCTTCAGTTTTTAGTCAAATTGTTTGGTGGGGCTCACACACAGACACACTGAAGTCTGTTCACTCTACTGTAGGTCTTGGGGAGTACCAGCTAACTTACTGGGCATGTGAAAAAAGATTGTGTGAAAGATCATAGTCCATTGTTTTTTTATGTAAGTTGATAGCTTTGCTTCTGCATTCTACTTTTCAAATTACTGCTGCAGCTCAACCTGTGACCATGGCAACTACAGAAACCACTGCAACGGAAATGATACAGGAGCTGCTCTGTATTTCACTAATATGCATATCTGATTTTCCTGAATTATACACATATTTACCAGCAGAGAGCAGAAAGATTAACAAACATTTATTTTGTCAATGATTCCTATCACTCAATCCCAACCAGGTTCCTCTGTCAATGCCCAGGTGAACATTAAAGTCCCCCAGCAGGACCATATAATCCCTGTGTGGTGCATTGTCCAAGACACCAAGAAAGCTGAATACTCTGAACTGCTGTTTAATGGGACATTATAAAATCAGAGCCTTCCTCTTAGCAACATCCAGTGACCCTCTCTCCCCATCTAAGGTGGTGACCTCCAACACTCATCACTCATCTGGGGTCTCAAAAGTATCCCCAAATCTGCCAATGCCTTTCACCCTTGAGTTTTGGATGCTTTCCCCATGACATGGTCAGTGCATCTGACACAGGCCCTGCCGTGGCTGGTAGAGCCCAACCTTGAAGCCTCCCACGGGCTTAGTTCCTTAGAAAGACATAGTGCTGAGTCCGAGATTGTCCACAGGAGAACCTCAGCTGGCTTGGTATCTGCCTGTGTTTTAGCTAGGAAACTCTCTGCCTGTTTCCCACACAACCGGGTTCCGTAGGCTAGTCTTTTGCCTTTTTCCATGTTGGCAAGTCATTAGCCTATTTCTCCCTGTCATTTCAGTCCTAGCACACCTGGTGCCTACCTCACAAAGTCAGATTTCTAAGCCTGCCTGTCTCCTCTCCACCTGTCACTGGCATTGATCAGGCAGCTGGTCAGTCCATCATGGGACAGCCAAACAAAAAACGAGATAGGTCTCCCTACTACCGTCGCAGAATGTTGAAGGAGGCCATGATCAGACAGTTTGGAGGTCTCCCCTGCCTGGAGCCAGCAGAGAACCATTCTCCTAAGAAAGACCCCATCTTCTCACCACAACACTTGCCTGTCCAGACCACCCATCCACAGCTAGTGAGATCGTTGCATTCTGTGGTCACTGAATATGCGCCGTTTTGTCCTGACAGCACTCAGTCTCTATTCCTTTGTCCACTCTTCTCCCCTACTACATTGATAGCCGGCAATCCATAATCAGAAGTGTACGTTTCTTCAACACAGCCACACACTGCCTCCCTGGATCCACAGCCCCTGTGATCCTGCCAAAGCTCCAGGGTCTAATGCCTCCACTCCCAACCTCCATTGTTCATGTGGGAGCAAATGACAACAATCTGAGCTAAATACACATAAATGCTGTTTAGCCACCTCTCAAATTCAGAAATAATGTTTATGCAAACTTTCATCACTTTACATGTGTTAGCTCAGACTGGCTCTCTACCATAATTTATGTGTTAAAAATCATGTATATTTGAACCGCTAGGCTTGCCATATCTGTTGTAGATTCTAGGAATGCTCGTTTTGTTTTCTGTTTGAGCACTCTATCCTTGTGCGAGACATGGAGACAGCTGTTACTGTCTCACAGACCAACAAACCACCAACGGCTCCTTCTACCCGGGTGTTTAAAACAAACAAACCCTCCGTACTGAAGCCAGCAGGCAGCAGGCAGACTGGAGCAAGCGGGTAGGTATGTTATGTTACATCCTGTCATATCTATTTGGAACACTCAGAATTTGTAAATCTGAACCCATAACCCCATGATCAGTAGGGCTGATCACTCAGCCCCTCTCGTCAATCAGCTCAAGATCCTAACAATTTTTAACATAAACAAATACCAAACTGCATCAGCCTGCTTCGCTTCCTTTCCCTTGTAAAGCATTTTTCCAGCCTGCTGGAGATGTACACAACTATAATACAAGACATGCCAAATGTTTACACCTCCCAATATTCCGTACTGGGCCCTGTCAATTCTCTATTAGATATAGGGGGGCTCAGCTGTGGAACAGTTATATTCAAATTGCATTTCCGTTTACTTCTCTCAAGAATTTCAAATATAAGCTTAGGACCTGTCTGATGAGCCAAACTTAACCATTCAAACTGATCATATCTGATTATGATTGGCCTTTCTCTCCCTCTCTGTCGTAAGGAGTTGACTTAACACAAGTTTGCTTCAGTAATCATGCGCACATGAGAGCATGTGTGCACGCACATTCACTTGCGCACACACACACACACTTATACATTACACCAAAACACACACACCCTCATCACATTATTTTACCTGTTTTGTTTCTTTGCTTGGTTTGTGCCGCCTACTTTATGTTTGCTTTTGATTCTGTGGTTGCTTGTTTGTTTATTTTTGTAGATCACATGACTTTTGTATCTGTTTATAATGTGTAATGAGGTGAGATAACTCCCATAATCCTCTAGGGGTTTTCTAAATCTCACCTGCACAATTTGTTTCTTCTCTTGTGTTGTGTTGTTTTATGCTATTTTGTTTGTACTGTGCAAATAAATTAAATAATAATAATAATAGTAACAATAATAATAATTTGAAAGTTTTTGTTGTTTAATAAATGACATTCTGAATGAATGTTTTACAAATTTTTGCTTTGATTCTTTTGAATTTAATAAGTAGATATATAAATACTGTATAAAGAGTATGCATATTTAGAATGTTTTTTCATTGTTCAACACAAGCCATTTCAGTAGAGGCATTAATTATGTGACAATAAAATAGAAATAATTTTTTTACACTTTGTAGATGTTATACTGGCATCATTAAGGTCTTTGATAATACGGTAGTCACTTTCAGTCCAAAATGGCGGAGGCGTAGCTCTGCTGCATGCATGCATAATATATGTAAGAGCTCCTATAGTACATCCATGCTCTGCTGGTGCTGATATTGCAGTGGAATGACCAATTAGCTTTCACAAAAGTGAGCCAATGCGGAAGTGACTTAAACGTGCATTCTCTCTAATGACCAGCAGGGGGCGACTCCACTGGCTCCAAAAAGAAGTCTGATTGAGAAATAGGGTCATTTTCTATGAGAAAATGACCCTATTTCTCACTTGATTTAGTACCTCAGTAAACACTTACCCAAGGAGTTTATGTCTCAATTGCTAGTTTCTTCTTCAATACATCATGATGTTCATTTTGTAAATTATGGTCCCATTTAAAGTAAAATAAACGATAAAGCAGCATATGCTTTAGGGCGTGGCTACCTTGTAATTGACAAGTTGCTGCCACAGTGACAACGTTGATTAGGTATCGTAAACATGGCTTAACCACAGATTCACAGCATCAGCGTAGCAGTCGCCATTTTAGTGTGTTTTCAGTTCGTGAAAGTTAATTGTAATAATTGTCGTCTTAAAAAGTCTTGTTCAGCGTTTGGTTGTACTAAAAGACCCTCTAAGGTATCGGATGTTCAGTTTTCCGGTAAGTATATTTTGTTTTAATGGTTTTAAGCCTGTTTTTCCAATGCTAATGCTAACGAAAATTAGCATTAGCATTGGCATTATCACAGTTCACCATAGACTGTTAATGCACCGTACTAAACAAGCTAGCAGCTAGGGTTAGCTTCACCGTCTCGTCCAGATATGGTCACTTCTGACTCCAAAAATCGAAGATGGCCGCGGTCAAAATGCCGAATTCGAGGCTTCTGTGGCAAACCGTTTTAACATTCAATAGCTAGACAAGATCCAGTTGTTACTAGTCATAACTGAAGTCGGCATTTGCTGTAGGTGAAGAAAGAAAAAGCCCGCCAGTGTGGTCACTAGATATCATACTATGCATATTCTAAACTCAGATGATTTTTTGGGCAGTGGGACCAGCTGAGTGATGAACTCACATCAAACTGGGCAGTTCTGATCAAATATTAATCAAAATTCTGCTACTGCACTGACAACTGCATTCTGGATAGGTAGAATTACAATTATGGATATTCACAATATTCATTCATGTCCACAATTGTATTTTTCCTTGTAAAATTGCAGTTTTACACATCCAAAAATACAGTTTTACTAGTCAAAATCTATTTTTGGATATTCGAAATTACATTTTGGAAATATGAAATTAAAATTATGACCAGTAACAATTGGATTGTAGACATCTGAAATGAGAGTTTTTCCTTGTAAGAATTCTATTGCAGATATCCAAAATATTCATTCTGGATATCAAAAATGTAATTGTGGATATCTGAAATTGAAAGCCCAATACACATGAAGAATGATGGAAGAATGATGTTATGTTATCTGAAATGTTCATTTTGACTAGGAAGAATTGAATTACAGATACCTGTAATGCACATACAGTCTAGCGATTAAATGTTAAAACAGCCACTTATACTTTTTAGGGATTTTTAGAGATCTTAAATTTATTTTTGACTAGTTCAATCAAAGTTGTAAAAATCTTGAAATACAATTTCTACCACTAAGAATGTTAATGTGGATATCTTTAATTATCATTCTGACTAGTGAGAATACGATTTTGACTGGGAGAAATACTATTTTGGATATCTAAAATGTAATTGCATATAGTGTGGTTCAATTAAATGTTAAAATGGCTTGCCATAGGCTTCAAAGTGGGAGCCCACAAAGCAATGGGGGATGTCATGGTGGCTACGTCCATTATGTTTTACAGTCTATGGAATGGACAGATGAATAAATCAGAGTTTGGAGGATGATAAATGACATTAACTGACATGTGCGCCATTAAATAATGATGTCAGACAAAAGACAAAGTAAGTAGCCAGAGGAGCTCTTCATTGAAGTAAAAGTTTTTAAAGTTGACATTGTGTTGTTTTAACCATCCAGTTTCTGGTGCTGCTGCTTTTCATTACAGTAATGTTAATGTAGCTCGATAGTTTGGTTAAGTTGACTGCTGATGCATTCCCACCGTGTGTTGTTTGTCTTCTACACCATACAAGTTAAAACTCTGCTTCATGCTCTGTCAGACTTTTTAAAAGGACTTTTTACATTTTCAGAGTGAGTGAAAGAATCAGGAGAGAGGAGACAGAAATGAGGAAGAATTTTGTTGGAAGAAAAACAAGGAGTGTAAAGAGGAAAGAGAAACAGATGTGAAGCAGCCCAAGTGTCAGGTGATGAAGAGACACAAACAAATTCAACTGGTAAGGAACTTACACCAGTGTCTAGATGAATTACTGGTCTATAAGTATTTTAAAGGCACAATCTGTGATCCAAATGTAAACTAAAGGACAAACCCAACAAACAAAACACAAAGCTGCTATAGAAGGACTTACAGATCAACACACAACACAACAATGATATTAACATGATGTTTGTAAACACAGCACTAAGATTAATAGTTCAAAGTGCTGATTCATCATTCATCTGACTGATTGATTAATCTATAAGTCAATTAGTATTTATGTGATGTAAATAAATATTGTTCATATTTATTTAGGAAATATTTAATAAATATTATTATTAAAAATTATTATTTATTTATATATTTATATTGAAAAAGACTTTACAATTAGGGATCAAATGAAAAGATAATTAACAGTGAGTAATGGCTTTAGTAAAATGAATTCATTGAATCATTTCTGTGTTGAACTGTTTGGATGCTATCAGCTGTTTGATCTTCTGAATTCTACAATTCTGCATTTGCAAACAAAAAAAAAAAGTAAATTGTTTTCATTTTTACCTGGACAAGTGACTTTTTATTTGAACTTTTGGCGTTCCGGTCCCCGTGTCCAGATAAACAAGGTCAGTCTATCTGATCATTGGCCCATGTTGTTTTCCACCTCACTCCCCTCCCAGACTCCTAAAGCCAGTCTTCCAGGAGACTATTCCAGGTCTGTTACCAATCTTGAATACTGTGACCAGAAGAACTGGTCACAGTATTCAATTCCACTTGCACCAATATTCTTGACTCCATTGCACCTTACAGAGTTGGAAAAGCAAAAATCAAAGGTCAGCCCTGGTTTAACTCCATAACTGGTTTGGTTAGGCAGGAATGCAGGAGAGCAAAGCATAAATGGAAAACAGATAAACTCCAAGTGTCATATCAGCGTCTGAGATACTCTCTGGCTAAATATCAACAGTGTGTCAAAGCAGAAAGAACCAAATATTTTTCTGATATCATCTTCAAACATGCCCATAGAGCCAAAGTTTTATCTAATGGAATAAATACAGTACTCAACTCTACAGTCATAAATTCTATGATCCATCAGAGTTAAGTTTCTCAGTTCTCATCAACTTTGAACCGATTTCTGTCTCCTCTTTGACACATATTATCTCACATATGAGCCCTGGTACATGTCCCTTTGACATTATTCCATCATGCCCACTTAAGAAAGTGCTGGACACTGTTGGGCCTAATATTTTATTAATAATTAATAGCTCCCTTGTCAATGGCTATGTGCCAGCTTGCTTTAAACATGCTGTCATTCACCCTTAAATTAAAAAACCTAACTTAGATCCGTCTGTTCATAAAAATTACCGACCAATCTCATAGCTCTCGTTTTTATTCAAAATTCTTAGAAAAGTAGTTTTCTCTCAACTCATCTCCTTCTTGGACAAATTCAGCTGGAAAATTTCAGTCGGGTTTTATGACGCTTAATAACACAGAGTCCGCTCTCGCGAGAGTAACATGATTTGTTCTCGTCTTTACATTCAGGAAATTATACTATTTTAATTCTTTTAGATCTCTCAGCTGCCTTCGACACAGCTGATCACTCCATCCTCTTGGACCGCCTTCAGCATGTTGTTGGCATTCAGGGACAGCCCTTCAGCGGTTTACCTTGTACCTCCGACTGTTAGAATTGATAATGTGTCCTTTTCCTCTGCACCCATCTCCTGTGGAGTACCACAAGGCTCCATATTAGGCCCTATTGTAGTTTTCCTATATAAACTTCCTTTGGGGTCTGTTTTGAGAAAATATATCTCCTACCATTGTTATGCTGATAACACCCAGCTGTACCTCCTGCTGAAACTTTGTGATCCATGCAGTTTTAACTGCCTTCTAAATTGCATTAAGGATGTAAAATCCTGGATGGCAAAAAGCTTCCTTCAGCTAAACCAGAATAAAACTGACGTCTTCATCTTCGGCCCTGCAGACAACTCCACAACCACAACCAATGCCCTCGGGCTTCTGTCATTGAATGTTAAGTCCCACACAAGAAGTCTTGGTGTTATCTTTGATTCTTGCTTAAAATTTGATAAACAAATCAACTCAGTTGTCAGTACTGGCTTCTTCCATCTTAGATCACTTGCAAAGTTAAAATCATTCTCGTCCATTAAAGATGTGGAGACTATAGTTCAAGCTTTTATTTCCTCTCGCCTCCACTACAGTTCTCTCTATGTAGGAATCAGTTAGTCAGCTCTATCTCGCCTGCAGCTGGTTCAAAATGAAGCAGTGAGACTCCTCACTTGTACTAAGAAGAAAGAACATATCTCCCCTGTACTGGCCTCTCTTCACTGGTTACCAGTGAACTACAGAATTGATTTTAAGATTCTTTATTTGTTTTTAAAGCACAGCATGGACTGGCACCAGGTTACATCTCTGAACTGCTCATCCCCTATTCCACCTCCAGATCCCTCAGATCTGCTGACCAATCACTGCTCTGCATCCCATGCACTCAGTTAAAAACCAAAGGTGATTGATCATTTTTATGCATGTACTCATAGAAGTGGAGTTACATCTCAGTAAATGATGTCTCGTTTGTGCTCCTCCCTTCAAGTAAAAGCCTTCCACATGGGCCTGAATCTGTACGCTAGCAATGCAGACCCCACTGTTAACTGGTGAAAGAGGTCAACTTCCCACAACCTGGTGGTCCCACAACCTCATCACACGCTCCTTACTCAAAGCTGAAAATGACCAATGAGCATCAATCAGACCCAGATGATGGTGCCCCCACAGACTTTGCACCAAGCATCAGAAGTGGAGGTGGAAGACCAAGACATGGCTAGACAAATGTCTTCCATTGACATGCGCCTTGAGACCCACTGAGTCGCATCACACAGCCAATGAGCCAGCTACTGAGCCATCAGAGGAGCGCCCTGAGCTTTCTAGGCAGATGAAGTGTTGATGAAGACTTGCTGAGGCTTTATGTATGTATGGTTAATGTAACAGCATAGCACACAAGTGAAATAGTAGGTAAATGGCTACTTGAACACTTTTGTCTAAAGCACTTTATAATTTGTCAATCATTCACCCTTTCACACACATGGAACCACCAACCCTGTGGTTAGTGGACAGCAGGTTCTACCTCCTCAGCCACAGCCGCCCCATGTGAGTGAAGGCGCCTTTCCCCCTAATCCTGGAATGGAGGTGGATAAAAAGTTCTCAGGTAAACAATCCTGGGCCCGAAAGTGGATGTGATGATGTGGAGTTGAAACAAGGGGTTGGACTGAAGCACCGCCTCACCCCTATCCTTTCTGATAGACCTGCAGGAGGAGTGAATAAAGCACAGAGGTCCACCTCTCTTGGCAGAGAGAGAGATCTCATCTGCACCAGGTGGACAAACTCATCTACTCCTAGTGGGGGAGCATCATGGAAAGCTTGCCAGTGGTTGATGACATACTCTGCAACACCTGAGAGTGACTGAAGATTCAGTTCCATTGTCTAAGGTTGCTGAGTGAAAAAGAAAGCTGAACAGCAGGTGCACTGGTGCACCTATATTACAGTGAATGGTTGCTTCCTCCTGATTGGGCGGTGAGAGCAGAGATCTGTCTCATGGTGCTGAGGCAGAGTCACAATTAGAAAAACAAATAGCAAAGTCCGTCTGAGGGCAGAGCACATACAAAATAGAACCTCACAGTTTAGAGGTTGATCGCATTATGTAAGTAAAATCTTAATATGTAAAGTAACTGGTAACCATAACTGTCATATAAATGATATGGAGTTAAAATGCAGTGAAGTACAAGCTGCTGCACTACATCTGTAGTCTTTTTATATTTCAATCAGAGTAAAAGCTAATTATTTTGTAATAATTATGTTTTTCCTATAGTTGATGTAGATGATGTTGGTGTAGATGGAAGCTCTTACATAATGAGATGATTGTGAAAGTGTGTTCAGTTTCACATACATTGTAGAATCTATTGATCCCAGTTTATACATGTTTTAAATAGAAAAATATTTAGTAACTTTAAGCATTCTCTAACTAAATGCAGTTTTAAAAGTAGGTGATCATCACCTCTATTAGGCTGATATACAGTAAACTTATTATTAGAGAAATTCTCACAGTATCATAGAAAACATGCAACAACTAGTATTGTTTACATAGATGACAATCTCCATGTAATAAATCTCCACATGAACTTCATCGCTCCTCATCTTATGATCGGTTTTAAAGGTCTATCATGCAACAACAGAGGGAGCTCTTGCTTTCTTTATGGAAACACTTTTCCTGACAATTGTTGCAGCAGCTCCTCTTTACTGTAGCATCCTTCTAATTCAGAATCCTATAGAGGGACCCACCTCCACATCTAGCTGTCTGTCTCTGGCTCTCTCTCTCTCTCTCTCTCTCTCTCTCTCTCTCTCTCTCTCGAGGAGGGGGAGGAAAGCGAGTGAGCGCAGTTTGAGTTGTGCTCTGCGCTTTATGCCAGCCAGGGGTGTGTTTCGGCTCCACACACACTGTATCTCTGGGTAGCAGCACCCCACCGTGCAGCCAGCCTGAGTGCCATGTCTAACAGCTGTGTTGGCTGAAGGGTTACAGCTCATCTGAAGGGAAGGTAGCATCCTGCTTTGAGGAGGAAAGAAGATAAAAGAAGACTGACCAGTTGCAGAGAGAGAGAGAGAGAGAGGGGGATAAAACTGAGAGCCCCCCCCCTCGCCTCACTAAACAGAGCAAAAACGGAAGGCTTTGGAGTATTCAATTTTTTCTTTCGTTTTATATTTTTCTTATTCCTCATCGCGGTGCTGGGAGGTGCTTCATCTTTTCATATAGTCTCTCTCTCCATCATTTGCCTTCTCATCTATTTCTCCATCTACCTGGTGTATAATTTCCTTTATTTATGAGTGAGAGAAAGGAGAAAGGAGGGAGTTTTGTTTTAATTTTCGTCCTTTCTTTCCTCCTCGCCACTCTCTTACCAAACCATATCATACCTGTCAGACCCTCCTTGCCATTTCATCTCTTTAACTGCTGCCATCAGTTCATCATCCCCCCCACCCTACGCCTCTTTCTGTCTCTAAAGTCTGATGTTTTATGAACTTGGATGATTTTTCTTCAAAGACAACTAAAAAAACTCCTCATGAATGACTCTTTTTCCCTTTTCCTTCTCTTTTGGTCCCTCCACACCCATTTTCTTTGCATCACACTCTTGCGGGATTCTTAAATGTTACTCTAGGTAGGTTAACTATCGTTTAGTGTCTGTCTATCTGTCTGTCTGTGTGTATTTGTGTGTGCTTTACGTATACATAAAACACACATTAACACACACATGCACTCGCACACTAAACTATGCCTAGAAGAACAGTGTTCAGTGAGTGGATATTGGTCTGGTCTCACACCGTCTTCACACCCTCCTACTCCTCATCTGTTCTTCTCATCGTTGCAAAGCGCGCCCATCTTTAATTGTTGTCATTGAGAAATCTTTTTTATCTGTCCACATGTCATGTCCCCTTTTTTCATCTCAAAGAAGACATGGATTTGTCTTTGGCAACCTGTTGTAAAGTAACATGGGAAGAGGGAAAATGAGAGAACATTTCCAGGCACTTCCAGGCGTCATTTTATTTTTAATTATAATTTGGCAAAGTTGGGGCTGTTTAGTCTAAAGTAAATAATATTCTCTTCATGTTATTTATTGTGCTGCATTCAAAGTTAGCAGCTAACGGCCATCTCAAGTCATTAAGTGTGTTTCCCATCTCATGCTTGATTTGTGCTTATTTCATCGTGCCAGTCCATCAGCAGCCATTAGTTCTTTGACTGTTTCTCTGCCCCTCAAACAACAGCCCCCCCCCCCCCCCACACCCCCCCCACCCCCCCTACATACACAAAACCAGAATACACTCCTTATCATCATCAGAACTGAATTTTTGTGCTTCTGCATTTTTCAATTTTCCCTTCTCTCAATTCGATGGTTTTCATCCAGAAGTGGCCATATTTCATTCCTGAAGCCCCCACCTCCCCCCCCCCACCCCCACCACCTCCACTTGTCTTCATTCTCATCCTCAATCAGGCAGGAGAGACCGGTTGGCATTAGTTGGATGTTGAACAGTGGATTAAGCGGGTAAAGCCTTGCTGTGGAATGGAGGTGTTGTAGATAGTGTGTGCAGGTTGTAGATAGAGACAGACTGATAGACAGATCAAAATAGATAGGACCTAATATCCCCATCACATCACTACCCTCCTCTTTTCTTCTGTCACATTTTCCTTCCTCTCTTTATGTTGTATTTGATGCCTCGTCTCTTCTTCTCAATGCCACACCTTTTTTTGGGAGCATTGCCACTGTTAGTCTATTCTCACTAAGTTTTTAGCCTTTATGTATCCACGGACATCTAAGTGAAATATTACAGCCAGTAGCGTAGGCCCACACCAGCCACTTTAGCCTCCTTTGTCTTCTGGACTGATAAAGGAGCTTAGTAAACACCTCTTTTCTTTATTGTTCTGAGAGTGGGATGTCATCATGAAGGAATATGAAGGACCACTCGTTTTGCTCTGTCTTTGCTTTTGTGTCTCAACTCTGCTCCTCTGTAAAACATCTCCACTACCGTCTATAAATTATGTGTTACAGAAAAGAGTTAATTAGGTGAGTAGTGAATTAATATAGCACTCACTTCTTCGCAACTGAGTGTATGTATGCACATGCATGTACAGTAAGTGTGTGCACTGAATGTGTGTGTGTGTGCGTGTGAGCACAGCAAGAGTGTGCATGTGTTTGTGTGTGTGTGTGCATGCTACTGATGGAAATGCATTCTGCATGAACTTTGATCAGCAGCTTCTCTGTGAAGGCTATTTTCATATCTTCCACCACATTTGCTTGTACTGTTAAACCTTTTTTCACCCTGCTGTGACTAATTGGTTGTTTATCAGGCCAAGCTTTTTATCTTTATCCATTTTTCTTTATATGAACTGTTCTATCTCTCTGTGAATTTAATGCATTATCACATATCTCAATGGGAATATAAGCAAGAGAGATTTCTCACTCAAGGACTATTTCTAATTCATGGCTGAAACCGATCCAAAGTAACGTCTCTCTCCATAAGCTTACATAAGTTGACTCACTCAATTAGTCTGGTGCAGTGTGCAGGTGCATGCATTCACATGCATTCATTTTAGTCTCCTTATTGTGCATTTGAGTTGGTTGAGGTTTGTTAACCAATGCTGTGTTGATACCCTCCTCTTCCTCCATTACATTTCTTCTTGTTTCCTGTTCGATGGATCTGCCAACAGATCTCTGGAAATGAACAGATCTCTGGAAATGGATCACAGATCTAATGTGACTCATACACCAGCATTACTGTATAAGACTCTTCAGCATGACCTTAATGAGTACACTGTATACTATAGATGACATACTAGGCTGTATGTTTCATATATTGCTTATCATGGGTGATGGCTGCTGTGTTAGCTTTTCCACAACCAGAGGCCCAATGCTTCACTAGAGAGGATTATTCTGAATGAACAAGCTAATAAACAAACAGCAACTTAACAAATGCATAATTATCCTAAAGATGATTAGAATGCACTGTTACAAAGAACAAGAACAAACTGAATTGACTCTTTAATTGTTTAGAGATAAAAAGTAAATGATTGCAGATGAGCTAACCTGAGTCAGTACGTGGTACGGTTGGTTTAAGATTGACTTCCTGTTAGCCAGAAGCAGGCATCATTCTGACTTTAACAAGACTTTAAGACATCCTGCATGTCACTTCATATTTTAAACAGCAGCAGATGTCTAGACATTGCTCAAAGGCAAAGTTAAAACAACAAGGGTCTAAATATTCTCCATTAACAGGGTCAGAGTGTGGCCCTTTAGCCTGAAAGTTTCAAGTTGATTTTAACTGAGCGCCTTTATGTCCAAACAGCCTGAATGATTTAACACGTCTTTCACATGGCTGGTGTAGTGTTGCCACACTGTGAGCACAAAGTTCTTTAAAAAGGGTCCTGACCACCTCTTAGGTCTCAGTTTAATGAAGGATTTATGTTCCAAAGAGGAATCATTAAAACTCCTTGAAGCTTGTTAAGATCTTTAAATGCTGTAAACATTCAAAACAAAACAAAACAAACAAAAAATGGTTCATTTTGTGTCAAAATATGATTTGGAGCAAAGCATCAAAGCACATAAAGGCCAGAATTGATGACACTAGAGAGTTAACTACATTTGCATTAAAAAATGTCTTTGTGGAGTAACTTACTCCAAATAACATCGTTTTAAAAGTAACCAAACAAATAAACCATTTTCAGTTGCTTTATGCAGAGGTTTGTTTAAGGATACGCTGAATTATCCTGCATGAGTCAAGCTATCAGTGTCATTTTAATACTACTATGAGAGTCAAAGATAATTAGACTTTGAAGGAGTCAGAGAGAAAGATGGATTTCTGTAAATAAAATTTGCTGAATGAATAATTCATTACACTGCCAGACAGGATTAAAATTCTACACATGCAGATATCCTCTGACAATTTTCCTGAGGCTAAATAGTGTATACCTACATTCCCGACTTCCTCAAAATACCCAGATAAACACACGCGAGACGTCCCTCCGAGCATATACATGTTAGACTGAAGACACTTTCCTTCATCACTAAAACACTGTTTTTTTTAGGTCAGAGAATTCAACTCAAAACTGTTTTTATTATCTGTTAAAGTGTAAATTATGTCTTGATAAATTGTTTCATGTTTTGGTTTGTAAAACGCCAGAAAATGAAGAAAAATATCCAAAAACCCAAAGATATTCAGTTCATAACGTAGAAAACATTCACGTCTGAGGAGATGGAACAAGATACATTTTCAGCATTTTTGCATAAAAAATACTTCAATAACTTATCAGTTATTAAATTAGGGGCAATTAATTTTCTGATGATGGACTAATTGATTAATCCACTAATAGTTTCAGCTTTATTCAAGACTGTACCAGACCAAAGTTATCTTCAGCTACTACGCTGCACCAACAAGTCCAGAAATGTTTAAATACATAAAACAAATAAAGAATTGTACCTCTGTGAAGTTATGACGTCATTTGATATTTTAATAAACACCAAATCTAAAGCGAATGAACTCAAACGCTCGTTTTTACTCCGGTTTCCTTTTTTTTCACATCCGGTTAAACTTCACATTTAACTTTTTTTTATCTTGGGACCAAAAGTTGAAATTGACCCTAATTTACCACTTTAATATCTACGTTAGCTTGCTATGTTATGCTTTATTAAAATGCACACATATAAAGCACCTCAACATCAACAACACAATCATCTCACATATATGACACACAGTATAAGCCAATAGCAGCGCAAGAGAAATAAACATTCAGAGATAAAATCCATCTATTTGATGTTTTATTGTAATATTGATATATATATATATATATATATATATATATATATATATATATATATATATATATATATATATATATATGGGGATACAGTAAATTGTCTGGAAAACTCATTTGAGAAACTGTTTGAAGATTAACAAAAAAAGGCAAATATAGCAAATTAAGTACCTGACAAATCACGGTACTTGATTAAATTGGTGCAGCAATCTCATAAAAAGCCAGTTAAGCCAATAAACCATAAAGCAGCTCATTGAATTGCCCACAATACCCCGATATAAGCAGAGATAGAAAAGAAGGGATACGTTGCTATAAACAGTATGCTAATTCATATATTCTCACAGGACGACCTTAATATACATATCAGGATATAATGTCAGGACCCTCTGCGGGTCAGGACCCGTAGTTTAAACTCAGGAATGTTACTGGATGTAGACGCAGCAGCTCGACTGAGTTAAGCCTTGACCTCAGAGGCTATTGACTTGTGTACACAGTGGCATTCAGCCTTCACCAACAACACATCCATCTCCAGCCATACTCTGCCATCTGACTCCATCCTTCTCTTCTTCTCCCCTTCAGACTGATGAAGAGAGGAGCGCAGAGCGGGCCAGCCAACCGATGATCATGACTGGCTAAGGCGAGCGAAGGCAAGGAGCGAAAGAAAGCCAAAAAGAAGAAGGAAGGAAGGAAGGGAGGGAAGAAGAGGAGTACATACACACTGCTGCTGCTCATCTCCTCATCTCCACGGCAACCGTGTTCACACACTTCTGGGAGGAGACCTAGGCGAGCTGTATCAACAGCGTCGGAGGAAAGGGGAAAGAGAATCGGATGGGAAGAGGCGAATGAAAGAACATCCCTTCATCACCTTCCATCCATCATGTTTTAGTTTTGTTTACACGCAGCGCTGACATTTTGAGTTGGTGGCCAACTTTTTCAAGATCTTTTTGGTTGTTTTTGCCCCTTTAAATGTAAAAGCATCATTTCTAAGCTATTAAATGAATGATTTAATACTAATTACTGCACATTTTCTACATATTATTACACTTTAAAAACAGTCGTCATCAACCCTGCTGCTGCATCCTCACACTGATAACGCCCCCAGCTTCGCCCATCTCCACCCTCACCCTGCAAGACCCCCGTCAGTCTTCTGTGCGTGACTTCATCTGTCTGCCAACCCTTCATCCGAGGCTATGAGAGGAGGAGTTGAATCCCAGATCACTCCATCATGCCAGTTCTGAAGAGTAGAGAGGAGATCCGGGCTGGCAATGTTCAAGGTAGGCCAGCGGTTTGAGTAACTGGATTGTAATTGTGTGTCTGTGAAATGTTCACTGTGCTGAGTGTCAGCTGAAGTTTTGCCTCAAATTCTCGTATCAGAAATGGTTTATAAAACATCAGAAAACAGGAAATGCCTGTCAGGCTTTCCCAGAGCCAGACCCAAGAGGAGATCTGTTCAACAACTGTCCAAAACCCCAAAATATTTAGTTTCAAATGATGAGAAATGCAGCAAATTCATACAGCTGAGCAGCTGGAGAGAGAGAGAGAGAGAGAGAGAGAGAGGGAGAGAGAGAGAGAGAGAGAGAGAGAGAGAGAGAGGTGACATTTGTGCTTGATAATTGACTTGAACCTTTCGCCGTCCTAATAATTTTCTGACTAATCGTTTGGCCTCTGGTCCTGGTAATATCATATCATTTCCTGTGTTGACTCATCGCCACAACAACTGTTAATATGAAACAGTCGTGACTGTTTGTTTCTTGTTTGTCCTCTAACTCGACCCCACTTTAATCACCGAAACTCTCCTCACTCATGATAATATCACATCATGTCAACCATCAGAGGAGGTGGAAATAATGAGCTGAAGACGATCTACAGATGTTTCATGTTGGATATTAGATAATACGTTATTGTGTAATTTGCGATGACACATCTGGTGCTGCTTGAGATAATAGCTGCAAGGATCTGCTTCATGGAAAACATGAAGAGAAGCAGTTTTACACGTTTATCACTTCATAACATTATACTCTAGATGTGTCTCAGAACAGAAGACCTGTGTAGGACATGTGTTAAATTGACTTTCATAGTAAAACTTTATTAGTATATTTGAATTTATTTGTAAGTGTAGAAACTCGACCCATGTTTGGCTGCTCTCCATTTTTTTCCATTGCGAGCCGGAGAGCGAAGGGAAGAGAAGGACCAGAGGATGAAGGAAAAAAACATTCATAGTGCAGAAGAAGAAAGGACAAATTGTCTTTTTTTTTTTTTTGGTCACACTCTTGTTCTGGCTGCATTGTGAGCTTCGAGCCCAGTGTTGAGATAAGGGATAACGAGGCACTAGCTTCAATAAGCCCATCAAACCGACGAGTTGTGCTGCTTCACAAGGGAAAACAGGTCTAGACAATAGTAACGGTGTAAAGCTAGAGAGAGAGGGGGAAGCTGGAGCCTATTTTATTGCTGAGCTTGTGCTCCTTTCAGCAGCAGCAGCAGCTCAGGAGTTTGACTGATAAAAAGGCACATTTAAAACGTTGGAGGGGCGTGTAGAGATAATGGAAGACTTGTCTAAGAGGACGAGAGGAGAGATAAAGCAACATCATCTCTGAAGGAGAGTTCACACATGACATTGAGAAGACTTTCAGACGCTCAGACTGAACTTTTAGACCCGTGAAAAGTGTGTTTGAACCTTTACACTTACTTCTCCTCGCGTGTTTCCAACAGTTTTGAAACAGGAAATGTTCTGTCACAGTGTCCGGCTGCCGCCAACCGATTAGTCTCTCGGAGGCGACGCGGATTAGATTCTTGGCTGGATTTTTTAAATTTTTTTTTAGCTTTTTGTGAGACCAGTTTATACCCACAAATCTTAAATAATCTTTTCCACATTCAGCGACTCACAGGATCTGATGTAACTGTCTAATTATGATGGGCGTCTTTTTTTTTGAAGCGTGACTTTAGAGGAGGTGTGTGACAGCTGGTACGTTCCTCCTTCACAACACAACAGCTTCAACACCGAACAGACCTGCTGGTTTTCCCGCTCGCTTACTCGCATATGCTGCACAGACACGGCGCTCTACAGTTCCCGAATTCCTCCGCACAATATTTCACTCAAAATTTCACCCTCCCGCCCCCCCCTCCCCCGTCCGTCTCAACAATCGGGTCTCAGCTGACACTGCGGGCTTGAAATGGCTGCATGTGAACTGTGTTTCGAGGGCAGATTTTCCATCTGAAAGAAGAAGGAGAGAACATGACAGCGAGCGAGCGAGGGGTTAAGGCGTGGCAGACAGAAAAAAAAGAGACAGACAGGCGCAGGCGGGTGAATCCAGAGGGAGCTTCTTCTTCTCTGACAGTGGATGAAGGAAGCAGCTTTGTAGACAGATGTAGCTCTGAGTGCGTAAGCAACAAGGCCTAGGAGGGGCGTGCGGTTGCAGCAGCAGCGTCGTGATGCTGGCTGCATGTTTTTCGGAGAGTGGGTTGGGTTTGAGGGGATTAGTGGATCTGAGCGCTGGCCTCTGTTTTGATCAGTGGACCGTGAACAGAGCGGGGAGCGGTGAAGTGCCGTGAATATAAGGGGGGCGTCGAGATGTTGACGCTGGGGCTCGCAGACAGCCGGCTGAGTCAGTTTTTGGATACGAGCCTCATGTGACCAGCTTTACAAATGTTGATTGAGTCGTTGAAGGATTACAGGTGCTGAGCAGCCTGCTGTTTGTTGTTAACGAGAGCCAGAGAGAGAGAAGTAGTTACAGAAATACCTTTTATCATCCAGTAGAATAAAAAAATCAGCTAACAATAATAAATACAGTCTAAAGGCTGAAACATGTATTATATGTACTTGTGTATGTTGAAGCTTTTTATTTCACTGCTTCACATCTCCAGAAGAGTCGGATCAATGTTTACATTAATTTTTTTTATAGAAGCATCATTCCACCTTAAAACAACAGCCCTTGTGAAGGTTATAATGTTCAGATTTTAGGGAGGTGTTTCTAATATTTTATCCACAGAAACACAGTAAAGTACAATCAACACTTCTCTAACGCAGTTTTAACAAAAGCTGAAGCGTATTAACTTCAGGTGGGAGGACTCTTACAGTATCTAACAGTTATCACTTTTTCAAAAAGCTACACAGATCTTGAACATCAGTACTTTGTAGATTTCTTCGTTCATTCAGCGCAGACGGTCACAGATTAAATGTTTTGAACTCGTCCTCACATTTAAATGGTCGATAAGAAAAAGAAACAGTCCAGACAGACAGTAATGTTTAATGAAGTTGAAAGTGATTTGATGTTAGAGACAGAGATGCCTCCTCTACCTCTCCTCTTCTGCATCCAGCCATGTGTGACTGTGAGAGAAGGAGGCAGAGCTAAGAATAGAGAAAAAGGGGGGCCCGATGCTGTGATGCCGCCTCTACCCACGTTGCGCAGCTTCTCGGTGTGCCGTTATGTTACTGAAGTCAGCAGGCGCTCAACCACTTTCGCATTGATATGTTTGCGCAGGCTCGGCTTAACTTGAGCACGGCGCGATCTGTGGCGTTTGCTATGGAAGTCCTTTTTTTTTTCTTTTTTCATTGAGGTATCAGATGCACAAATGGAGCTACAGATCAGTCTTTCACCCTGTGTGTGTTCACTAATAACATGATCAGAATATCTTTGGCTGCTACATGCAGAAATTTCATCAGAAAATTGTCACTTTTCATGTCGTGCCAAAGGGAGACCTTTTGAAGCTCTTCCATTGACAGACGGGGGAAGAGAGTCACTGGGTTTAAAAAATATATAGATATATTTCAGATGAATGGAAGAGACTGATAGAACAAAAGATCTGCGGGCTGAGAAAAGGGTCGAGGTGATGGAGGAGATGAGAGGAGTTTGATAAGCTGGATAATATTTGATGATGCTGTCCTCAAAAAGGCACAAACGTCACAAGACATCCTGTCAATCAGATGGTTTTGCTGAGAGGGAACGATAAGCTGTTAATTATGTTTTCTAAGAGGAAGAGGAAGATGATGAAAGAAAGGAAAAGAATCAGAAGAAGAAATAGATCTGTGTGATGCTGCTCATCAACAGACACTTATACTTGTTTATTATAGATTTTTAAAATGACTATTTTTATCTCCATCTTCTCTAAGTGACCCTTTTAGAAAACTATTATGTTAAAGTCAGATTTTTCTCTCTGGCTTTCTGCGTTGTCTTGGTGATATTTCACAACTTTCCAGCAGTGCTGTCAGAAGGCAGCGTCTGTCTGACGTCTCCAACGGCAACGTTTGGTAATTTATTCAAAGTTTCAATGAATCCGTCCCCGTTTGACCCTCAACTTGTCAATTAATTAGCCGTGACTTGAGACGGGGAGCGGGTTCGGAGAGTTCACAGCTGCAGAGGTGAGGACTCAAAACATGAGGCAACAACACAAGCTCAGTAGGGGGAAAAGAGCTGCAGCTGTTTTCTAATGAAGCAGCAGAAACAGGTGATCAGTGAGAAAGAGGCGAGGTAGAGGAAGGTAGAGCTCAGCTCTCGGGGGGGTAAATTGGAAGGTGAAGACCACATTTCGGCCTAAATGGAGGAGAGTGTGCTGAAGTTTATTTGCGAGGGATTACGTCTTGAAAGAAATGTTCATGGTTCATGTTGTTAGTTCAGTTCTTCATGTTGAATGAAGGATGTAATCAGTCGTACAGTACGTCTCAGGTTATTATCAAGGAATCTTTTTTTTAATATGAAGCTCTTATAGATGAGGGAGATGATAGAGAATCAGTAAATCCACTCACATTTAAATGAAACCTCTGATTCATCTCATCACATCTACTGAGGTTGTGATTAAAATGAATGAAGCTGATAATCTGATGAAGAGGCATCGATCGTTGAATTTATTCTACTGAGTTATGGGCATGAATGTGAATGAATGTTACTGCAACAGCATCTTTAAATGAATCTAATAA
Source organism: Thunnus albacares (assembly GCF_914725855.1). Classification (NCBI taxonomy): domain Eukaryota; kingdom Metazoa; phylum Chordata; class Actinopteri; order Scombriformes; family Scombridae; genus Thunnus; species Thunnus albacares. The sequence continues at coordinate 927,495 of NC_058108.1, read as the reverse complement.
TTAATAAACTGAAAATATAAAATGAGATAAATGCTGACCAGTTTCACTTAAACGTGTAAATTCAGTGTTTGTTTTGGTTCGTTTCTCCGTTTGAACATGATGGAAAATCAGAAAAATGACAGAAACATGACTGTGCAGTGCAGGTGATTCATATGCAGCAGGTGATTCAGTAGATTGTAAAGTTGAGTTTGATCAGATACAAACAGCTGTTCACTTTGTTCTTTTACATCCTATTTTAACTGTGATTAAAGGAATAATCAAGCACACTTACTATTTCTGTTCAAATAGTCAGACATCACTCTGTGCATGAAATGGGATAGTAAAGTGGAATATAAATAGGAAGGTGTGGAAATGATTAATATTTAATACTCAGCCAGTCACATTACTTGTCTCATACCTTTTAGTTCATTTTAATGAGCTGTGCCAATTATAACGGTGCCTCATATGTTTGCTTGGCTCATCCAGAGGAGTTAAAAGCAGATTCACAGTGAAATCGAGGTTATTTTCCCTTTTTTTAAGCTGAGTTGACAATTCTGAGGATATTTTTTAATAAGACAATACTGCACACACATTAAAGCACATCAAAGGCTGAGCCTTACTGGAATTCACACTGTAATATGGACTAAATATGTCTACTGGTAGGAAAATGTATATTCAACATGTTTATTACACGTTGACATATTTTTCTGTAATTTCCACACATATTGTGCATTTCTTTGCCTCGATGCTGTTACGACATGATGTGACGAGCCTGGTCCGAAATCACAACATTCTTTATTTGCATTCACACTCTTGAGTCATGAATACTCTGCAGGGTGAAAATAAACACATTTAAAAGAACATTATAAGATGCATGCAGTTGGCCTGACATCAGAGTAGCCGTGGCGATGCTCAGCTGATGACCAGCAGGCAGAGGGATTTGTATTTACTGCAATGTCACAGGATCTGTTAGACTTGCTCCAAGACATATCCAAAGTGTTCTTTCTTTAATATGTGTTATCAGTGGATAACAGCCTGGAACTATTATTTGCATAAAAGTGAAATCAATTGAATCAGACACAGTGGGTTTGCTTGTAGGCAGTATAGCTACAGGTGCTGGAGGAGGTGTAAGGACAGCTCGCAGGCAACTCCAGAGGTCTTAGACTGGTGTGAGGCTTTAGGTAATTAAAGGAATTATAGGAGAGAGAGAGGCCGGATAGTTGGTCCGTCATAAATAGTCCCCTGAGTCGTAGGCACCATAGGAATGCTATAAAAACCTCCAGAGAGCTGCAGCTGTTGAATGCAGTACAGCAATACAGTCGACACCCGAATGGCTTAGAATGTGGACAGAAAACTCCGTTATCACATTTCAGCTTTTCACATGAAAGAAACCTGAGAAAAGACATTTTGGGCTGTAAAGAGGCCTCAGATAAAATAACACGTATCAGAGCCAGTTATAAAATAATAAAACAGGCTGGAAACCAATAGTATCCAACATAATGTACATACTGCAGAGACATGGCAGAGGTCTGCATGGACTGCGTAGCTATGAAACAGTGGTGGTCCAGACCCCTCTGAGGCTCTGAAGGCCCGCGTATCGCAGCAGTGAGGGACACGTCACTTTGCTGCTAAATTAAGTCCAGAGCAGGAGATATAACCTCAGTGGAATAAATGGCTTCAATGAGGTAATGAAGACCCCGGGGGATAGATAGATCCTGTGTCAACCCTGCATTTTCTTCATCTCTCTGCCTCTGAGTGTGTATATTTGGTTGTGTATATATATATATATATATATATATATATATATATATATATATATATATATATATATATATATATATATATATATATGTGTGTGTGTGTGTGTATGTATTGCACTGGTGTGGTTATGTGTGTGTGTGTGTGTGTCTCGGTCAGTTTATATGCCTCTGATGAAGAGACCATATAATGTTATTTAGAGGGCCGAGGCAGCAGCCTCAGTACGACAGTAGAGATGTGTAGTGCGTCTCGTTATAAGTGCAATTAGCAAAGAGAGGATTCTTGACCAGACTAAGTGCACTTAATGAAACGCCGCAGACTCTCTTCAATAAACTAGTGATTTTTTTCTTTCTACAAGACAGAGAGAGGCGACAGATTATTAAACAGAGGAGAAATCTGTATTAGAAGATTACTCATAATACTACATGCTATCACTGTTTACTATCCCTTATATGTTATATGTTCTATTCTCCTGACTATATGTTTTGTTTTGCTCTGCTTTCCTAGTAATTCTACAACACTGACCTCATCTCTCTCTCTTTCTCTCTGCCTCTCTCATCCCATCATGTTTCAAAAATTTAAAGGATATGCCTGGAGGTTTTCTATATTTTTCTTATTGTCAACAAATCTCATGTGCAGAGCCAAACCAACAATGAATCAATCTTACTTACAAGTACTGTGTGTGTATCCGAAGCCTGATATACCTTATTCCTCTGTGCTGTAGACCTCCGTTATTGTCAAAAAAAATATTAAAAACACGTCAATGAGTCACGCTGTTGCATTTGGTCGGATGTTGCTTTGCAACAAAGAGTTTTGGGCACATTCATTTGCTCAAAAGACTATTAACAGTGATCACTTTCAGTCTCTGGACAGTAGTTCCATGTAAGGTGTGGCTCTGCATTCTACATTTCTCAAACAGTACAAAGTCATTAGGTAGTGATATGCTAGCGACAAGCTAGCAAAGCACTATAAATGGAGTCACATTCCCGTGCGTGCTCATGGGCATCTGCCTTACACAGAACTACTCTCCAGAGACTGTAAATGTGATCGCTGGTATTAGTCTAAACAAACTAACAAAAGTCTTCATGTCACCCAGAGCAGCTCTGTGGATCACTGACATGTTTTAATAGTTTTTGGACAGCAGTGGAGGTCTGCAGCACAGAGGAATAAGATTTATCAGGCTTTGGATACAAACACAGTACCTGTAAGTAGGATCAGTTCATTATTGGTTTGGCTCTGCACATGTATACATGTATGTATACAGACAATAAGAAAAATACAGAATATCATCAACCATGTCCTTTGAAATCATCATGATTTAAAATAACACTGGAGATATTCTGTTTTTCTTACTGTCAACAATATATGTATCCTACAAGTATTGCTTGTGTATCTTTATTCCTCTGTGCTGTAGACCTCTGTTATTGTTCAAACACTATACTAATATATATATTATATATAAACACTAAAAACACATAAATGAGCCACAGCGTTGCCCTGGGTGACATGATCCTCCATCACCATGAGCATAGTTGTCACATACACTGACCTCATGTACATATTCACTAGAAATAAAAATAGTTTATGACACGTTTTACATCCTCAGTAGGAACAGACGAGCTACAGACAGGTTGGAGAAGTCAGAGAGTATCAAGAGACGTACTAATGTATTGTTGGTTTTAGTCTTTTTGTGGAATTAATATAGAACAATATAGAGCAACACCTTCCATGTAAAGGCTAGTAAACTGATGCCGTGGTGGGCAGCAGCAGCATAGTGTGTTTTATTCATTTAAAGTAGAAAGTGAGACTATTTTACAGCAAACATTCAGCTCACACTGACAGTTGACTTTGTGCGAGTGAATTGAATAATTACAGAGGATGTAAATAGAACGTGTTTGCTTCCACTAGTCCTGCACAGGAGTCATTATAGCTGCATGACGTCTGATTACCTGACTGAACACAGCAGCACCACACGGCTCTGACTGACAGCTCAGAGTGAATGTCATTCACCCAACACTACACCAGGTTTCTGGTGCAGGTGATTTAAAACTTAGTTTTTCTCAGAGGGATGGTCATCTGTCCACTCACCAGCTTCTTTGAGTAAACAGGAAGCTCCTGTGGGATTCAGTCTGAGGCCACAAAGCTCTTTTTATCTTCAACTACATTTTATTGTGTGCATTATTCATCTGCAACATAAGTTTGAATACCTGCTTCTTCCTGCTTTTTTCTGTTGTGCTGTTTAGGTGAGTTTAGTGAAGTATGTTGTTGAAAAGCTTCCTGCAGCTGGATGGATGCTGAATAGAGACGCCCAACACCATTTTACCCTTCACTTGCTAACACCAGAGCGATAAATAAAGAGCAGGAATAGATGTAGTCTTGTGCCTACAAAGCATTTGAGACACTTTAGATGGATGTGCAGGAAAACCAGCATATGTCTACCAGTCTGTAGTTAATATGATACAGTCCTCTTCTGAATTATTGATGATATATTGGAGTTGTAACAAATAGAAACCTGTTGTTACGTCTCCTCGGGGGATTTTTATCTACATCTTTAAATGAAACAGAAACACTCACCTCTCAAAGGTTTTTCTTTTATATGGTTGACTTGTGCTGCTATTTAAAGCAACAGTAGTGTTTAAAATGTGTTTAGTGTGATTTGTTATGATTTATAAATCATGTGTGGAGCAGCATGTGCTCAGCATAGATGACAAAAGTACCACTCTTACCTGTAACTGACCACCCACTAAATGTAAATGGGGCTTCTTAATAGATATGCCTGTCAGCTTATGTTATCCACAATGCCTTTCAAATGCTATAGAGCACAGCCCACCACATCAAGTCTGGAGGGATGTAGTAGAGCCTGATAATGATGGCCTACGTGTGGCAGATTCAGATTGAATGTCTCTCAGGCTGCTGCAGTATGTAATCCACAGCATGTAACCATTGAAGTGCACATATGACTGTGGGAACTGACAGGGGACTGGTTGATCAAGGCTCACAGTTCATGGCTTGATTGATCAAGTGGAATTTTTATCGGCAGTTTGGAAGTCCGTGAGTGTGAGTGTGTGGCTCAAGCAGCTCCGGTTATTCTGCTGGCGATTTGTGCCATTTGACAGACTTCTTGATCAATGCACTTTGTAAATGTTAAGTGAAATATGACTGATGGCTCACTCTTATTGGCATGATCCAGCTCAACCCAGAGCTACAAACCTGATTTGTGCATGTGCGTTTGTGCATGCGTGGGCATGTAAAGGCCAACGCGTCTTCACATATTGGAAAAAAAACAGAAGCCATATAGAGCTCTACGTGTCAGGAGGGCTCAGATGTCTGAAAGCATGAACCCAAACAGTGCTTGACCTACTGTGTTTGCACGGCCAGTTGTGTGCTCACGCATGTGTGTCTTCGTCGGAGCGCTGCTTAGAAGATTGCTCACGTCTACTGTAAATTACTGGATGCAAGCTGTGCACACATGTGGGTGTTCTGTGTAGCCACTCGTCGCCACTTATCCGTGTTTTCTCTGGCACTGCATATGTTGTTGTAATTGCTGTGTAAGTGCTGTAATGGACACACAAGAGGCATAAATTCATATGTCAACTTGGATTTATTGTGGCAGTGTTTTACTTTTTGTTCTATTATGCTGCGAGTAAACGATCCACTCTTGACTCCCTCTATTGAAATGTTATTAATCGGGAGCCGTTAATGACAGAGGAGACGTTGTATAGGTCTGATTATGTCATAGCAGCGTCAGTTTGTAGGATGGATGCTCCCTCCGGCGTCTTATTTCTGTTTATTTGCCTGTAGCCCTATAGAGACTCATGTTTAATGTGAGGTACACTAAAAGGCGGAGCACTGGATCATCTCTATCTGCAGGAGTGCATTAACTTATCTCCTGTGTGTGTGTGTGTGTGTGTGTGTGTGTGTGTGCGTGTGCGTGTGCGTGTGTGTGTGTGTGTGTGTGTGTGTGTGTGAAGGCGCCGTACTATTTATTTCATGTTACGAGCGTAGATAAAAGTAAATTGTGTGTTATTAGGAGAGGACACGCACCGCATGCAGGGTGCGAGTTGTGTGTATCTCCCTGTCCATCAGGGTGTTATGTGGAGGCATATTTGAATTGTTACTATGGAAACGGAGCACTGCTGTTATACAGAAACACGTATCTGAATGGGTCTCTCTCTGCTCCCTCGTTTACTGTCACACTTCTTGCGTTGTCTTTTGAGATTTTTTTTCCTCATAGTTTCCCTCCGGGTTCGCCCCTCTCACTAGATTTATCTGCCCTTTTACACAATTTCCATCCTTTTTTTCCCCCCACAACATATTTTCTCTCTTCCTTCCACAGTTTTCCCTTTTTTTTTCCCTTTTTCTTAGATTTTCTTAACCTCCTCTCCACCCTTGGCTCTTCTTTTATCATCTTATTTCTAATCATGTCCTCTTTTCATCTTTTTCTTTCCTCCACACCTCCCTCCCTCCCTCCCTCCCTCTTCTGGGTTTCTTATTGCTGTTCTTTCCTCCACCTCCATCTCTTTTGTGTATGTCTCTATTTATTCCCTCCCTTCCCCACTCTTCTCTCTCCTCTTCTCTTCTCTCTGCTGCCTTCCTCCCACTTGCTTCCTCCTCCTCCTCTCTCTCTCTCTCTCTCTCTCTCTCTCTCTCTCTCGGCTCCACTGTGGCGTCCTCATGGAGAATTCAGCTAGTTTACAATTAGCATGTGCACCTGCAATTAAGGCTGACAAACCCCTGCTAATTAGAGCTTTTAGACAAACTGTTTTTAATGTGGAGATCACATTTCCTCTGCTTGTGATTTTCCACAGGCCTTTTCTCTCGTGTTCGCCCTATTTCACAGATTACTGCTTTGCTCTCTGTTGCTGTTTTTCTTTTTTACTTCTGTCAGATTTCAGCTCTGCTCACAACTTCTCTCCTTCTCCTCTGTTCTTTGGACTTTTGTTTCCTGGTGCCGCCGACTGGATCAGCTTCACAACACACGGAGTGCTTGATAAATAAAAGATTACCGAAGGTGTTGTGTGTGAGCGAAGAAGAGAAAGGAGCTTTTTTTTACTCTGCCCTTCATTTATCCCTCTCCTAAAGTGCTCCTCCGTGCTTAATTTAGAATATGAGCATGAACATATACTCATTAAGATTCCTCGTCTTTATCTACGCAGAAAATATGCTCAAATTTCTACTCCTGATACGCTGGCATGTGTGTGTGCGCTCACACACATACGCACACACTAAGAAACCACAATTTTCACATCAGGCTATGACTAATTGTGTTTCTCCCTGCCTGTCACCTCCCTCTGCTTACATCTTTCACTCCGCCTCTCCGTCACTTTCTCTCTCTCCTCTGTTCCCTCCATCATTTCTCCTCTGTACTCCGCTAATACAGGAGCAGTAAATAATAGCAATAACAGTAAATAATAGGTCTGCAGCTGACTTTAAAGAACAGCGAAGGGATGTGAGCGGGTCGGAGGGAGCAACTGAAAGGAGAACAGGTTAAAGGGGAGAAAAGTAACGAAAGAAGTGTGGGAGGGAGAGAGAGAGAGAGAGAGAGAGAGAGAGAGACTCAGTCAGTGTCTAATGGTCACTTAGCCTGGCAGCTAGTCCATGAAGCTGTAAGGCTGTCAATCTGTCAAAATGCACCCAGTGCTGTCCTGACTCCTTCAAAACACACACACACACACACACACACACACACACACAACTCACTATCTCTCTCCCGCTCTGTCTTTGATGTGTGCCACAGGGTTCCTCCAAGGAAGTCACAGCACAGTATAATGGATGTGGCGTTGTCACTTGATGCTCTATGAGAGCTCGCAGGCCTCTCTCAGTGAGCAGTGTGATACTCAGCTATTTGGGTCACTTAGTTTGGTCTGAAGGGCCTGAATCATCTGACCAATACCAGATATTTAATATTTTATTAGTATTATTCATGCAACTGGTTCTTCACCCGACGTGTAGATCCAGCAGATGAAAAGTATAAAAAGAAGGAATGAAAGAATGAATAAATACTCATATATGTAATGAGCTCACTTCACTGATTGAGCAGGAGATTGTTCACCATTATACGCTGATTTAAGACACTACAACTATTTCATTCACCTATAAAGGTGACCTCTCAGCTAATATGTTATTTGTTTTCCATATGTTAAGTTAAGTTTCCCCCAAACATACAAAATGATACTTAATACAGAATAAAAATGGGATGGTTTGCTCCATATATGATTGGCTGTAACTCCCTGAACCCCCCCGCTACGACCAAACAACATCACAAAGAGCTGCATGACTCTTGACTGGTGTATTAAAATACAACTCATAAGTCATCTTTCATCTGTATACTGGGGTTTTTGAGGCAAATACTAATATCAATATTTTGACAAAATGATAAAGATTATGTTGCTGATTTGTGATTTTTGACATTTCTGTTCTGCAGTTATTCTTGTAGATAAAAATCCATCTTTGACAAACTAATATCAGCAGATAATATGGATGCAGATGATTGGTTGTATGATTGTTTGTCTCTCTGTCTCTCTCTCTCCCTGCAGGGACGGCATTTACACTCCTCCACAATGCTTGTCAGCCTCCACCTTTCTCCCTCCTGTCTTCAGGACAAGCGCTTCGTCTCCCCCCCCTCCTCCTCCTCCTCCCCCCGTCGTCCTCCCGCTCCACCTGCAGACCAGTCATCCCATCATCTTTACCCTCAGCCTCGGCTGACCCTGCCCTTCCTCTCCTTGTCCTTCTCTCTGCTCCTCCTCTCCGTACTCCTTTTGCCCGTCTGCGAGTCTCGCAGGGGTGGAGGTCTAGGTTCAGGGCCCGGAGGTGCCCCGGGGGGACAAGGCGGCCAGAGGGGAGGCAGCAGCCAGAGGGGTGTTATCATCCCTCCTCAATACTCTCCTGGCTCACCGGTTCTTCCCCCGATCAACCCCAAACTGATCAACTCGCTCAGTATCGCTGTCATTTTGGTGGGCAACTCTAGTGAAGTCGCCCTTGGGGCCGGACTTGAGAAAGAGGACTTCCTGCATATCCCGTACCCCCCCAAAGTTGAGGTGGTCACCATGAACGAGACCGACCCCAAGAGCATCATCAATCGGATCTGCGGACAGATGACGAGGAACTCGCTGCAAGGCGTAGTGTTCGGTGACGACACGGACCAGGAGGCCATCGCTCAGATCCTGGACTTCATCTCCGCTCAGACTCACATCCCCATCCTGGGCATCAGGGGGGGCTCCTCTATGGTCATGGCTGCCAAGGTAGGAAAACTCTTTAGCTGCTTTTTTTAGCATTGAATTATGAATTACTCGATAATAATCATGGCCGTCTGAGAAGTGGATTATTTAATTAATTTGATATTTAAATACTACAACCTGTAGACTGAAAACACTGCAGCAGCCATCTTTAAAGACAAAACATGACAAATCATGTTTGTAACTGTTTGAATCAAGAGCTTTGAAAACCAATATTTCTGAGATAATCCTATTTCTGAGAGCCAAATCCATCTCCTCCTTTCATACTTTTTAAGACTTCTTACCAACGCAGGGCTGCTCCTCGTTCCAGCCGGCCCTCTTTGATGATATATTTCGCCGTTAATTGACCTCCTCAGTGAGCCTGACCTCATATTGAAACTCCTGACAGCGAGTCGACTCAACTGGAAAAAGGACTCACAGCACGAAACAAAAGAATACATAACAAGTCAAAAACCATCTCTGTGGGATCGGGATAGAAGAGATCTGGCACAAACCAGGCTGCACGAGGAAAATCTATGATCCAGAAATGGAACAAAAGCTTTGAAACGCACCCTTAAATAATGTTGTGTTAATAGGCTTAGCAGTGTTCAGTGATGGGAAACATGCAGCACTTCTGGATGCTGCTTGTTTCCTCCACAAAATAAAAGGTACTGATGAAGTTATATTTGGTTTAGATGAATTGTCACTATTATTATTACTACTATCATTACTGTATTGTAGTAGAGAGATTTAACAAAGAGAACTTAACCAGTAATGGAATATTAATAGAATATTAATATATTTTGGTAATCAGTAAATTGATTCATGTTTTAAATACTAAATATTTGCTGCTTTCAGTTTGACTCGTTGCTGATTTTTCTCCTCTTAAAGCCTGAATTCATATCTTCAGTCTGGAGAAATGGGATCATTTTTCTGAAATTTCTAGACAAAACAATTAATAATTGTAGGAAAATAGTCGTCAGATTGATAAATAATAAACATGATTGTTTGTTGCAGCCCTGATGGAAACATATAAAACACACTCCAGCTTCTTAATCTCCAAAATAAAACATCATCAAAATAAAATGATATAAAAAAGTATTTTACAAAGTAGTAAACAGTAATTCAGATTTAGGTTCAGAAAAATGTTATTATCTATCAGAAGGCAATAAAAATGTGTCTTTGGCTCATAATATCATAACTCAGTACACTCAGCGTAAAAAAGTAGAAAATCTTGATGTTGAAGAAGCTGCAAAGTGTAAAATATGTGCAACTCTGCATCTTTATCATGTTAAAAGCAGGTGAAATTTATGTTTTTTGTTTTTTTTGGATGATTGATTGATTGATTTACAAATGACAAACATTTTGTTTGTAGGAATTCCTGCTTGCATCATATCATTGTATGAAGTTACACTAGTGAACACAGCAGCTTTACTGTCACACCAAACCTTCCGCCTGCAGAGCAGCCGTCAGTCTGAAGACTAATCAGACAAAGTGGTTTCTTGCTGTAGTTACAGTTTTCACAACAATATAATTCATATATAATGTGAAGTCATGTATCTTAACAAACATATTTACCAACGTTATTATCAGCTCATTAAATAACCTAATTAGAAAAACTGGTTATATTTGATGATTCTCAGTGATTTTGGTGGGATAATAAGCAACTGTGGAGCCAGAAGACCGACGGTTATAACATGGAAATCAGATCTGAAGCCTTTACTTGTTGCTTCACAGAACATTTAAATCAGGGCTTTTCTCTCAACGTGGATCAAGAGAGAATCAAATAAAAGCTCCGGTTCAAAGAGAATCACGTTAATGTCCCCGCAGTACGTCAGGTTCAGAAACACCCTGAAAGCCTTCGGGGGGCTTTTCTTCCACTCGTCAGTGACACACTATGACAGACCGGTGCCTATAAAAACCCAATAGTGGACTGAAAACGTGAGAAAGGCAGAGATGATGGGAAGCGAGAGGATTTCTAAGAGAGAGAGAGAGAGAGAGAGAGTGAGGGTGAAGGTTATGAAATAACACAACTTGTGTGGGTGTGAAGGAGGAAGAGGATTCAGCTCAACATATAATTACCCTATTTTACAGCTGACAAAGAGACAGGGGGGCACAAACTGAGAGTGACGAGAGGGGGGGAAGCGAGAAGAGTGTAACAGACATGTAAAAGCACTGCTGAAGGAACAGAGCACACACACACACACACACACACAGACAGGATGTGTGTGTGTGTCGGGTGGGTGCACCTGCATTACACATCATTTGATGCTTAACACAGTTTTTGAGGAAATCTCGGTATTTTCCCCCGTTTTCAGTGATTACTGTTGACTCGGCTCCTTCTCTTAAACCTTTATTCTTCCTCTGTTACGCATGTTCACTGTCAGTCACACACACACACACACACACACACACACACACACACACAGAACGAGGGATGAATGCGGTGGATACGGTTGGCATAGCAACCACTTGCTTATATATTTCTCTCTACATACTGTATAAAAACAGTTACAGTGGGAGAGAGAAAAGGAATGATTATTTCTGACAAAAGCTGAGCTAGAAGAGAGAAGGGATAATGCTGTAGTCATGGGGGGGTTAGAGGGGGGGGGGGGGGGTCAACAGATGAATGAATAGATTAAAGCGTAAAAACAGAGAGGTGGAAAAATGGAGAGAGAGGATCAAAAATAGGATGGTGAGACTGAGGGAAGAATGGAGGTGAACTGCATTGTTGGTGCTGCTGTGGTTGTTTCTGTGTTTATCTGAATCTTTTATTTATTTATAGCTTTTCAGTCACATCACAAACAAACAAGGAAAAAAAAACAACAACAAAATCCTACACGCTGACATCCACACGCTAAAGAATTAATATACAATCCACAAAGAGAAGGAAGTGATAGCAATAAAACGGCTCTGTCAGGCTATATTTAGGCTCCGTGCTGCTTTGAGCTAAATGCTGACATCAGCATGCTAACGTGCTCACAATGACAGCGCTAACATCCTGATGTTTACCATGTTCATGTCTAGAAAACAGGATAATATTTACTAAATCTTGCAGCAGTTCATATATATTTCTATATATTTCTATATCTATTTCTCAGGATAAGTGAAAAGTCAGGAGACGACCGGTGAGATGGCTTCGTCCTCTGGAGACCATGAATGTTTGTACAAACTTTCATAGTTATTATAGTTATGATAGTTATATCATAGTTATATATTTCAGTCTGGACCAAAAGGGTTGACTGACTGACTGACTGACTGACTGAATGAGTGAGTGACATCACAGAAGTCACACCGCTAACAACGCTAAAACAATGTCTAATTTACGAAGAGAAGGAAAGAAAAAGATGTCAAATAAAGGAGAAAATGAAATCTTATTGTGGTGTGTGGGATATCAATGTGTAACATAACACGTTTGTGAAGTTTTCCTTTTCACAGTGTTAGAAACTGGAGCCTCTAGTTCACCAGTATGTAAACACATTGAGTTATTTTTAATGAACAGTATTAAAGACTCAAGTATACTGCAGGAGAGAAATGGATTCTATATGTTCTATCTAAAAGACTGTTGTTATGCTAGCAGCCAAGATGTAGCATAGTCGACCTCGCCTGCTGTGTCCCACAATGCAAAGCGCTGGAATGGTCATTTTTTAAATGGTGGATAGCATCACGGTGGAGAATTTGAGCCAGACTAAAAGTTGTTGTAATTTTCACTCTGACTATTAATATGTCACTTTATTAAGTTTTAGAAATGTTTCATGTGAGAAAGTAACAGTTTAGATTCCCAGTATGTGGCCAGTTTATCCAGATAACGGCTCCAACATTCAGAGCTGTGTGGAGCTGCTGGCTGACTGAGACCAGCCGGAGGTCATTAACTGTACTACTGTTTACTTCTGCTTTCCAAACCTGGGAAGCTAAGCTTGGCCTAGCATACTGCTAATTAAATCAATGTAACAGTTTCATTCTGCATACTACTATGAAAGTACGCAGTATGTAGTACTGTTCCAGTCTGCTACTGGAACGTCTGTAATCGAGGACAAAGCCACAGCTGGTGACGGACCTGAAGCGTCTATGTAAAGGAGACACTGATGGATGAACTGTATGGAGTGTTGTTGTAACAGTGCAGTCAGTCAGTCAACACTTTGTATTATTGTTCTTGTTTCTGTGTTTGGACAGTAGAGGAGAGTAATATCGTATTCTAGACTGAAACGAGTGCTGCAGAAATCACAAAATGGAGAAGCATAGAGGTGTGTGAGTGAGGTGAAACATGGAGCTTATAGAGTCATGACGAGGAGACGTATGACTCTACACACTGTGTGCACATGCTTGTGTGGATACGAAACAGCCAGTGAGTGATTTTCCAGCGTCAATAACTCAATTCCCTCCAGGTTGCCAAGTCCGTTCCTTATCAGTCCACAATTATGACTAATCTATTTTGCTCTAAATCCTCCTGAAATCCTTCACTTCAGGCGTCTATGTAGGGCAAACCACTTGATTTCTCCATATCTGCTCACCGAGCAATTAGATTTCCATTTAAAACATCGAACACACGTGTCCTTTTTTTTTTTTAACGGTATTTGATCTTTAAAGCGCGTTATTGCACACGGTTGACATTCTCAGTAGGAATAAACAGGCCTGATACCTCGCAGCACTCCTGGCTGTTTTTTTTTTATTTCCAGTATTAGAATGAATCAATGAGCCAGTGACAGATGCAGGTAGGTCCATTATGCACCAAACAATTTGCATGCTCCCATTTAGCCATTAATTCACCGGGTGCCATGTGTTGGTGTTGGCATAATAGGACGACAGCGAGTTGGCAACGGCCCACACTCAACTCTGGCTCTGGAGACTAATGAGGTCTTCCAGATCTGTTGTTGGGACTTAAGCTGTGTGTGTGTGTGCGTGCCTTTGTGCACGTGTGAGTATGTGTGTGGACACGTAAAGCACGCTGGTGCTGCTGTTCAATGATAATGATGCCTCTTTGCCTGTGTTTGGAGAGATTACAGCAGTTGTTCATCCTGATACTGTTTCTCATAAATGGTTCGTTGTCCTCAAAGTTGATTTTTTTCTCCCAGTTTTGTCGTTGTTGTTGTTTTTTAATCATGCAGGGGGGGGGGGGCTTACAGTTCTTGCTTGTTTAATACAAATGTCTGTCTGTCAGGTGGTCAATAGTAGAAGTCATGGATAAATGGACCGCAGCGCTGTGGCCTCTCCTGTGGTTTGATTTCTCCAATTGAAAGAAAGAGAAAATATACAAACTATTGAATCCCTCCAGAAAAAAACCCCATTCTGCAATACAAATATAGCACTCTCTCACCACCCGTTGATTGATTACTACAATTATACACCTTCTCTATCTTAAAATAGAAAGCCTTTGCAGAGACGTGTGTGAGAACTTGGAGGTGAATTATCCTACAGTATCTGACATGAACCAGACCAACTGGTGGCTGCTCAGAGATACCAGAGGTCCTCACTAATCTGTTACAGCTGACATGATTGTTGAAGCCAAGGGTGCACTCGATTTTCTCATCCTATTGTTCTCGTTCCCAATTTGTGGTTTTATGAGTCCCCTCATTTCATCCTGCATGCACCATGTATCCCATTATGCTTGGTGGTTGTACATGAGGGGATAATGGACTGCCTCTGTAATGCCCCCTGTTTGCAATCAGGACCTATTCCAACAGACAGGAGAATTAAGGAACAAACTACAATAATAAACTGCCTCATGCAGCTATTATCAAACATTATTTTTTTTAGTTTTCTTGGCTCTGTCGGCGTCTTTCTTCAGTCCTGTTCAGACAGGATTTGTTTTCAGGAAAATGTGTGGAACGTAATCATCAACACAGAGGACATCTGTAAAGTGAAAAGCCAATTTGTGAAGGAGATCTCCGTGATCAGTCTGAGAAATTGCACAGACGGGACCGTCGGCTCCATTTGTGTGTTGTCACAATAACAAAACTGCTCCATGTGTCAAACGTAACTTCCACAATTGATTCTGATACATCTGAACTGCGACAATATAACTCGTCTGCGAGAGCAAATAAAAGTCTCAATACAGACTCGAGACTTTGGACCTTCTGTCAGCTTGAACTGATTGTCCTTCTCACAATGAAATAACACAGTATTTGTTATCAGTCTCTCAGATTTTTATTTATGGCAAGACTCATTTTGTATTTTATTTTTATTGGACTTGTTAGGATCACTTGGTCGGCGTACAGCGAATAAAAACGAGCGCCTGTCCAGATTTGAAAACGACTAAAAAAAACCGAGCAGTAATGATGATTTCAGCCGTTCTCTCCCTGTAAAACTAATCACATCCGATTATAGCTTCAAACACACTTTCTGTCTCTCTCACTCTGTCTCTGTGAGATACTGGAGCAGTCTGCATTTGATTGATGTTCCTATTTTCTTGGCGGTACATTTTAGCCCTTGAAAGGTCCGATAGATCGAGCCAGTGATTGGGAGAAAAATTCACCTATTGTGCGTCATTCCTGTGGTCTTTGACAGCGGACATGAACATCTATCTCTTAAAGCTAAAATCAAGAGAGCTCACACTAATCTGTAATGTCATCAAACAACAAAGCCCAGAGCTGCTCCTCTTTTGCTAAATGGAAAAGAGAGAGAATATGTGGAAACTGTGCCGACGTCCGGGGGAAGATTTTTTTGGGAGGTGTTGTGACTTTGTTTAAAAAGCTGCTGCAGAGGCTCAATGACCACCCGCTCACTCACATTCTGATGCTGCTAATATGTAACAGCAAATACGCTTCGAGAGGAATGTCGTGTTTTTTATGGACATACAGTATCTGTCCAGTTCTGAAATGTTGATACTGAACATATCTGACATCATATTTCATTTGTTTTCCTACAAAAGCATTAATGTTTTTATCTATCGTGTATTCTGCTCTTAACAGTTCTTGGTTAAAGTTAAAGAAAGATATTTAAAACATCCAGCAGTGATTTGAAGCATTAGACAGGATATGTTAATCTTAAATCATGTGGTTGGTGATCTTCTACATTTTTGTTATTGTCAACAAATGATTGTAAGTATTGTGTGTGTGTGTGAATGTGTGTGTATCTGTAGCCTGATGTATCGTATTCCTCTGTGCTGCAGACCTCTGTTGTTGTCCAAAAACTATTAAAAACACATTCATGAGCCACAAAGCTGCACAGGGTGACATGACTAATAACAGTGATCACATTTTCAGTCTCCAGAGAGTTGTTCCGTGTCAGGCAGACGCCACCGTGCACATGCAGGAATGTGGTTCCATGAATAGAGCTTCACTAGCTTGTTGTGCTACTCGTATATAGCACAATCAGACTTTATACTGAAGTTCACTGAGTAGCCTGCCATACAAGGAACTGCTCTCCAGAGACTGAAAACATAATTGTGGACTGTTATTAGTTTTTGGAACCGTTTCTAAAGAAACGAATGTGACTGTAATCTTTGCAGCGGAGGAACATGTCGCCCAGTGCAACCTTTAATGGTTTTTGGACAACAACAGAGGAATATGATATATATAAACCTTCGGATACACACAATACTTGTAAGTAGGATCAGTTCATTGTTGCTTTGGCTCTGCACATTAGATTTGTTGACAATAAGAAACATCTATAAAACTGTGAGCCAAATCCTCGAACTGAAGTGCTTTAGTTGTCTAAACACATGCAGGATGCAAACCTTCATCTCAGGTGATTATCTGACTATCAGGAACATAGTGAACATTATCCAGGCAGCAATTATGTTTAATGTATCTGGGAAAACAAATTGGTAATAAATAAACATAGAGTTAATTAGACTGGGTTGGAGTTGCACACCTCACTTCTTCTCATCTTGTATCATAAACTCAGCCCAATATTCATGAACAGCGAGTGACCTGTACGGCCCGAACAACTCTTGTTTCTCACATCAAATACTAGCAGCAGAGCTCTGTACAGCAGGTTTAAGTTGCAGGTTTTGTTGGAGCTAAATATTTCATGCCGGTGCTGTTTTTTCTGAGAGCAGATTGTTCTCAGAGTGCTCCCAGGATGAGACAAATTTGCTCGTTATACCGTCCTGCACTCTCTCTCTCTGTTACACACACACACACACACACAAGTTTGAGGTCAAATACGGTGTGAGGCTAATCCTTATCCGGCCCCATCACGTCCTTTTCCTCATCCCTTTCCCATCTTTGTCCTCTGTATCCTCATTTCATTTCTTTACCGCATTGTTCTCCCAAACGACACCGTAAACTGTTTATGAATGCGGTCCCACCCTCGGTGTCTCTACGCTCACACAATGAGCTTTCTCTGCACCCTCATTTTTTTTTCCTGATACATTTCTAAATTTTAATTGTGCCCCTCAAATGGGCTGCAAATCCTTACCTCCTCCCCTCTCGCTCTCTCTCTTTCTCTTCCTCCTTTCTCTCCATATAATGAGTTCGTTTTATCAGCGGCTGTGCTCTGCGTGGACGGGATGAGTAATTTTGGGGATCACAGGAGACTTCTCTGTATTGCACTCAGTTACAACAGGTTGTCAGAAAGCTTTGGGAGCTTCGCTTGCCTTCTCCCTGCCAGCAGGAACTTTCTGGCCTCTTAGCATTCCAGCATATGAGTCCTAATTACCAAGCTGATCTTATCAAGTAAGCTAAAGATGGCAAATGATCCAAATGGAACAACATCAACCTTTTTTTGCCATTAAATAACAGTAGCCAGCTCGTTTATTTAATCACTAGTTCATTAGTTTGTGTCAAATTATGTTGAGACATATTAATCTCTGAGATTGTTCTTACATGAAAGCATTTGTTGTTTGTTTACATCAACCTGAGAAGGACCTCTAGTGGCCAGGTGAGTTATGACCGTCACAAGCAAAGGCAACATAGTATTATGTTGTTCTAAGGCTGAGACTGTGTTGTAGGCAGGAGGGTTTCTTACCATCAGTCATTGTTGGTTTCTTTTTAACTGTAGCCATGATCGTTTCCTCACCTTAATCACTCTAATCAGAAATCAGAAAAGATGGTGTTATCGATAAAAAGAAAATGTGGAAACAGACTTAACGAATGAATCATGACGCACATGAAGCGTGTGGGTTAAAGGTCACTCAAGCTTCCACTGAAGAGACAAAAACATCAGATCTGTGTGGACCGATGAGGAGACTCCTTACATTTATACATTTATACATGAAACAAACATAAATGTCATCTTTCCATCAAGTTTTCCACATAGTTTTCCATCCTTTGAGCTTTGACTGGCGTTCCTCTGGTTTCTTCCTCTGCAGTGGTTTGATGGACTGGAGTATAAACACCACCAACTATTTATCTTGATGAGTCCACCTCCTCATATTATTATATATAGTAGATGGAAACGTGCATTACTTTAACTTTAACTAAATATGCATCACATTTGGATAAACTTTTGTGTGTAAAAACTGACCATTTATATCAAATGTTCTTCAGTTTTCGCAGAAAGAAGCTTTTTAAGAATCCATGCAGCAAAGAGGATTCTGCAGGGAAAACTAAACTCTCTACAAACACCAACATAAATATTAATCTTAAGTCAACAAAACCAAAACGCACAGAAGGAGGAGGCGGGGCTACAGCAACAAACAGTTGTTGGCATGAATGCATCAGCAGATGCAGCAAAGTTTTATCAGTCAGTTCATTGTCACACAGCTGTGATCGTATGACAGATGATGCCAATCAGAGACATGAACTCAAATCTCACCAAACCTTTAACCAAAGTGTCTCATCAAATGTTTAAATAGTCAAATGTCAAATGTCTGTTTGGATGGAAATGACAAACAACATATTTTCTTGATTAGTTCAGAGGACTCGTGAACGCCGACTGACAAATAATTTGTTCCCATGACCTTTGAAAACACTGATGAGATTGAGTCATGGACGGTTGCGTTCGGTCTTAGATCACAGCTGCTGTCTGTGTTGCTTTAAAATCAGAACATCAAGTGGTTGCCAGTGGGATTGAACATATTAATGCTGACAGATGTCTCAGTTATGGCATTAAATCACAGGATTTACTTGGTGAAGCCGAGGTGCACAATTTTAAAACACAAGTACAGTCAAGAAAAGTCTTGATCTTCCATCTTTACTAAGTAGTTTTACACTAATGACCGTACACGTCTGTATCAAGAACTTGCTATTATCATTTTCCCCATATAACACTCATTTCATCTGTCACAGCTCCTCAAGGCTATACTGGTCTCTGTTGCCTCAAAAAGTTCCAGATGACCTGCCTTCAACTTCCAGCATTCAGTGTCATTAGAGGTTCAAACTTAAAACAAACTCTCACAACGTTCAATTCATTTTTGATGAAAGTGTAGATATTAGAGGGAGCTCTGGTGCCATCGCTCATGAATTTGATCTTCATCTTGTAGTGTGTTTTTTTATGTTTAGGGAATACAGAGAGAAAAAAAACAGTCAGCCAGAGATAAAAGATATAAAGATAAGAGCCGGTGCAGAAAAAAGTTGTCACATAATGTGGTTTTCATGGTTTTGCATCAGGCTGAGGAAGGACTCTTAAATACGGAGAGAGCTGGCTGACTTGTGGGTATTTAATCCCAAACAGGCAGAAAGGTTGAGTTTGTTCTAATTGCATGGAGCGGAGGGGGGGGGGGGCAGTCATTTACATTCATCAGTGAGCCTCCATTTGTTGGGACTGAAATAAGGAGAGAGAGAGAGAGAGAGAGAGAGAGAGAGCAGCGATGGAGGGAGCTGGGGGAAGAAAAATGTTGGTGCACAAGTGAAGTACAGTAAGTATATAAGTATCAGCACTTATATCCACACATGAGTCCACAGATACGTCCACCTGTTTTTACCCACGTCTTCAACTGGCACTTAAAAATACAGAACCCAACCGATACTGGACTTTTAAAAAGGTTTGATAATTATACATTTGCTGATAGTCATTTAACATAATTAATGGATAAAATACACATTGTTGATGAGAGGCCTCAAACTGTGACCACAGAGTGTCTCAGCAGGACATTTTACAGTTAAATAAAGTTGTCAGTAGTCTCTGGGGGACAAACTATTCAATGGCAACACAGTTTTTAAATTACCTCAAACATATTGCATATTGGCATTTTTGTACTGCAGTTTATTATTGAAAATGTTTGTCCTTGCCTGAGGTGGAAAAAGTGGCATATTAAAAAAGAGAAATATAAATATATATATATATATATATATATATATATATATATATATATATATATATACAGTAAATGTAATTGCAACACTTGTGGTTTAAATCCAGACGGGGGTCCTTGTTGTCTCCTCTCTCTCTATTCCCATAGTAGCTACTAAAAAGCTCTACGAGGTAGATGTGAATCAGAAGAGAAAGTTATTCTTAAAGGGGTCGTATCAGGTTTGGACACACTTTCTCATTCAAGTGAATAGGAGGGTGTGTCCAAACTTTTGACTGGTACTGTATGTAAAATGCTCCCTGCAAGTCAAAATGCAGGGCTTCAACCTGCCCTCCGTTTCCTCGTGATGATGTCAGATTGTTGCCCACAAACGGCCGTCTGTTCTGTAGACTTTGTTGCTGAGGTTGTTCCATGAGTTGATCAGAAACTCATGGAACCGACTACTACTGGTTGTTTACGTAGCCTCCAGAACCGAAGTAGCCCCAGATGCAGCTTTCGGGAGCTGACCAATCAGAACAGAGTGGGATCATCAGGAGGCGGGGCTTAAAGAGACAGGAACTAAAACAGCCTGTTTCAGACAGAGGCTGAACTGAGGGGCTGCATAAAGGACCAGTAGAAGATAAATAAGGAGTTTTTCAAACTGTAAATCATGCAAAGATATTCCAGTTGATCCCCAGAATATAAATATCGACATAGAAGGGTGCACGTCCCCTTTAAAAATATGCTCTTAGTTGGGAAAGTAGCTATTAAAATGCCAGTTACTGGTGCTTGAATACATTACATTCATCTGGCAGGCACCTTTGTCCAAAGCACTAATTTTTCAGGACAATTTGGGATTCAGTGTCATGTTTAAGGACACTTGGACATGTGGACAGGAAGAGTTAGATGAACGGACCGGCCCAGTCCACCACCTGAGCTGCACATAAATATATATATAAATATAGAATCTTGAATATATTTGCAGATAGAGGATGGAAACACGTACTGATTCCCATTTTATTTTACATTTAAATTTGAAAATTTTCAGCGCAACATAACTTTTGTCTGAATATTTGTGCCAGTAGTGAGCTGCTGCATGTTCTGTAGGCCCTGTAGGCGTGATCTGCGTCTGTCAGCGATGGAGAGCGGGAAGTAATATTTGTTTGTGACAGCTGGCGAGTCTCTCCAGTAGCAGAGACTGACACATCCGGCTCACTGGTCTTTATCAATGGTGATAGTGACACCCAGTGAGTGGCACCTTCACTGGCACTCGTTCACTCACTCTCTCCTCTCTCCACTAATAAGCCTCGGCCTGATTCTCACTACTCACACTACGCAGCGCCCGGGCCTCCTGCTGTGGCCTGCAACAGCATCTGTCAGCCGTGAGCCGTACACTTAATGCCTCGCTTTCCTTAATGCCTCTCAGGTGGAAAACATATAGTATAGTGCAGTGTGCTTCAGGTAACGTCCATCATTCCTCTGGACAACATTATTACATAGTCGCTGGCCGCTGAGCCATCAAGCTGTCACTCTGTGGAGAACTGAGTCTCCCAACTGTCGCTGAGACAGCTAAACAATGACAATGATGGAGTTATAAAATGACTCCAACACATAATACCTCACGTACTAAATATCAGTGGTTCTCAAACGCTGGGGGCTACTTTCTATATTTAGTACAAGGGATTTCAAATGCAAGCGCTCAGAAAGCATGAAATACAGTAAGTGTCAGCAACTGCAGATGTACGCTAACACTGAGGACCAGATGAAGAGGAAATCTGTTTTTTTTATTTTCTTCTTAATAGACACCTTATCACAAAGAGAGCTGTGAAGAGTCAGGTTGGCTTGTTGTATCGAGTGCGTACTGGCTGAGGCTGATTATAGCAGGGTGAAGGCAAGAGGTGATGTGACACTGCAGCTGTTAGCCCCTGCAGAGTGTTATCACACACAGTCCTGTTTATTCAACACACACTGGTGGGGAGAGCCACAAATGTTCAGCTTCAGACGGGGGTGCCTGTCTCTCTCTGTCTTTAATTTTCTTTCTGTTTCATGCTCTTTTTCTCTATCTTTATACCACATCTCTCTCTCTCTCTCTCTCTCGGCTCTTCTCTCTAATCTCCTTCGCTTTCCTTTTTTTTTTTTCGCTTCTGTTCTGCATCAAAGTAAGCCAACGCTCCCCGACAAGTACCGGCTCAAAGCTTTACATTCTCACCCTTCAAAGCCATCGCATGTGTGTAAGTTAAGAAAAATGAAACGGCGTTCGACATTTTTTTGGGGATTTTTTGACGCACTGAGAGAAAACGCAAGAAAGCACAAACAGAGAATAATATAAATGTGATTCATCCTCTATCAGTGGACACAATACCTGAAACATATCTTGCATTGTGTTATTAGCTATTATGCATGAGAGGAGAAATCTGTTTCCTCTCTTGTTACACACGGTACAGAGTCAAACAGTCGCTCAGCAAAGTCACAGCTTCTTTACATCAAGCAAACAGGAAGTAGATCAGTGCAATAGGTTGGCAGATTCAAAAGGAGGCAGTTCATCTCTGCTGCATATTTAAATAGCTCAGCTGGTGATAAGCATCACAGGGAGATTACAGACCTAAATGTGTTGCCTGCTGATAATGAAGCTGTGTCACCTGCTACAGACACTTGTAGGCTTCACTTCTCTGATGTCAGCTGATTTACATCTTTTCACAGGACGGTGAAAGCATTTACATTTAAAAAGCCAATTGTCAGTGTGATTCACTCTCATTATTCAGCCTGACACTGTGCTCCTGTTAGTTGTTTTGTGTTTGGTAGTAGTGAGCGAGCTAGTCGACCTGCAGTAGCAAAGGAACAGTAAACATTCATCACGTCCTCGGTAGAAATCTGACAAATTAGGAGTTATTTCTCTCAACTTTTATAACTGTTGATATCGTTTCTGTGGCTGTTCATCAGGATGGATTCCTGCTCCGTGACCAGCTGTAACACAATGTTAGACATATCTGTATCAGGCTCAAGTATAACAACTTTAGGTTTGATTCATGTTTAAGTTAATGTAAATAATACATAACTGTATGCTCACACAATAGCAGTTTGTGGTTTAGGCAACATAGGCAATCACCATATGCACCAGTGTGCAGGGAGCACATGGAAATGCTTTTCACTACTTTTACACCCTTCTCTTCTTCTCAGTCATCAGTCTGTTGGTATCAGTGCAACAGCAGTCGTGTCTGTGACGTCAAAACATTTGTGTAAGTTGTTGTATCATCATCATGTCTTTTGGGGTTTGGAAAGTTCTTTATTTCCAACGTAATGTAAGAAGTTTTGTTCTTGTCTGTGTGACAAATGTTTCACCACTGCAACTGTAAATCCATGTGGATTACATGTGAAACTAACTCACTTACAGTACAAACAGGAAGTGCCAGCAGCCAATTCAACATGACTTTCCATGATGAAAATAGAAGGAAGTAGAAGTAAGAAAAAGATGAAACAACAGGAGTGACTGAATCCACCAACATCAGCTATATTAATAATATTAATACTGAAATAAACAGTACTGTAGTGTGGTTTATATTCATTAGTGAGAAATTTGTTTTGGTAAAAATAAAATGTCACCTGTATTTGTTGCCATGAGATACGAAGCCAGCAGTACTAGTGTGTAATTGTGTGTTAATGACTGTATGTGCTGTGATTCCAGCTTCATATGGACATGAGCTGCGCTGTCAGCGAGGTGTTTGTGATATGTTGTACATAATATGTTATTGTGCCGTAGTGGAGGCTGGGGAGGCGTGGTGTTCGGGAACGTTTTGTTCTGATGAGCCGCTGACATTACTCTGTCTCTGTTGTTGTGATGAGACCTCATTATGTTGAATCATCAGCCATCTTCTGCACAACAGCGGAGATGCTACAGGAACATCCACACATGACTTGCACACGCAGTTCATTATAGTCAAGATCCCCCCCACCCCCCCCCACCCCCCCTCCACCCCCCCACCCCCAACCCTAATACATACAGCAAGTCAGACTTTATACAGTCCCCTTCTGTCAGCCTGGGTTAGCTTGTGTTAGTTATATATAGTATGTACAGTACGTGTGTGTGTGTGTAGATGAGTGGGTGGTCCCAGCCTGCAGACTGTCACGGTCAATAAGAAAATATATGGAGAGTTTGTCCCCTGCAGCCTAATCTGAAGGAAGTAATTTGAAGACTGAAGTCACAACAAAACTCAGCACTAAAGCTACAAGTACAGCTAATAATATTAGTGAGACAATTTGTCACTTCTTTTCCCAAAGGGCCAAACCTATAATTGAGCTACCGAAGTAAGCGGCCTGTAATTGAGCTATTATAATTGACCTCAGGTGTGTCAGTGAATATAAGTGTGTGCAGGAATGTGCTCATGTGTCTCACATGTGTAAGACTTAATGCGTAAGAATGAGATATCTTCCTATATTTGTGTGCATACAGTGCAGTAGAGTGTAAGTAGGTATTTTTTCACACTAATGGCATCTTTAGCAAGACCGTTTCTATGGAAACCGAGTTGCCACGGAAACACTGCATGTCTCTTTGAATTAGAAATGTCTTTCTCTATCCCTCACTCCTCCCTTCTCTCCGCGTGTGTCTCTCCTTCACTTTTCGCTTCCCGGTCCTCTTCTTCCTCACTTCCCCGTCTTTGACAGGCCAGCTGCTGTCAGTCAGAAAGTCTTGCACTGTTGAAGGAGACGTGCATCACAATCGGAGGAAATGGAGGAAAGATGGGACGGCATCTGCTCTCTCCAAGAAAAAAAAAAGGGGAGGGGGGGAGGGAGGGAGGGAAGACATCTTTTTTGGAGGGTGAGGGGCCTTGATTTTTAATCAAAAGCAACTTATTGAAATAGGAAGGAAATGTTGAATGACATTCAAAAGATAATGATGACGAGGAGGATGCTGCGAACAGAAGAGCGGGAAGATTGAAGGGAGGAAGGGAGAGCTACAAAGACAGAGAGGGAGAGAGATAGCTGATGAAAGGAAAGAGGAGAAGTGATTGATTTCTGCTCTCTGGTGCCTCTGGTATCTGTGTAACCACGCTGCCACACTTATCCAGCCTATCTGATTAAACTGTGTGCACGATAGAAGAGGAGACACAGAGATACACGCATGCAGAGATACAGAGTTTCAGAAAAAAAAAAGGGAGGGGGGGGGGGGAGAAAAAGTGCAACAGATTGAGAGAAAACGCAGACAGAGACAGAAGAGAGTGGAGTCATTGGGGTGAGAGCACAAATGAGAAGGTGGAGAAAATCACCCTGGTTCCCCAGGTGCTGATGGATGTAGAGGAGGGATGAGAGTCATGCTTTAAGGGAAGCGGAGGGAGTGAGGAGACACAGAAAAAGAGGAAGGGAAGCGGGAGTCAAGACGTGCTGAAGAAAAGCGCGTCATGACAAGGTTTTGAACCACATGTCTCTTCATTGCACGCTGTGCTTGACTCCAGCCTGCACCTCTCACCCTGTGTGCTTGTTAGAGAGGAAAGCAGAATTGAAAAGGCAGTGTGTGTATAGATGTAGGGAAGATAGACGGAGGAGGGAGGGAAGAGGGCAAACATGCGTTTTGACACGGTTAAAGGCTCTCATAAAGCTCTTACCCTCTGTAGATCAGCTGACAAACAAGTAGTAATGCACTGCACTTTACTGCAGTCGATGCATTTGTTTCAAATTTTCAACAACAGAAATTTCTTATTGCAAATATTGCTAATTCTCAATCAGTAGTTTGGGCCTTTATTTATGTCACCTGCAGAGAGAATTCTTCCTGTTTACTGGTTTGACAAACTCAACACTTCCTCCATGTTTAGCTGTTGTTGTGATACATTTAGGATGATGTACATGTTCATAGTCACGTCTCTCCACTCCACCCTGCTGCTCTGACTTTCTCTTCTCTAACACAAATATTGTTTTCATTGACTAATTATTTAAGTGCTTCCCCCCTTTTTTCATTTTATTCACTGGCTGTTAAGCAATTCTCGATGAAACTCAACACTTTCAGTGTCTTAACGGAGGTTATTCCATCCTTTCCTGGTGGGCTTGTTATATGAAACATCTGCAGAAACAGTTGAAATACTGATTTGAATAATTGGAAATAATAACATAACACTCCTCAATATTTTGAATTTGCCTTTTTTAACAACTTGCCTTAATTTATTCATGCTGGCCATTATTTAAGAGCTTCTGTTAGTCACTAATTAGTGCAGTGTACCTGTAGTTACAGCGCAGGCTTTCTGTGTATATGGATTATGATTCCACGTGTGAGTAACTGTGATCCAAACTGTTCACACTAGTAGTTCACATATCTGACTGGAGCCTGGTCATTGAGAATATGTTTGTCACCGCAGACAGAGGTGTAACTAGTGATATTAACGATGACTCACTTCCAGTAATAATCCCTGTTAGACGTTCCAGGAAGAGTCCAGATATAAATTAAAGGAGCATTTCATGGATTTTACACATAAAGGTCAATCTACTAATCAAGACAAGTGAAAACAGCCCAGAACATGTTGTTCTCTGTAGATTCAGAACAGAAAACCTGTGTTACAGACTGAGGAGTGGAGTTTGAAGGAGCATGATGGGAAATGTAGGATTCGATGTTTTCGGTGTTAGAGACTGGAGATCTCAGCCTCCGTCCTCACAGGAAGTCAATGCTGGTGAAAAACAGAAAAATGTAATTGAGCCAAGTGTAAAACTACCAGAAACATCCAGCTGTGTTTACTTAAAGGATTTATCTAAGAGCAAAAAGGGTTTTCATCAATATTCAATCTAAATATCTATATGGCTCTCTCTCTCTCTCTCTCTCTCTCTCTCTGTGTGTGTGTGTAGGCCGGGTTATGTGGCCGTTGGGGTCAGGACTAATTGGTGTCTGTAGCTTGTTTGGATTGGTGGAATCTGGCCCAATCAGCATGCGGCGCTCCCATGTGTCAGTGATTAATTACCTGCGTTCTCTGCTGTGTTAACGAGCTTAATCAACTCCTAGTGACGGAGCTTTCCATTAACTCGCAGGGCCAAAGGTGATGCTCCTCCTCCTCCTCCTCCTCCTCCTCTTCCTCTTCCTCCTCTCATTGTCTTACTGGGCCTGTGCTGTTTCTGACAAGTTTAGCTAATAGCTTTATATCAAAGTCTCTGTTTATATTCTCTCCTCTGTTCTTTTCATTACTTTGAACCGTTTCACACTCGTCTTTCTCGCCAGCTGCTCTGCGGACTTTATTCTATCTGTTGTTCCCCGTCTCCATCTCTGCCACTGTGTGTTAGGACGAAGCTTTGGGCTTGACTGACGTGATGCGAGCGCTGCCGGAGCGTCAGATTTAACAGCGGGAGATTGAATCAGACAATTAATTGTATCTTCCTCGCGGTGCACACAGTGGTGATAGAGAAGGAGTGGTGGAGAAAGCTCCAGGCAAACACTAGTTTGTTGTGCTTTCCGAGGAGCCTTTTTATGTGTGTGTGTGTGTGTGTGTGTGTGTGTGTGTGTGTGTGTGTGTGTGTGTGTGTGTGTGTGTGTGTGTGTGTGTGGTTGGCTGGGCACTGCTTGCTTGCATGTGGGTGTAGCTGTGCGTCTGTTTGTATGAGAGTGAATGTGTTTGTGAGACAAAGAGATTAATTTGCTCTAATTAGACGTTGGGTTGATGATTACGTTTCAGTTGCTAGTGGTGCAGAATCGGAGACGTGGTCGAGTCTTTTGGAGAAGATAATAAAAACCTTCTGGTGCTTTAACGAAGGCTTTATCACATCTGGCTTACAGTAAGAGAAGGGATCCTACAGTAATTCACTGCTCGTTGTGCAATATGTCACGTATGCAGAGCTTAAACAATTAATCAATCGATTCATCAACCAACAGGAGAATTAGTCTGCAACAGTTATTCATGATTGAAGTCATTTTTTAACCAAAAATGTACTGATTCAAACTTGTCAAAGTGAGTATTTGCTTGTTTTTGAGTCTTCAGTGATAGTAAACTGAATATCTTTGTGATCAGACAGTCAGTTGTCAGTTGCAGCTCTGGTATCTACATGTTCTGCTGGTGGAGCCACTCAGCTTCTCCATCTGAAAACACAAAGGTACAGTTACAGAAGGCTTCATACTGGGAGTAAATAATGCAGCAGTTAATACATTCATTGTAAATTTGGATTCAAGTAGAAGTATGAAGTTTAATGCAAAGCCTTCAAAGAGAGTGTAAGACTGGGACTTTTGTTCTGTGAGTGACGAGTGAATGCAGCTGCCTCCCCCGAGTCTGTCAGCAGTCAGCTAACACGCTTCATTTAGCCGAGTGTGAGCCATGTGGCACTCTGCCTTGCTCATTTCCTCAGCCAGTGATTTAGCCTATTTCTCCCCACTTGGTAAGAGATTTTCAGATGATGTCATTGTTAGTGAGTGTCATAACATCTTGATAAAGCAGCATAAAGTTGACTCATCTAGACAGCATGTGAACGCTGCTGGGTCGGTTCTGGATGGAAAAAGTGATGATTTACATTAGAAGACCTGGCAGAGGCTGCATTATTTACTACACACCACAGAAGAAGAGTGTTGGCTGTGATGAACAACGCTCTGAAATTGACAAAACAGTCTCACCTCATGGCTGCTTTTAAACTGAAGCTCAACATTATGAATATTTAGTAACTCTTAGAGCCTCACAAGTAGCTGCACTAGATGATCTAACGTTTGTGATCCAGGTTAGAGGAAAGGTCATGAGGTCATTAGAATCACACTGATAATCTAGTCTGAGATTTCACAAATATCCAAAGTTGACATGTTTCCGTCAGGCTGCACCTGGAGGAAAGAGTTAATCCTCTCAGTAGATTCAATGAAATGAACTTTACATTTGAATATTTTATTGTGTCTGAGAGGAAAGAAGCTCTGTGATGACAACGAACATCCACAGTTCATCTACTGGACATCCAGCTGTTAGTCTGTCAGACTAACAGCACCTGACATCGGTGCGAGACGAAAGATTGGGGGGGGGGGGGGGTCACCAAAATCATTAAGTATCATCAAGGGGCCATATGAACATAAATACCAAACGTCATGGCAACTCAGCTGTGCACCAACGTGCCAAACGAACCAACCGGCAAACACCAACATCCTGCAGGCGTTCCTGCCGACAGAGAAGAAGAAGAATCTTATATAAAGTCATATTATCAGATATGTACGCTGATGCCGGCTTTGTTGGGCTGAAATAAGATGTTTTAAGTGATTCCGGCTCTCTGCGAGGTAGCAAATTGATTTATAGAGCTCAGCCTCCTATAAATAGCTACAACATCATTTGCTTGATTTGATTTGTGAACATTATTCACCGGCGGGAGCGACGCTCCATCACCTGGCGGAGGAGACGAGCCGGGTCGTTAGTGAGACCATAAGAGTAAAAAATATTGATCACATGTAAAACTGCAGTAATTAGTCCATTAATTGATTAGTCGATAGACAGAAAAATAATCAGCTACTGTTTTGTAATTGATTAATTATTTATGTCATGTTTTATGGTCACAGTATTTAACAGTAAAACTGTATTTTATTGTGTTTTAAAGTGTCGGTTGCACATTTTTCACTGTGTTCTGACATTTCATAAACCGAACGATTAATCAGCAGATTCATTGATAATGAAAATAGTCGTTAGTTGCAGCCATAGATGGCATCATATTTGTAAATTTGAAAATGATAAAAATCTGTGTGAATATTTTCCTGTAGATAAATGCACTTTTCATAAACAAGTGTTCACTTTTTTTAAACGTGTAGTTTTTTCTAAGAATCTCTCGGTTTGAATTGTTAATTGAGTCCCAGAGGGAGGTGAAAGCTCCGGCTGGTGGGCTTCGCTGCGACCAGCTTGTTATTTTCTCACATCATATTTTTTGTGGAGTGCTTTCTGTGTGTGAAGGACTTCCTGAACAGGTTGAAAGCACAGATTCAAAGACACTTTTATTAAAGGTCATTTCAGGCACATTTTTCATTTTCAGGTGATTTACAGCTGAAGACAAAAACTGACTGAGGTGAAACTAAAAGGAATGAATTATTGAAAAAACACACACTGCTATTTACAAAATGTCTCTCTCACATCTAAATGCTGCTTTTGTATCTTGACCCGAATGCATGAAGATTATTCAAGCTGCACTAATGAAAGAACATCAACTACAATCATCCTGCTGCAGGAGGCCGAACATGGACTGAATGTTACCAACCTGAACCACTGTCCTGTTTACACAGCATCATCATCATCATCATCATCATCATCATCATCATCATCATCATCATCATCATCGCTCCGACGGCTGCTGCTGTGGGAGTGAATCAGATTTCAGCTCTTCTGGAAATCATTTCCTCGACAAAAATAGTAATTCAATCAGAACATTATGGGATGTTTAAAATGACGAGCGCTGAACGGAGCCAGGAAAGAGACGTTGAAACAGGGTCATTGATAATTAAACAGCCGAATATGAGATTAATTAACGGCACTGTGTGTGTTTGATTAGAAATATGATGATGAAGCACGTCGGGCTCGTACTGAGGAGGATTGACAGCGGTGGCGGCGGCGACGGCGCTCAGACTGTGAGGAGGAGAGATAGACAGAGAGAGGAAGATGAGAGGTGGAGAAAG
This sequence comes from Thunnus albacares, assembly GCF_914725855.1. Taxonomy (NCBI): domain Eukaryota; kingdom Metazoa; phylum Chordata; class Actinopteri; order Scombriformes; family Scombridae; genus Thunnus; species Thunnus albacares. The sequence goes on along the minus strand of NC_058108.1, from coordinate 896,849 downwards.
ACGAGTGTGATGAAGTGGAAAAAGCTGAGTGTTGGAGGGAACGATGTGTGTGTGTGTGTGTGTGTGTGTGTGTGTGTGTGTGTGTGTGTGTGTGTGAGTGTGTGTGTGTGTGTGTGTTGTGTGTGTGTGTGTGTGTGTGTGTGTGTTGTGAGCCCCTGTCTCTGTGAGTTCTAAGGGTTTGCCTGTTTTCTCAAGCGAGACTCCTCTCTATCTCTCTCAGCCTTAACAGCTCTCCCTCTCTCTTTCTTCTTTGTCTCTCTCTCTCTCTCTCTCTCTCTCTCTCTCTCTCTCTCTCTCTCTCTCTCTCTCTCACACTGTGTCTCTCCACCCTCCAATCCTCTCCCACCAGGGCTTGTTGAGCAGTGGGCCGATATGTCGCTCTTCCTCTGCAAATCTAATTGGAGACAGGCTTTCATTGGCATGACATGGAGATGAGTTGCCAAATCCTTTTCAGCCCTCCTGCTCGAGGTTCGCTCCCCTCAGCACTCGTTCAGTTTACTGCACACTGACGCAGCAGCTGCAGCCGCAGTGGCAGGCTCAGCGCCGGCTACGCATCCAAAAGAAGTGTCCATGACAATCTGAGGCGGAATCAGACACACCCAACGCTCACTGTCTTAAAGGCTTTACATCACTGACGCCTCGCTGGCAGATTCAGAGCGATACGTGACAGTGAGAGGGAGAGACGTCAGCGTCGAGGGGATCAATCTGCAAAATTAAGAAGAAAAAAAAAAGAAGTTTGTGTTTTATTTACACAGATGTGTGTGTGAGCGTTTTCCTGTCATCCGCTGTGAGTCTCCAGTGAGTTCACTGGGAGTGCGGAGTCACCGTCTTAACTGGAGATTATACACACATGTTAGGCAGCACTACAGTACCTCAGGGAGCAGCAATGAAACACAGAGGTTTGTGTTAGTGAGACAGCTCTCTGGTGCCATATCTGCACAAAGGTTGAATAATGCCTCCCGAGTGATTCACTCGTCTAACAGCCTTTTTTTTTTTGGAGATTAATTCACACAACTAACAACTGTTGCAGATTCAGCGCCACTACACCTGCACTATTTAGAGATTCCTGAGCTGAAGCTGAAACACCAAAGCAAAGTGTGATGTGACGCAGGATGAGAGTGAAACAGCCTGAAGATGTCAGAGACGTGTGATCAGTGAAACTGAACTGGCAGCGATACATGAGGTTGGTTCAGTAGAACATGAGACTCTCCTTCCAACCTTTTGGTCATGATTTTACATCCGAGGGTTCATGCACAACGAAGCCAAAAGAAACAAAAGAAAGACGTCCTGTTGGTGATTTACATGCTATAGTGATACAGATAACAAATATAACCACACCTTCCTGGAGAAACAACAGGAAGTGTTTCTTTCTGATTTCTGGTTGGTTTTTATGTGTTTATGTCAGACTGAGATAAGATGAAGTGAAATGATAAATGAATAGACTTCCAGAGGAAGCAGTGTGTTGTGACACATCTCATCAATCATACATGACAGTCAGAATCAATCACTTTACTGATATTTGATCAGTTTGTAGTGTTGGACTGTATAACAGTCGTATGGTCTCTCCCCACAAATGTGATTTGCTCAAACATCAAGGTATTGATCGTGTCTGAGAGCCACATCTTAACAGACCTCCTTCACTTGTGCCTCAGGAGGTCGAGCAGGTCGTCCTCTAAACGGAAGGTCGGCGGTTCGATTTCCGGCTCCTCCAGTCCGCATGTTGACGTGTCCTTGGGCAAGATGCTCCTGATGGTTGTGTCGTGTGTGTGAATGATTAGATTTCCTCTGATGGGCAGGTTGGGATCTTGCATCAATCAATCATGCAATCATACACACCCTGTACCAGTTCACTGGGAATGGATGACTGGGATTCATAGTGGAAAAGTGCTTTGAGTGGTCGGAAGACTAGAAGTACAACCTGTTTACTTTTCCACACTGTTGACATTTTAGTTGGTAGTAATGAGACATTAATTGACTGTTTTCCTGGGAACAGTGATTGTCTGATGTCCTGTTTAATAGCTTTGGGTCGACGCTCCTGTAAACTCAGCATTAAGAATGTTTGAACAAAGTAACCACATTTTCTCTTATCGTTCTTGCACAACTAGAACTAAGTAGCTCTACATTATAAAACAAGAACAATGTTGTTTTTATTCTTATGTCTTCTACATCAGCTGAATAGCACAACATCATGTATGTACATGTGACCACCAGTGTGCGTACAAACAGACAGACAACCAATCACAAGCCTGAATTGTTGTTTTAGAATTTTAGACTAATTTCCTCCACATCAGTTGTCTTTTGCTGTTGTCTGATGGATTGTCTGAGCAGTCAGTGATCCAGCTCGGGTGGATATCTGGCATGTCTGGATTTTGGGCAGCTTTCTTGGCAGTCTGATTTCCCACATGGTTGCTGTATGCGTGTTAACCTATAGTGAGCTTGTTTTAATACTCTCTTCCAGTGTGACCACCCATGTACAGTGTGATTCTAGCCGTACAGAAAGGCTGATAAACATGTATGAGAGTAATAGAAGCGTACAGCATTTTTAGCCATTAACATCTTAATAAGTCAGTTAGCTGGAGCTCAATGTTCAATAGATAGTTGCTTTTTCTCTGCCTCTGTCTGAATCAAGGACCAGTTTAACTCAAAACTTTAAACTTCACATGTGCTGTGTGAGAAAGGAAAGCTTGAATTTCTACATAAAGCCTGGCTGTCTTTGTTTTTTATTAACGACCAGAGACACATGTCCGTACCTGTCCACCCAGCAGGCTCTACAGGTATTTTCAACACTGTCTGATTACAAAACGTAACCGACCTCACACACAGAAAAAGAGACACAAAAGCAGAAGCTTGAAAATTAGGTGACAAACCAGTTTCTGGGGCTCGTGGTCGAGCAGTGTGTGTGATGTGAGATGACAGCCAGGAAAGCAAGCGGCCAGGGAGTCGGGCAGCTCCGGTAATGACACACAGACTGCACCCCGCGGGACTCTTCACACTGCTGTGATATGAACTAATGGAGCTGCAGGACATTATGTAAAAACAGAGTAGTGTAAAAAAGAGGGTGAGGTTGGGAGGGTCAAGAGAAAGAGAGAGGGAGAGAAAATCCTGACACTAATGCCATGTGAATAAAGGACAGAAATTAAATAGGAGTGACGAGGATATGAAAGAGAAAGCAGAATGAGATGATGATTAGCTGTAATCTAAGAGGGAGAAAATGCAGTAAGTAGTGCCCTCACGATCCGTCTGAATAGCAGGTTTGGTCTCACAAGTGATTACACTGCTCACAGCCCACTTTCAGAGAGAAAGAATCAGGAGAGAGCGATGGCGAGACGTAGAGGGAGTTTAGGAGGCTGAAAAGAGTAATGGATACCGTGTGAGTTAGTAAGTGAGAGGAAATGAAAAAGCAAGATCCAGAACAGACGAGTAACCCGGTAATGGAGGAAAGAGGTGGTATCTGCACGTAACATGTCAGAGAGAGAGAATGTGTGACTAAAGGGTCACTTCACCCATCTAACCACATCCAACCGCATCCAACCACATCCAACCACATCCAACCACATCCAACCACATCCAACCACATCTAACCACATCCAACCACATCCAAACACGTCTAACCACATCTAACCACATCCAACCACATCCAACCACATCCAACCACATCCAACCTCATCCAACCTCATCCAACCACATCCAACCACATCCAACCACATCCAACCACATCCAACCACATCCAACCACATCTAACTACATCTAACCACATCTACCCACATCTACCCACATCTAACCGCATCCAACCACATCCAACCACATCCAACCACATCCAACCACATCTAACTACATCTACCCACATCTAACCGCATCTAACCGCATCCAACCACATCCAACCACATCCAACCGCATCCAACCACATCTAACCACATCTACCCACATCCAACCACATCCAACCACATCCAACCACATCCAACCACATCTAACTACATCTAACCACATCTACCCACATCTAACCACATCTAACCGCATCCAACCACATCCAACCACATCTAACCACATCCAACCACATCCAACCACATCTAACCACATCCAACCACATCTAACCACATCTAACCGCATCCAACCACATCCAACCACATCCAACCACATCTAACCACATCTACCCACATCCAACCACATCCAACCACATCCAACCACATCCAACCACATCTAACTACATCCAACCACATCTAACTACATCTACCCACATCTAACCACATCTAACCGCATCCAACCACATCCAACCACATCCAACCGCATCCAACCACATCTAACCACATCTACCCACATCCAACCACATCCAACCACATCCAACCACATCCAACCACATCTAACTACATCTAACCACATCTACCCACATCTAACCGCATCCAACCACATCCAACCACATCCAACCACATCCAACCACATCTAACTACATCTACCCACATCTAACCACATCTAACCGCATCCAACCACATCCAACCACATCCAACCGCATCCAACCACATCTAACCACATCCAACCACATCTAACCACATCCAACCGCATCCAACCACATCTAACCACATCTACCCACATCTAACCACATCCAACCACATCTAACCACATCTAACTACATCTAACCACATCCAACCACATCCAACCACATCTAACCACATCTGACCACATCTAACCACATCTAATCACTCACCAACATGCAGATATACATCAGTGGTGCTCACAACATTAAAAAAAAATCAACAGTCATGTGTCTTTCCAAAAACAACGTCCGTGTGGCTCAGGATAATCATAAAACCATCACAGCAAATACAGATAAAAAAGAAACAATGAGATCATAAATACAAACAATGAAATCTTAGAACACAGCAGATGAAGAAATGAAAAGCAAGGATGAAAAAGTAAAGCTTAAAGATTAAAAGCTAAAAGGTTTCTTATAAAAGAAGATTTGAAGGAGAGATTTGAAAGACATTACAAATGTCGCCTGTTTAACATCAAGGGGCAGATTATGAGTTAATCTGAGGGCTCTAACTGCACCTTTTGTCACCAAAGTCTGTGTCATCTACAGACCTGAACTCTTAACAGTCTTCATTGGAAACACTAGTAGAAGAGGATGATCCAGACAACATGAATGTGGAGAGCATCACAAACCAAATGACTGAAATATCTCCAAAATAAAACCAAACTAGCATGCTGAGATACCACTACAGATAAATAAGATTCATCACTGCATGAAAACCAACGATGTGTTCGTCCACCTGTCAATCATTTCCAACTTCCCTCCTCTGTCTGTGGCACCTTCCTTCAGTCCATCTGTTCCCACTGAACACGCAAAGCTTGAAAAATGGGTCACAAAGGTATGATACAGTTTTTAATCATACCTTTTAAATTCTTAAAACACCTGTCGTGTTTAGCAAATGTTAGTCAAACAGGAGTAAATAGTGCTTGTGTTGGGACTGGGAGTATTTAAGGCCGTTCCAGTGCTCACTGTAATGAAAGAAAACACCATCCAGTGCAACAGTTTGGCTGTTTGGTGTGTTTCTAATAGATTTTGGACAACGATGAAGATATTTGGCTTCACAGGCAATACTTTCTACCAGAATCTGTGAATTGTTGGTTTTGGGATTTGTTGATCATTGGAAAAATCATCCTGTAAAGACATGAAGATGTGTCGGTGTGGTGAACAGATGGAAGCATGGATGATAGGCAGGGTTAAAGGAAAGAACTGGATTCACAGATGGAATAATAATGTCAGGGTAAATTATATTTAGCACTCATCCTTATAATTCATTTCAAACTCAAGCATGTTGAAGCTGAAACGCTCAAACAATGATGGATTTTGATGGGAGTGCGAGGTTAGAGGTGAATGGTGCATTAAGTGTCGCTCATGCGTGAGAATACCTTCATTACCTCCCTGAACAGAGTGGAGTGTATTTACTGTCAGTGAAGATAAAATGTCAGGCACACACACACACACACACACACACACACACACACACACTCTCCGTCCCCCCTCATTTCCACCACTGCCAATCCCTCCACCATCACTTGACACTGCACTGTTATTACCTCATTACAGTGAAAAGTAGGTAACAGATCATTTCTGTCCCTGTGGGTAAAAAAGTGGAGGAAGGGGGGAGATGGGCTTTGATGTTAAGTGAAGGTAGCGCACCTAAGCCGAGGATTGCTCAGTCTCCTGCATGACTAACAAGTATGAGCGATTGCACGCGTGGATGGACACACGTAGTTCACATATGTGTACGCAGGCACACATTGCAAACATATAGAGCGTAGCAGAGCATGTATAGGGAACATGTAGGTTCACAGGTTATAGGTTCACAATTTTTCAAGTCTATCTTAAAACAATAATGAACAAATGAACAATGAAATAGGGCTTTTTTGTTTTTTTGCTGTAATGATTCCTTACTGACCATCAGAAGATCCTTCATAATGACAAAATCCACAGTCCTCCTTCTGTGCAAACATGTATTTCAAAGTTTATCTGAAGCTAATATGAAGCTTCAGCGTCCAAATGAGTCAAATCAAGTAGATATCTTTCAACGTTACAGTCTTTTTAGTGCCCAAGTTCCTCTTTTTGTTACTATACTTCCACCTGCAGCTCAACAGGGAAACACAAAGAGGGAATTTGATGCTATAAAGACTGTAAATGTTGCAGATATCTGCTTGATATGAATAACTTAAATGCATTTCTGCACAAAATGACTGTGTAGACACTGTGGATTTTGGCCCCCATCACTTACTTTGAAGTGGATCTTTCAACAGTTAATGATTAGAGTGAGGAAAACCTCTTTCAGTGTTCAGTTGGACACCTGACTGTTGTTTTAAGACAGTGAGAGATAACTGATTACTGCAGTTTGCACTAATCACACTGTGATGTGTGGAGGACACTTAAAGAAATATGTTTATTTGCTTTCTTTCCAAGAGTTAAATGAGAAGATCAATACAAGTTTGATATACAGAGCTGGAATCAGGGCATGGTTAGCCTAGCTTAGCACAAAGACCCAGGACTGCAGGAAGCTAGTAGCTGCTAATGGTTAATGGGAATCCAATCACATAAACAAATCAACAAAAGACAGCTCAGACAGCTAGCCCCGCTCTCTCCAAATGTAAAACATTTATGGTTTAACAGAGAGTTATATGCTGAACGCAGTGACTGTGCAGCATCCTGAAATGTTATCACAGCAAAGTTGCCAGGTTTCAAACAGAGACTGAAGCCAAAAACTGTATCTGGCAACCCACACTATAGCCGGATATTTTGCCCAAAAGCGCTGGGCGGATGGATAAAATGTTCATCAAGAAATAGCTCCGACACGTCTCCCCCTGAACTCTGAAATTGTCGTTTTTACATTTCTATTTATGAAAAGCTTATACAAACATCATACATTATAAATATAAGTGAGCTTTAGAGGTATTGGTTGGTGTTCTTGTTCATTTCACACAGAACCAGTCTAGCTTTCCTCCCAGTTTAAACACATCCTGACTCCAGCTCTGAGGTAAACAAATGTCTTCCAAAACAAAGTACACAACAGGAAAGTGAAACAGCATCACCCAACACCTCCAGTCGTCTCAGTCATTCACACAGAAGACCTATGACATGATGCTGTTCTCATTAGATCCTCTCTGCCGTGTCGCCTCCAGTCACTCACATTGGGGAATAATCCATCTCGACTTGTGTGTCCTGATGAGTTGTTTGGTGGTTTTACATGGCTGACTGACCTGCCCTTGACCAATCCATGGCAGCAGACATTAAGCTCTTCCTACGTCTCCTCGTCTCTCCATGAAGAAAAACGTTTTGACAGAGTTGTCTGTCCACACAGTCGGTAACCTACATTATATAGTAAATGTCATTGAAGCAGGTGGCTCTGTAGCATGTAGCTCTGTTAGGGCTCCTTGATAATAAATGAGTCACCTTGTCTGTGTTTGAATATTCATAACCAGTGGACACTCCTTTTTTGACATTGCAAGGAGGGCAAAGTCTCTGAAAACATCATAAATACAAAACATACATAAAAAAATATGTCAAACTGTTCATATTGTTCTGAACAGAAACATGAGGACATTTCTTCCTGAGGCTTGCAGTAGCTGGACGCGCTCCATACCTTCCCGTTCTCTCTCCTGCTGTATGACTCATGACCTTGTTTGCTGATTGGCTCCGTGTCTCTGGTTTCCAGGACGACCACTCCATGTTTTTCCAGTTTGGTCCGTCCATCGAGCAGCAGGCGTCCGTCATGCTGAACATCATGGAGGAGTATGACTGGTACATCTTCTCCATTGTCACCACGTACTACCCTGGTTACCAGGACTTTGTCAACAAGGTAAATAAACACACATACGATACAGGAGGTGCATCTGTCATTATATTTATTATATTTATTATTATCACCAAGGTAAATAAGGAATATTATCTGCTAAGGTAAATGTATTCATCTCATAAAAACAGCAGGATACTTGACAGATAATGATTGTTCATTTTTTCAACCATAGACTCAAATAAGAGATTCACATTAGTTATTATTCATTTAGTCATTTGTGGACCAATCACAGGAGCTTTTACACTTACTGTCATTTTCACATGTTTTTCTAAGACAGTGATAAGATGTTTGTGTCTTTTATCTTTTGTAGTTTTGTTTATTTGTGTATCTTTTGCAGTTTTATGCATAAATAACAAAATGATCCTAACAAAGGCAGCCATTGCTGAGGACCTGATTGTCTGGTTTTAAAACATAATTCCAAGCGTTTAAATGTGATAAGGTTGGCAGAGACTGATATAAGTGGGGAGCCGGTTCCATTTTCTGATTGCTTTAATGGAAAAAGGCAGATTGGCCGAACATTTCTTTTTGAATGCAGCCACTCACTGAAGCCTCAGCCTCCTTATCTCCGGGCCTGAGCGCAGACTCTTTCGGGGGGGGGGGGGGGGGGGGGGGGGGGGGGAGAATGGTACGAGATCCTGAATAACTTTGAACATCAGACACACATTTGAAAAGAATAAAAAGTTACAGCAGTGACACTGCCTTGACTTTGAACAAAGTTACAGTCACAATCTGGTTTAAAAGAAGAAAAAAAACACACGTTAAGGTTAAAAATGAGGAGACTTATTGCACGAACTCCTCTAAGGAGCATTTCACAGTAGTCTAATGAGCTTTATGCTGAATGTATATCCACTGTCTCTACTCTTTATGGGGCAATATATGAAAATATATCAACAAACTGATTCAGAGCACAGGTGAATGAAGTTGAGACAAAGCTTAATCCAGTTCATATTTGTGCATCATGAATCTCATTGTCCTCTCTTACTCATAAAAACATCAAGCTCACATAAAAGATCCAAGGTTTCTTTTTCTTCTTTCAATACAGAAGAAAATGAGTGTTGTAATGTGATTTACTACTCACACAGAATGGTTTGCTCTGCCTGTTTTCCACTTTATATAACTTAGTTTGAATCGATCCCCTCCAGTAACATCTACTACTACTCTCTGACTCTCTGACTCCTGTGAAATACAACACAAATAAAAAGATGTCTTTAATCTAAATGCCATACAGGAGTTATGATCTACAAGTGTAAATTTATAGGCAATCATAAAATCACTTCCTGCTGCAGTATGAAACTATCTGTGAATGCTGTGCTGCTGGGGGATTACAGATGCAGATTAAAGAAATAAAATTGACACTATCTCCATGAGAGTGAGGATATAGTCCTTAGATTTGGGAAAAGATATTACCTAATCTTAAAAAAAAAACGAAAATCGACCAGTGCTTCCTACTCTCAGGAGATATGTAAAGACAGAAGAGTTTTGTGATCTGGGAGCTGGAGGAGGAGACATCTCAGTCAGTTTTGTTCCAGTATCTCTCCTCAACAACTGTATGTGTGCAGCCTACACCTTTTTAAAAAAAAACACATCTCTCTCTCTTTCCTGTGCAGATCCGCAGCACCATCGATAACAGCTTCGCGGGCTGGGAGCTAGAAGAAGTCCTCCTGCTGGACATGTCAGCAGACGACGGAGATTCCAAGATCCAGAACCAGCTGAAGAAACTGCAGAGTCCCGTCATCCTGCTCTACTGCACCAAGGAAGAGGCCTCCACTATCTTCGAGGTGGCTCATTCTGTCGGCCTCACAGGTTACGGCTTCACCTGGATCGTTCCCTCGCTGGTGGCCGGAGACGCAGACAACGTTCCCTCAGTGTTCCCTACAGGTGCACAGAAACACGGATCAGTAGGAGGAGTTATTAGCATTAAACAGAGATCTCATGTGCTCAGAGTAGCATTAGCACCATCGCTAATTGAATAGATGCACTCAATTAAATGTAGCATAGAAAGCTTGTTCAAGTTTTTAAATATTAAATCACCGTTGCCAAATTAATTGTGAGGCTTTGATATTAATAATAGTGTAAACAAATGAGAGCAAGCCCCCCCCCCCCTCTTCACTCTCTGTCTGAATCCACTGGTATCATTAACATTTTTCAGTATTAGGACCACTTTCCATAAAGGGAGTTATCTGAAACAAGTTTTTAAGGACAGAGGGTTCTATGTTATATAGAGTGTAACCCTTCAAGGCAAATTTGTAATTAATTATTTTGGTTTATTTACTGTAAATAACTTTTACTGCTTGGTACATCAAGCATCTTCCTTTTAAAATCCAAGATCCAACACAAGATCCCTGATGTTAATCTAGATAAACGTAGATGATATTCCTCAGTAATCATACAATCATTATATCTTTGTCTCTGAATTATGTGTTAATAGAAGTTAAAAGTTTACACTTTAACTTACACATATTTTGAAGCATAATATTGTTGGAGGCTCTGGAGAATATAACAGCCTTTATAATTAGCCTTTATTGTGCAATATCAGCATATCCGTGTATTGTATCATTGATTAATATCAATATCATATTTAACTACTTATATACAGTATAGAGGATATCATCGCATGGTTAAATAGAGTCCAGAGGTCAGAGGTCAATATAACATTGTATTGAAGCATGTTCTCGTCGTGTAATCACACCATGTTGCTGCGTACTGTTCCTGTTAACTTCAGGAAACTGAGTTTGTAACTTGTTTTGAAGTTCATTTGGTTGCAATAAATTGATATTTTTACAGCGACTCATTATCTAATATTCACAAAAACCACGAGAGCAACGTGACGAGCTTCACTTTTCTAATAATAGTCTGAACCCTCGGATGTTGTTTGGTCTCAGTTCAGGCAGGAAACACCTCACCTTGTTTTGAAGTGGCTCTCGCTCGCACCCTTCCACTGACCAAACACTTTATTTGAACTATGAACTATTTGCTCGAGCAGGTGACAAAACATATCACACTTTAACACGTGTGAAACCAGTAACAACAGCGAGGCGCTCTGAAAACGCAGGTTTGTCTTTTTCCAATAGATTTACGCTGCAGGTTTCAAATGTAAACACATAATCCGAACCAGCCAGTGGAAATGAAAAGCCTGGTTGTTTATGGGTGTTGACATGTGAGAGCCAAGCAGAACATAATGAGAGATTGTTTTCATGTCTTATTAAACCAGTATGAACATTTTTAAGAAAGTAAGCAGCTCCACTCAGGCTTGGAACAAATGAAAACATTGTAGGTATGATTAGGGTTTGGCCTCTTCGAAAATGCTTTAATTTTTGATATATATATCTATTTTTTATATCTTTTCCCCCTCCAGCTATTTTTCATTGTACTTATCCTCCCTCTCTTTCTCTTCCCCTGCTTTTAATCTTTCTCCATATTTCTTTCTACTTCTTTCCTCTGTCCACACATCCCTCACCTCACTCTGTCTCCCTCTCTCTTTCCCAGGGCTTATCTCGGTGTCGTATGACGAATGGGACTACAACATCGAGGCCAGGGTGCGTGATGCAGTGGCTGTCATTGCCACGGCGACCTCCACCATGATGCTGGACCGGGGGCCGCACACTCTGCTGAAGTCTAGCTGCCTTGGGACACCTGACAAAAAGAGCTCCAACACCGGCCACTCCAAGGAAATACTGAAGTGAGTCGATGCTGGCGGGGGGGGGGGTGGTCGGGGGCAGGAATGGAAAAATGTACAAATATTGGTAATGGACACTTAAAATGTGTAGTAACTGAGCAAATGTTTGCTAAACCTCATTCCAGAAAAGCAACTGTCCAATCATAGCTGAACAGAGGATACCTTGCAGGGCAGGACTGAAGCGGTCTGTAAGGGTCTGTAGTCAGACTGATACTTCTTTTAGACTTTCCAAAAACCCCCAAGAAGATAAGACCACCATCAGCAAAAGAGTTGAACCACACTTAACTTTGGCCAATCACATGCATGCAAGCACACATTCCTGGTGGATTACTCTGTAACGTGAACGTTGTGATGTCACTGTGACAACTTGTCTGTTACTACAAAACATCTGATAAGTCTTTGAATGCATTGATCTGTAGCTTCAACTCGACTTCCTGGATCGTGTTTCGTTATATCGCCGGCACTTAAACAACGCGCCCCCACCAACGCAGGCCCTTGCTCTGTTTTAATGCAGTGCTGTTCTCAGTCTGAACGCAGCCTAAAGAATGGATTCAACGGTGTGTTTATCTGCTCTAAAGTAAGCCGCAGTCGTTAGCATGCTTGGCTAACTACCTGATGTCTTACAGTCGTAACTGAGCGTTATTTCCAAAAGCAAGGGAACCTGACTGATACATTTTAGGGCTGATTTTAACTTATTGCAGATAAATCAAGTAATAGAAAGCCAAATGCATGTGTCTGAGTTATTTTATTAGCAGTGTTGCTGTTGTGTAGTTTGTTTACTGGGGAGAACTGGGATTGCAATGTTGGCAACACACTAATCCCTGTGAGTTTAGTGAAAGCATCACAGCTGAGCTAGTCTCAACTGTCATCTTCTCACACACTCAGCAGCGCAGCCTGTTGACTAATTTGATTTTATATTTATGTGTGAGACGGTCAGTAAGACAGTTCTGGTTTGTTTCCGTCAGTTTTATTTGTGACAGACGCTATAAAACACATTTAGTTCCTAGTTCAGTACATGTTAGTCCAGTTACAGTTGGTGCACAGAAACCAGTGAAATGAAACCTGTAGTTTGTCTTAAAGCTTTTAAACTGAGGCACAGTCCCCTTTACTGATGTCTGATGGGGGGGGGGATTGACTTGGTATTTCATTATACTTCATAGTATCACTGGAAACAATAAAAAGTCAGCTGGAAACTGAGTTTTCAACTACAGAGTTGAAGTGTTAGCGTTAGCTTATACTAGCTTGCTACAGCTGATAAAATGAAGTGTTAGCGTTAGCTTATACTAGCATGCTACAGCTGATAAAATGAAGTGTTAGCGTTAGCTTATACTAGCATGCTACAGCTGATAAAATGAAGTGTTAGCGTTAGCTTATACTAGCTTGCTACAGCTGATAAAAATGAAGTGTTAGCGTTAGCTTATACTAGTGTGCTACAGCTGATAAAATGAAGTGTTAGCGTTAGCTTATACTAGCGTGCTACAGCTGATAAAATGAAGTGTTAGCGTTAGCTTATACTAGCTTGCTACAGCTGATAAAAATGAAGTGTTAGCGTTAGCTTATACTAGCGTGCTACAGCTAGTGACAGTTGCCGTTTCAGCCGACATTAATCCCTGCTTGGCAGCTAGAAATTAAAAGTCTGCTTTTGTTTACTTTCATATGAAATTTAAGACCCATTGTTTCAAAAATAACTGAATTTCAAAACCTGCTGTCATTATCATTGTAAACTGCATATGTGCTGTGAGAGAATGGAAAGCATGACGAGCGTAGCAACAGTAACAAAGGCTGTAAAGAGTTGCTTTACTTGGTATTATCAGCACAGATCCTTCGTCGTCTGAGCTGTAACGTCAGATAAACAATCTGTGTTTTTGATGGAATATTGTTTTGAGTTAAAGCTCGGGTCCAGGAAACATAATCTTTACTGCTGGAAAAAAAGAGGGCAAATGAAAAATCAATGAGCCATGTTCACCTTGTTTTCAAAGCTTTGAAATTTATATTGGTGTACAAATGGAGCAGGGCGTCATGCACAATGCAAGAAGAGAAGAAAAGAAAATGAAATCTTTTTTAATTCACATGGGTCAGAGCCAAAGGAAGCGGTTGGTAAATTAACAGAAAAAAATGTAGTTTGGTTTTCAGTTGCTGAAGCACAGTTTAAAATATCAAATAAATGCAGCACACGTGCAAGCACACACACGCAGTACGACATAATCTACAAATATTCACAAATACTGCACACACACAGACATTCATACAGTACACAAACATTAACAATGTGGACTTCCCTGAGGAAAACCAGAATCTGTTTAAGCAGCCAATAAAAAGCCCAAAACATAAGATGAGCTCTCAGACTTAGAACAACATCTCGTCCTATCTTTATCTTAACCCACAGCCATCTTTAAAGGAAAACATCCTTCTTTTCCTCTTCCTCTGAACCTCCTTGTTTTCCTTTTTTTGGCACATTACAGAAAAGCAGGAGCATTGGTATTCAATAATTAATCCCCATTTAACTTCATAGGGCATGCTTTTACTGTTCACATTGATCGGAAATTCCACAGCTAATTGATTGCTCGGGGACAACCGGATTAATGCAGAAAGAGCCAAAGAACAACAGTAGGATTATAGCTAGCACACATGCAAACACACATGACATTTTACTGCTCTTTGGGGCTTGATCTAATAAAAGTTAAGAATATATTATGTATTTTGCCTTACAAATCTATGCACCTACCTGCCTTTCATTCCCCTTTTTTTACTAAAATGTAACAATTTCTTCAGTTTTTGTTTGTTTTTTCTCTGTCAGTTTGAATTTGGGGGATGTGAAGAACTAGGAAAATATTATGCAACCTCCCCTGCCACCACTGCATTAATCTCCAGGTTGAGGTTGATGTATTACTGTAAATTGTGGTCTTGTCTTTTACTCGTGTTCCTGTTTTTAATATCGGGAGCGCTTATGCGTGCCGTCTAAGATTCCGCCACCAACGGGACTGAGATAACAATAACCCCACAGTCATGAATATTTCAGCCCCCAGAGGGCACTTTGAGACACAGGGTTAGCTCTCAATCATCCTTCAGGCACACACCTGGGACTCTCCCATTGCTCTGTGTGTGTGTGTGTGTGTGTGTGTGTGTGTGTGTGTGTGTGTGTGTGTGCGTGTGTGTGTGTGTGTGTGTGTGTGTGTTTTTCAACCAACCATTCCATTTTTCTCCATTCGACTGAGGGAAGGTAGGGAGTTTGGATGGGTGGATGTTGGTGGTGACTCCAGGGGCTAGCAGCAACCTAACACACACACACACACACACATACTGTACATCCACCTATTCCATCCACTCACCCCGAGAGACAAAAGCAATAATAAGGCCATATGTCTGTGCGTGGTCCTGCATCGCTACAGGCCACAGAGGGCTGCATGCATGCTGGATTAGCATGCCATCCTGTCAGCGCTGATGGACGGAGATGGGAGGCCCCGTTGAGTCACGCTCTCAGATTTGGTTGGGGGCTGCTTGACCTTATGGGGGCACACACAAACATGCATACACCGCAGGCGCTCACACGCGCCAACACAAATAACAACACAAATAAGCGAACACACACACACACACACACACAGAGCTCTAGAGGCCATCCATTGTTTCCTGCCTGACAGAGAGGACAGGAACGCCGGGATAATGAGAAAATGTGCTCCAAGTGGTTTTGGACAAGACACTAAGGGGCTTATTTGTGTGTGTGTGGTTCAGGGAGAGGGATTGTTTTATTATTTGTTTGACTGTATATGTGTGTTTGTGTGTGTGTGTGTGTGTGTGTGTGTGTGTGTGTGTGTGTGTGTGTGTGTGTGTGTGTGTGTGTGTGTGTGTGTGTTGCGTTCAGATTCCCTCTCAAATCCCCGTGCTGATATACAAACGGTAGATATGATGTAAGTGATGATTAATGTTTTGTAGTGAGTTTGCTTTTATGTGATCTGACGAGATGGTGGAGTATTTACTACTGAGTACTGTAGAGTACTGTACTCTGTACTTACTGCAGATGGAAATATTGTTCTTTTTACTCCAGTATATGTATTTATTTGGCATCTATAGTTACTAGTTAGGTTTGAGATTAAAAATATGATGAGCTTATATAATAGATTGTATTTTTAAAGATCAAAGCAGTGCTCGCCAACCTTTTTAGCTGCTGATGTTTTTTAAAAAGCAGCATTTCTATGAATTATTAGCACAAAAGACAGATTTCTCTTTTAAACTTCTCAAATAGTTTTATGTAAATCATTGTTCAAGGGACCCAACCCCCCCCCCCCCCTCCCCCCCACCACCACAAAAACAAAAACAAAAGAAACCCACAAATTTGTGTAGCAGAACTTATTTCTTCTTTCCAACCTCATTAATCTTGATATTTTTCATTGGTATCATTAATCATTGGTATTTTTTTAGCACTGACTGGTTTCCTGTGTTTGTTTCGAGCCTCCCAGTTGAGCTCATAAGACGAGCGTCTCCTCAGGCCAGTCTAACACTCGTGCTGCCTCTCATGCATAGAAGACGACGGTGTTACTCTCATCCTGTGTCACCTTGAGAGTATTTTCTCCCCGCAGCAGGAGAGCAGTATTATTGCATTCCTTAAAGGCCACAATAAAAGTGGCTGTCTAATAAATCCTCGCTCTGTTTATTGGAAGGCGAGCAGGTCGTTTCTCAGCTTTTGGGCATCTAGAGCACAAATGTCTCTTTTCATAGATCCGTCCTCACATGGAAGGAGGGTCAGAGTATCACATTAACACGTGGTCACTTGTACATCATGTCACTCACAGTTTTCTGTTTCACTTCTGTCCATTTCATCAAGATGTCTGTCTGATACCTTTAGTTCCTGAATATTCTCTCTGTGATGTCTCTCAGCAGTCCGTTCTCACTGAGAGCTAAACGTTGAATCAGAAAGCCACCATGACTCTCCTCCTCTTCATTTTCTTCCTTTATCAAAAAGTCTTGATCCTAATTTTCCTTGTATACACATGTTGTAAGGAGGAAGGATTAGTGAGTTAAAGGACAGGATTACTAATATTGAGCATGAATTCAATTTTTCTCACTTAACTCTGTCCTCTCTTAATGATTCAAATGAACTCCTGTGTAAATGCCATAGAAATAACAAATCAATATTTCATGTGGCCTTTATAGCAATGTTCACTTATTGGATCAGTGCACACTAGTGCACATCTGTTATACTGTATTTCTGCCTCTGAGATGCTCAGCAGCTCGTGTGAATTGTTACACTTTTCAACATTATTGACACATTTTTTATTATGATGTTTTTGATGAGAAGCTTAGTTTTACTTCTGTTATATGTAAAAAGAAAGCTGGAATCTCCGAAATGTTTTTATTTGAATTAAAGCATCACAGCAACTCGTCAAAAGCTGAAAGGATTTTAGAGATACGCTGCAATAGGTCAGATTTGTCTGTGTTGAAGCCACAGAAGCTTTCCTCCTCGCTGGTGCTCTGCACTGGTATTTAATCACGTGTATTATTTCCTGTAGGTGAAATCCACCCTTACGTACAGTTACACTGTCATATGATTATTAAGATGTTTGCTGTATTCTAGCAGTTATTGTGAGACTGTCGTTACGTCAGTTGCCCAGAAACGACCAATAGTTAACCTCTTAGTGACGGGTGTCATCTAGCAGCAGTGACCTGGATCCAACATGTCCTCCAAATCAAACAGCCACACAGGTTGTTTGTACCTGCAGCCAGAACGAACCACTGGACTGTAATACGCTGCTTTCCACAACTGTTACAAACCACCGTCAAAAGATATTCAAATAGATCATTAAAGTTAGGCAACCTTCGTCGTGATGGCGACAGTAAACACCACGAATATCGTTGTTACGGTGTTTACTGAATGAAGGATCTCTAGTGTTGTTTTACTCAGGAGGACAGGCTCCGCAGTAATTCAGAGGAGGTGACGCTTCCTGTTTCAGAGTCGGGACAGTTTGTTACTATGAACTGTGATCATCCGCTAACCGTAACTCCGTGGTTATTATTATTTTTAGGCCACCTAACTTTAACAACATAACCCACATTAAGTTTCTCTGACCTTAACAAAGTGATCCTTTCAACCCAAACCATCATGTTTCCCTAAACCTGACCAGACCTTCACCACAATGTCGTCACATCATAAAACATCATTATGTTGTAACAGTTTTGTTGTTGTTCTGCTGATTATTGCTGACTAGAAAAGGCTTCTGTGTGTCGTTGTGGAGTCAGACGCTCAACCGACGTACTTGATCATGTGATCTGGAGGACTTGTTGGGTATCATGTGATAAACGTCGTCATGTGCTGCTGTTTCCTTCTACTTTAGTTGGTGATTGTCTGTTATACGTTCACTTACTGATGTGCACACGTACCGGAGTGCATCTGAACAGTGACGACACGTCTCTGATAAATCAAATCAGCAAAGTGGTTCATAATTTCCACTTCTGTCTTATTACATTTACCTGTGTGGCTGTTCACAGGTGTAGTGATCTACAGCGATAGTGAATATTAGAGAGTCATTATATCTGCTTTTACTACAATGGATTGATGCCTGTATGATTGATAACATCAGTAGCAGTGAGTTTAAAAAGAAGCTTTTCATCTTTGAATACATGAAAAAAAAAATACGTGAACTAGTAATTGGAGCCAAAAAATGAAATGTGCTGTAAATATCTAATATCTGTTTTTAATAGTGAATAAAGCTGCTTTAGGTGGACTCCTCCTTTAATGTCCCCTGCAGCCGTGTGTGCTGTCAGATGAAGCTTCTTCCTCACAGGAGTTATGTATTAATTAAACATCATTTTTTGTTTAAACTGCTTCAAGTCATTGTTTTTTATATACTTACATATTAATACGTTATATTTAATATTTTATATACAAGGCTTTTAAGGTTTGAGTTTCCTTGTGGCATCAAACTGTGGTGAGTTTCCACCAATCAGATGAGATCATCAGATGCATACGGAGCCCTTTTAAGAAATTACTAGAAAGGTTTTCTGTCTCACTATGAGCCATGTTCTTTATTAATATACTTTTGCATTAAGGACATATTCCTGACTTCACCTATAAAACAAAATATCTGATTGTATTCTGTGAGATCACAGACGGCCACTGAAACATGTACATATGAGTATTTGATGTGTGCAGACTGTGGAAGGTCGGTGTCCTTGCCTGTTAAGACCTTGTTCACATTAGAAATGAGAGAGAGCCTCTCTCTGCTACAGAGACTCCACAGGTAGCTGTCTGATGTCTCCTCCTCAACAGGAGTCCTCATGGGTCCAGATCACATGGCGCTCCTGCAGACTCACTTATTAAAGGCTGCAGCTCAAAGGGACTCTGAGGCTTACATCTTTCCTGTGTGAAGTCCACATCACTCTGCATGTGTATTTATGCTGTAAGAGCTGCGCCACCAGCAATAAACGAGTCAATAAATAAACAAGTTATTATATTTGTACATCACTGAAATTGAATATTTTGATCTGATGTTATTTCAAAATTCGGTGTCAATACCGACGTTTGGAGTAAAAGCCACAAAATCAAATAGACGAAAAGCTTTTAGTTTATAGTTGTAGTTAGTTTGTAGTTTGTCGCTCTCAGCCAGTCAGATATTTTCAGATCAAGTCCGTTTTATTTATATATCGTAATATAAGAAATCACAGATGTTCCTCAGGGGGGCTGCCGTTCCTCAGACGCTCGATCAGATCAGGAAAAACTCCTGAGAACAACCTCGAAGAGCACCAGAGGAGAGATCCTTGTTTTATATTCAAAAGAACACAGAAGCTTTAATTGTCACACATGCTGGCGACAACACACACACATGCTGATCATGTAAGTTATTATGAAGTTATTATAAGTAGATAAATTATTAACAACCAGATCTGTCATGTAAATTATTCCTCTGTGAATTTCCTATTAGAAAATAACCATTCAGTCACAGCGATGCACATACGCTACATCACACCATAAAATTATTTAAATTAAAAGCAGAAAATCTGGTTCACATTCAAAACACATCATTCAACTTCATTTGGCCGGTGGCGTCGGCGTCGGCGCCAGCGTCGGCGCCAGCGTCGGCGCCAGCGGCATGTTAATGGTGACGTGGCCCCTCTAGTGAAATGGTTTTGTTCATTCTAAAAAAAAAAAAGTATATTATAATATTTTAATATAGATTATACCTGAACAAAACTGCATTGAATAGAAAAGATTGTAATGGTATATGTTCTCTGTAGTGTGTTTGTTAGCATCCTGTGTGTCTTCTATGTTAAGCTGTTGTCTGCTAAACACTCTTATGTGAACCTGTTTTAACTCAAATATTGAGGGTTTTAATGTATTGTATTCACACATCCCCCCCCCCCCCAGTCCTCAGTGGCACAGCTCCTACACCATAACGCACCGTGCATTAACATAATTTAACATATTCTGTCTCCTCACACAGTCACTGCTTCTATCCTACATGACTTGTGATGTGAAGTGCACATTTCATCAGTATTTGGTAACTCTTCAGAAGCAGGTCTTCTGCAGTCATCCCAGATTATGAGTCATCCACCCAAACCTGATACAGTATGTACGTGTGTGTGTGTGTGTGTGTGTGTGTGTGTGTGTGTGTGTGTGTGTGTGTGTGTGTGTGCACCACAGATTCCTTTATACACACACACACACACACACACACATATATTTTTACATCCCTGCATTGCAGCGACAGAGAATTTGTGACCCTGTTCAGCTTCACTTGGAGATAAAAGAAAGAATTCAGATAAGTCATATCAAATGGCTCTGAAATACGTTTGAAGAGATTTGAGAAAAAAAGGGGGGAGAAAAAAAAAGAGGGATTGTGTCCATGGCATTGATGATTCAGTGTCTCTGTAACTAAAAAATAAATTCCCCTCACAGCCAGTGATTAGTTGGGGAACAGTTGGTGAGCGAGGCGCACACAAGCGCTGCATATGGCTGTGATCGAGCCGCATGAGGTTCTTTTAGTAGCTCATCCTGGTTGGGTTTTTATTTTTTTTATTTTATTTTTTTTTTCCTCTTCCAGCAGAGTCAGAGGGGAATTCTGACATGAGAAGGGATCAAACAGCACATAAAAGCTACATCAATAGTACAGGGCTACAAAATGATAAACAGAGCAGCCTCCTCTGCTGTAAATTCACAGCGTGCTTCCATCTTTGTGAGGCGCAGGTTAATGTACGGGCAGATGAATCCTATTGATGTGTGATTCGATGCGCTACTCAGAGGTGAGATGGAGAGATTGATCTGAAAGTGAAAGACAGCATGAGGGGAAGTGGGTAAACACTCAGGTTTATACTGAAAAAATACTCCTTTCTCTCTTTTCTCTTTCAACCAGCCTCTCTCCAGTGAGATTACTGTTCCCATGGCAACGCAGCTGATTGCATGAAAATTGCTGTGGTTGTGGGTGCCATGGCAACACATTACATTACATTATGCCGGTGTTAAGAGCCTCCCCGTGTCCCTATGTTTGCGGTTTTTCGCCGTATGCTTACACATGCCAGCCAGTCATGATGACACATGAACACACATTCACACACAGGCTGCTACTGGTCACATGGGTCGTCACGGCGTCGTGGCAGCAACAAGTTGGACCTCGAGCGCCTCCACCCACACCGCCTTGATCTTTTTGGTTCCCTATTCAAACTGAGATTATGCTTAGGAGGCTAATCCCATGTTACACGCGCATTACAGCACTTTCAGCGTGCTAGCCAGCCAGTGTGCAGCAATAGGCATTTCATGGAGGCTTGAGTCATATTATTGACTTGCTCAAAGCATGTAGCCTACTTAGGTCTGTGTGTGTGTGTGTGTGTGTGTGTGTGTGTGAGGTGGTATATAAATATAGCTGAAGACATTACAGATAGAGGTACTGAATGTTCTAGTAGGAGGTACTTGTGATAAAATCTTGGGTAAGTTTCAGGCCCATTGCTCATCTGTTGTCTTGTGAATAGATTTATTGTCTTTTTTTCACACCGTTGACTTGGTTGGAGATGATGGTGGGTAAATGTGCACGGCACCTCCTTTAAAAAAATCTACACACACACACACACACACACACGCGCACACATGGCCCCTCACTCCTTGCATTCAGACAAGATATTTATTTCTCCAGTGGATTGTTTCAGAGGCAGAGCGTCTCCATGGTGATGGCAGCCCACAGATCAGGACGAGGAAGAGTGAGGGAAGGAGGCGGCAGCGAGAGAGAGAGAGAGGAGAGAGAGAGATGATTCCAGCTTATCTGCTGCTGCTATACACTTGTTGACACACATATATGCTGATATGTATTCACACAGGCGGTTAATACACTCGCCCTCTCTGCTCCTTCCCTCTCTTCCACCTTTCACTCCGGGTTTCTTGTTGCTCTGCTCTCACTTTCTTCCACCCCCCTCCCTGTGCTCGGTCTTTATCTCTCTCAGTCTATCAGGTGGCACATACTGTATGTTTTACCAGGCTTTAAACTGGGTCATCTTTTAGAACATGAAATCAATTAAAGCTAAGGACTGCTGCATTAGAAGCAGCAACCTTGCTTTTAGTTCATCATGAATTAGAATAATTTGCTTCTGCTTTTTCTCTTTTCATCATCATACTTCCTGAACAACATTTATGTGACTTTATTGTCTTGTTGCCAAGATAGAAGCTACAGGACATGTTACAGAACATATAATAATACAATACCAATATTCCAATATATACATACAAATATACATATACATCCACACAAACAATAAAACACATCATATAAGAAGAGTAATCTATGATAATCTGAGCAGATGTAATCTAGAGGATAATGTGAAGCTCTGGGGTGTCAGATAGATAGAAGTACCAACAGGTTTCCCAGAAGAACATTGCTGCTGTTACTCTGCCAAAGTATTTGAATTGAAAATCTGACAGCACTGAGTCATTATAAATACCAGCTGTGCATTCTTTATGAAATGAAATGTTTTGGCTTGATATTTCAATGTTCAGGACATTTGAGAATGTTTGTAAATGAGAGTCAGTGGTGTTACTCTGTGTGTCACATGTAGTGATGAAAGCCCTCATAAAGCCTTTTAGCCTCTTTCAGCTCATTGTTTTGGTTTTAAGGCCCTAAAATCTAAAAGCTCTATAAATCCACTGTACGCTACCTGCCAAGCACCAAACAGACAGACACAGTTAGCAACTAGCTGTTGAACATCGTGTAAAGTTTAGCTGCTTAGAGACAGATATTTCCTGCAGGAGGTGGTGGAGACCAAAACAGAGCTAAAAGCAGAGTCAATGTTGGACTCATATTCACAACGACTCCAAAATAATGCTGATGTTGCTGTTGCTAAGGCAACTGTTTGTTAAAGCCACAACAACTTAATGTAATGAGGTGATAATATATCAATGCTGACAGCTTGTTTGCACTGTTCCCAATAATATTCAATGATGCTGAAAGTCTAAGGCTGTAATAAGTGACAGATTTTGACATTTCTAACTCAAACTTGAACTTTAATTCTCAGGTACCTCATGAATGTGACATTTGAAGGCCGTAACCTGTCGTTTAGTGAAGAGGGCCACCAGATGTTCCCCAAACTGGTCATCATTCTCCTAGACAAGGACAGACAATGGGACAGGGTAAAGATCCTCTGTACTCCTCTCCTCTCTTTTTCAGTTTTTTATTTTTCCAACCTCTGATATGTGATTTATGTCTTTTTTTTTCTTTTGGAGTGTCTCCCTGCCACTTAAAGTACCTGCAACAGTAGCCTGTATATCACACAGTCCTCCTCCCACTGCAGGTTGGCAAATGGGAGCGAGGCTCTTTGACGATGAGGTACCATGTGTGGCCTCGCTTTGAGCTGTATTCGGGAGCGGAGGAGCGGGAGGACCACCTGTCCATCGTGACTCTGGAGGAGGCACCATTTGTCATCGTGGAGGATGTGGACCCGCTCAGTGGAACCTGCATGAGGAACACCGTGCCTTGCCGCAAACAGCTCAAACTCAAGTGAGAATTTTAAGTTTTTTTCCCCTGAAGACGTTCATTTTTCTCTCAAATGAGTAAAAAATCTGATTTGTTTTTTACTTTGTGAATCCAAGATGAATATTATAGAGCAAAGAGCTGAAAATAGATTCTCAGTAAGACATTAAGACATTTATACATCAATATAGCTGCAATATGATTTATTTCAAACTTTTACCTTCTGCATATATACAAAGTCATTTGTTACACCTATCAAATCACCAGCAGTTATAAAAAGACATTAAACACTATCTGTACTGCAAATGCTAAAAAGCAAATATAGAAAAGGATCAGTAATGAATCATGTATGTGCAGAGAGGATTATTATTATTTTCCTGCGCGTCTTTGTCTTATTTGCTCTTTTTTTTCTTCATTGGATTTTTGGAGCAGCATCTACTTCATCCTCTCACAATCTCTGGGTGTCCTCTGATTACCTCTACTCACCTCCCTGCTGCTAACTAGATCATTGTCTTGGTTTCTGTCGCTGCCCCCCCTCCACCCCCCCCCCCCCCCCCTTTGCCCTCTTGCTATCCTTGGTGTGTGATAATGAATTTTCCTCATTGGCCTCCTTTTCTATCACTGGCCTACCTGAAATCTCCTGAGGGTGTCCTACATCTTCTGGCTCAGTGGTTTTTTTATTGACTGATCTTTCACCCTGTTCTTTCTCCTATTCCCCCTATTCCCCTTTTCTCCCTCCCTCTGTCTGTCTCTCTCTTCAAAGACATTTTCACACACAGCATTTCAGAGATAGGCAGCAATATGCCACAGAGAATATGCAGGATTTCTTTCAAGCCCAAAATAAAACTATGAGCCAGATGCACAGAGCTGCGTAGATTCAGGACTTAAAGTCTCTGAATGCACAAATGCATAAATATGTGGACGCAGCCGTGCGGTCCCAGTCAGATAAACCCCCGTGTTCTAATTATTCCATGTTATATGGAACATAGTAGCTCAGTAATTATGAAGGTTGTTCACTTGTATGAGCTGAACTCACAATCCCACAACACAAAAACAAAACACACTCAAACAAACACATTTTTTCCTGGTCTGGTTCTGGAAACATCTGAGAAATGTGCCAAAGCTGCCGTTGTGTCGTTACCCACAGCTGTTACACACCTGTAGCTGTTGAGCCAAGAACAACTCACTGATTGATGACACACAATTTGGTCAAATTTGTGACTCAGTGCATTATTCTTAGTCCCAGTTACTGTCTAATCTGGGTGATAATATGTAAACCATATATAACCATAAATCATGCTTGTAAAACATGGATGTTAATGGACGCTGTGCTTAAAAATATGGCTCCAAAAAGTCCTAAATCTACCTTTTGCCATTTTCCTTCTTTTGCCACATTGCTTTTTCACACTGCTCTGCATACGTATGGAGTAATAAAGCATGCATGGATGTACAGAATTAACCATTATTTATATTTTTAGATAAATCTAATCTGTAATGACCTGGTTCAGTTTTTGGTTGGAATGACTTTCTGTCCTCTGTCTGTTGAACTACAAGCTTTATAAACTTTAACCCAAATAAACTTTGACGCCAAACGGTTGAAACTTTTTCTATGTTCATCCATCTTTACTTCCTCTCTCTCCTCCCTCTCCATCTAACCTACCAGCAACCAGACAGGTGATTCAGGGATTTACATCAAGCGCTGCTGCAAAGGTTTCTGTATCGACATCCTGAAGAAGATCGCCAAGGCGGTCAAGTTCACTTACGACCTCTACCTGGTGACCAACGGCAAACACGGCAAGAAGGTCAATGGGACGTGGAACGGCATGGTCGGAGAGGTGAAGACATTTCTCTTCCCTTTAACACACAGTCACTCTGTGTTTTCATGTCTGCATGACTGAGAGACAGTCTCTGTCTACACATGTTTGAAGTCTTCTGTATGTATAGAAGAGGAACTGTTGTTGTGATGAATACCAGAGAGAAGCAACACCTTTACATCGGCTGTAAACAGCTTAAAAATACCCTCAGTGACAGTTTGGTCCACACAGACCTGCTGGCTGATCATGAACTTCACAGCTGCAGAGCTTCATACAACCATTATTGAACCAGCAGAGACTAAGTACAGCATTATACATCAAACAAAATCATATTTGTCGTGTTTCTCTTGACTTTCTGTTGAATACAGATCGACTAACACCATTACTCACCACGACTGCAGGTCTGTGTGTTTAGTGCCGTCCATTTAGCATGTCGCGCTCAGTGTTTATAGCAACCCTACAATCATTTCACTGTTTTCTAAAGTGCATCCAGCAAAGCCTCCCTGACGACACGCAACACCAGCTTTGATTCAAGACTCAGTGAAAACAAATAATAAATAGCTGCTGCAAGTGGCAGAGATCAGATTTAACATATGTTGTTTATTAGAGCAGAAGTTGCTGTTTCAGATGGACTGGAGGAGAGAAGTTGGTTTACAAGTGTCTATTTCTCATTGGTTTGTTTGAGTGAGGTCATTTAAAAATCAGCAACTTCAGGGAGAAACTGTTCACTAGAGCACCAGCCTCCATGCTGGATAAACTAGATAAACTCTGGGTCCTGAAAATAAATTATATGGAAGTTTAAAAATATGAATCCAGTCAGTCAGTGTTGACCAGTTGAAGACAACGAGAGCTCATTACCTGTGAGAAGAAGACTTCAGAACACCACAGATATGGATTCATGTCTGAATTATATTTCTTTTAAATATATTGATTATGTCTTCTGTTCATTTTATCAACATATGTGTATTTGTTGTCAGTTCATTCTCTCTTTTCCTTTGCTCATCAGTTTCTGTTATTTTCCAACATTTTTACTGTGAAGCAGTTTGCAGCTCACTTTTCTTCACAAAAGGAGGACAGTGCACTACTAGACTACTAGATTACTAGACTACTAGATTACTCTTTACATTTTAAAAAACAATTAAACAAGCAAGAAAATATGTTAATCTAATAATAATAGAAACATAACCACAAACAGGGAGAGGGTTTTTTTATGGTGCCCAAAGGACTTTATGATCTGGGCTGATTATATTGTCTGAGTGTTGCTCCTTTTCTGTTAGTTTCCCGCCGTCTCTGTCATGCCATCCAGCACTTGTTCCCCACAACCTGGCCTGAGGGGAGGCTGTGATCAGCTCCGCACAACCTCAGGAGGAGGACAACGAGGCTCCTAATCAGAGATGGAGAAAGACATGCGTGTAGAGAAAGAGAGAAAGAAAGAGAGAGAGAGAGAGAAAGCAGCCTGAGGGAAAGACCCACTTCTCTCCTGCACACATTACTGCACACATTAGACGTCCTGCACAATGCAGCCTTTACAAATTGATGTGATGTCCGGCATAATTGATTACGGCATAGAACAAGCGACTTTATGATCATCTTAAGAACATAGATGAGTGAAGATGTCCAGGGTAATGTAAAATGATCTTAACCCTCCACCTACTGTAAATCAGATCAGAAAATTCCTCAAATATACATCAGCATAGGAAAGTCTATGCAAATGTGCAGAGCATGCACACATGGATTCATTAGTCAGTGTCCTTAAAAGCGTAAGCAAGCAGCTAATGATTTAATTTGAATGAGGAGAAAACAGGACAACAGACAAAGGAAAACAGAATGAGAGAGAGAGAGAGAGAGAGAGAGAAGAGAGAAGAGAGAGAGAGCAGGCCTTTATGAAAAACTGTGACAAACAGAGAAAAAAAAAACAGTGCGTAGGATTCCTGCTCACTCTGGCATACATATCCCTTATTAACACAGTCTTTTGTGCTCCAATTTTATTCATGGCCCGAGGCTTCAGAAACTTAGGGCTAAATATACCTGAGCAGACTCAGAGGGAGGCTGGTTTGGTGGGTAGCCATACGCTGACCCACTGTAGTAATGATCCTCTCGTCCTCCTGCTTCCCTTCTTCTTCCAAAATAACCAGTTCAGGACAGTTGGCAGAGACGGTGGCTGGCGGATGAGCTGCAGAGACCAGTTATTCTTCCCGTCACGTCCCTTTTTTTTACTAATCTGTTTTTCAACACAATCCACTGACCTTCGGTGTTTCCCTCCCGTCTCTCTGTGTCTGTCTGTGTTTGACCCGCAGGTGGTGTTGAAGAATGCCCACATGGCGGTGGGTTCGCTCACCATCAACGAGGAGAGGTCAGAGGTTATCGACTTCTCTGTGCCGTTCATCGAGACGGGAATCAGTGTCATGGTCTCGCGTAGCAACGGGACTGTCTCCCCCTCCGCCTTTCTTGGTGAGAAGAAACGCACCTGGTGCTTCTGGCAGGTGTCCAACACACAACTGAGAATACTAACGTGCACAAAACACAGTACAGTCACAGAAAGAGATACAAATAGATGGTGTTTGTCATAGATTATATGTGAAAACTGTAAAGTAGAGTACGGCGCAAGTGGTAGAAAATGTGCCCATTTCAATGAGCACATGTGTCCGTTCACACCTTCCCGCCTTCCTCTCCAGAAGTGTTTGTTAGCGTTCACACAAACTCAGATAAAATCCATAAATCTGTTGCTCTGAGTGCACAATATACAAATAATCATGTTGATACCAGGGGCTGATTTTATAACTTTGTTTCATTTGATTTAATGAACTTCCTGTCTCTGTCTCCCCACAACCCCTCACTCCTCCCCTTTCCGCTTCCTCTCCTCCTCTACCCTGCTGCCCCCCCCCCTCTCTGTCCCCCCCCCCCCCCTCTGTCTTTCAGAGCCCTTCAGTGCTGATGTCTGGGTGATGATGTTTGTTATGTTGCTGATGGTGTCAGCCGTAGCTGTGTTTGTGTTTGAGTACTTCAGCCCGGTGGGTTACAATCGCTGTCTGGCAGATGGACGAGGTGAGAGGAGTGCACACACACACACACACACACACACACACACACACACACATACATTCGCCTAGTCAGACCCAGTCAATGCTCCATAAAGGTGACAATGAGGTCCATGTTCATGCAATCTGTGCTAAAGGGAAGACTTACTGGGCAGGTTTTGTTACCTTGAATGCTCCATTCAAACAGAGACCTCAATGTGCTAAATTACTCTGACAATCCCTTCTGAATGAGCCACTGGAGCACTGGGACTTTCTACTCCATGTCTCGGAGTGCTTATCTACATCTACAGTCACTTAAGCTCTTTCACTAATGAAAAGGATCATTGACAAGAACCAGATAGGTGATCTTAAGTATTCTTAGCATCACAGTGTGAACAAAGGCTCCTCTGTTCTTGCATTACAACGTCTTTTTTTATTGTGCCATTCGCAAATATTACACCAGTGTTACAGCACTGAATCTAAGGTTGTAAAACCGATGAATACACTTTAGTAGATCTATTACCATATATTGAAAATATGTGTCAGGTTTAACGGTGTCTGACAGTACGGAACAACACAACCCCGTTGAATCACATACGGTGAAATCAATTTGCCCATCAAAATCAATGGTTTAGATTCAATCTATTTTTTATACACCCAGTTCTATTTGACTCTCAGGATTGCATGAGCTGCTGCAATGGCAGCTGCTCAAGATAAAATTTGAGAAGTGTTATATTGCTGCTCGCAGCCTTTTCGTCAAGGACCACAGGGGGAGAAGAGTAACGGTGTTTCCTACCGTAGTGTTTTCTGAATTTCTTCTTCTGTCACAGCAACAGTGTCAGAAACGTTCCCCAGTCCATGTGTATAGGATGTGTGGTTTAATCACTAGGTTATGTAAGGCTGTTGTCCTATACTGCTGCTCCAGCTGTAGCATAATTGTAGCCTGCTGTGTGTTCATCTTCCCCCCCCCCCTCCCCCTCCTCTTTCTTTCTCCCTGTCTCTGATGCCAAAGAGCTACAGTAGGTAGTGCTTCCATCCTACAACCTTGTCATACTGCCATAGAAGTAGGTGGAACAGAGTTAGTCTGTAACAGTCGGTTGTCACGGCGGCGGCTGGAAGAGTGGATGTGGACCGTAGAGCACATCCTGCGATCACTGACAAACTAAAGGACGGGAATAAATCTGGTCTTTGTCACTGCCATCAATCAAGTGCCTCCTACAGCAGTGGTCATGAGTAAATGCAGATGAAATGAAGTAGTAGCTGTGATCAGTGTGTCGTCTTTCTCTCTACCTCCTCCCTCCTTCGCTCCCAGAGCCCGGCGGTCCCTCCTTCACCATCGGTAAGGCCATCTGGCTGCTTTGGGGTCTGGTTTTCAACAACTCTGTTCCGGTGCAGAATCCCAAAGGTACCACCAGTAAGATCATGGTGTCAGTGTGGGCCTTCTTCGCTGTCATCTTCCTGGCCTCCTACACTGCCAACCTGGCTGCCTTCATGATCCAGGAGGAGTATGTCGACCAGGTGTCGGGCCTGTCAGACAAAAAGGTGTGATTTTTGAGGCAATGTGAGGGTTTGTGGGGTGGAGGAGGAGCAGGTGTGTGAAAGTATGTAACGTGGGGCAGTGTGAAGATGAGTGTGGATGACTTCCTCTGTTTCTTTGAGTCGATGTCTAAATCTTATTCAGAGTTGCATCTGATTGTTTTCCATTTAGATTTGATTCAGTTTTTGTTTTTTCAATTAATCAATTAAATACTTAGTTTGTAAATGGTCAAAATATTGTGAAAAAGGGTTAGACGTCTTCATCTGCTTGTTTTGTCCGACCACAAACACACACATCTGAGGAGCTGCTTGTTCAATTATATATGGTATAAATAATTCATAGATACCCAAATTGTTCGTTCATTTTCTGTAAATTGACTTTATTCTTTGCTTTTATATGAGGAAGTCCTCGACACATCAACTTAAACTTACTGAGAGCTGAAAGAAATGAGATGATCCACTGATTAGTGGAACAACTTCATATTATTTGGCAATTATTCTGATGATTAATTGTATAAATGATTTTTCATGCAAAACTGCCAAACCTGACCTACTTCCTGCTCCTTCATTGTTAAAATTGTTAACGTCTTCATTGAATTTGTCTCATGTGATAATAAAGTTCACATGTTTGGACTGTTTTGGAGCTAAACTAAACTTGAACTTTAGCATTTCTCATTTTTTTCTGACATTTTATAGAAGATGAGAAGTTGAGAAGTGGCAGCCTTCTACTAATCATGTCAAACTATTGATTGTGATGAACATGGTGATCTGATGTTTGTCTCATTGTGTCTGTTGAACACAACTCAAAGCATTTAGTTAATTTTAAGCTTCCAAAAGCATCGTCCTTCACTCCTGCTCAACAGTGCATTAAAGGCCATTTGATGCGGCTCAGTGCCTTTTCCATGCTAACGAGCACTCCTCTGTCATTTTCTCTGTGTGGTTTCTTTTCCGGAACCCCCCCCCCCCCCCCCCCCCCACAACAGTTCCAGAAGCCTAACGAATTCTCGCCGCCATTCCGGTTTGGCACGGTGCCCAACGGGAGTACAGAGCGCAACATCCGCAACAACTACCCGGACATGCATGCCTACATGACCAGCTTCCACCAGAAGAATGTAGATGAAGCCCTGTACAGTCTGAAGACCGGGTGAGGGGAGAGACAGATGGGGGGATGTAAGGAAGGAGGGAGATGAAAGGATCTCAGCTGTGAGAAATGAGGGTGTTATGGAGCTGTGAGGTCCTGTACTGATGCAATACACAGAAAAGATGATGAAGGATAAAGGGAGGGAGACAGAGGAAGAGAGCTTTCTGGGCAAGTGGGTGGGCAGCCAGTGGAGTTGTGTATCTGCCTGCCGCTGGCGCCCAGAATAGCAGCGTAACCTGTGGTTGCTGTGAAAGCTAGCTAATATTCACTCTCTCTGCCCTTGAAAGCTAACTAATATCTTCTTCTCCTCTTTTCCTGTCTCCTCCTGTCGTCCGCTGTTCTCATCAACCACTGCTGAAGAATTTAAAATGCAAAGCGGTGATGTACCTCTCATATTTGGTGAAGGTTTGAGCCGAACCACCACAGAGGCCCGTAGAGCCCCGAGGCGCCGTTTGATGGTAGTTTGTCACCAAGCTGGAGACTGTCATGTCAAATTTATCTAGAAATGGATACAGGGTGTCCACATCCTGAGACAAATCCTGTCTTGTGACCAATTTACTAAGAAGATGTGGAGCAATAGTCATACTTGAGCCTTCAGTTAAATTCTTGTCTTTTTGATAAAAATATTCTCAGAACCTCCAACCTTCTATAAAACAGGAAACCCAGGAACAGGGACTGTAGTTGTCCGACTGTCAGCTGTCCAAACGAAGGCAAAAAACATTTAAAAAAGAAGAGAATTGTATTTGATTGATTGACATTTACTTTGAGCGTCCAAATTCTAAGTGAAACATGTATTTTCTAAATTGTGCTCTAAACATTTTCACAATTACACAAAAATGAAACAATATTTTAATGCTGTGCTAACTATGCTAACTATGCTAACTATGCTAGCAAAACCAGTTGACATCAACTGATCAGTTGACATATATGGAGGATGTAGATTCCAGTAATAAATAGAACAGTTCTGAAAATCAACTATTTAAAACTATTTAAAGTCAAAACTAACTAAACAAACTTAAACAACCAGCTCAGACATCTTACCTGTAATCTTACCTGTAATTAGCACCAAATCACATTCTTTCCTGGAAAGTTTCAAGAAATTACCAGGAAATAACAAACAGACATTAATAGAGGTGTAAATGACAGTTAGGCAGCATCACACTGTTGCTCCATAACCTCAATATAAAAGTTCAGACCTTCATTTATTTTCTTCTGACACGTTTCCCTTCGCAGCAAACTGGACGCCTTCATCTACGACGCCGCTGTGCTGAACTACATGGCGGGAAGAGACGAGGGCTGTAAGCTGGTCACCATCGGGAGCGGCAAGGTGTTCGCCTCCACCGGCTACGGCATCGCCATCCAGAAAGACTCGGGCTGGAAGCGAGCTGTGGATCTGGCCATTCTCATGCTGTTTGGAGACGGTAAAGACTGGAATGTTTTCATATGCATTTAAACGCCTCATACGTAGTGAAAAAGGTATTTAAAGCAATAATGATAATGTTGCCATTTAGTTTTTCTCTGTTGCTTGTTGACATAAAGTAACAAGTCATGAAATTACAGCTAAGAGCTTTTACATTCACTGTTAATCGCCACTTTAAATGGAGAAGTTTAACGAAGAGTAGCAATAATGATTTTAATTATGTACTATTTGTATTATAATAAACTCTCAGTGAATATCCTATAAATGCCCAAACATCATTATGCCATGCAGGAGGTATAATATGTGAATATCATATCAAATAGATATTTACAAAACATTACTATTGTATCCTTCTTTTACTTTGCTCAATATAAAAAAAATCATTTCTTGTCTTGAATTTGGTGTTTAAGAAACAAAATGATCACACAGAAATGTTCCAGACTGATCAGTGCAGTGAGGTTGGTAGAGTCAGAATGGATTCAGCTGTGACTCAGACGGTGGTCGCCGCTGGTTCTAGTGACCTGCTGCTAGATCCAGATAGTCGATGATGCTGTCGAGCTGCAGAATGATGCCTCCTGAGCCCGGTTGGTACAGTCTAGTCCTCAAAGGGAAACTTTGGTGTTTTTCAACCTGGACCCTGTTTTCCCATCTTTTTGTGTCTAAGTGACTAATGGGGACAACAGTTTTTGAAATTGATCCAGTATTGAGCGAGAGCGCCTCAGCCAGCAGCCGCAGAACGGGCTGAGATGTAATTCAACAGGACAACAGCTTCCTGTCGATGTACGTCCAATCAGAGTGCTGGTTTCTGCCACTGACTGGCTCACATTGTTATTATTATTATTATGGAAAAGACCATACAGAGAAATGTGGCTCATAATTTACAGCTCGATGCTGACTGTTGGTCTTAATCACCAATAGTCACCTGATACCTATTTTTATTATATTTCTGTTTATTTGTTCATAACATAGTAGGACTTCAGTTCTACTGTAAGCTTACATTCAACTCAGTAAAGCAATTTAAACATTTACAACTTGAAAGTTCGTTATTGACATTGGAAACAGCAGTTTCATCACAATGTCCACTTACTTTTTTAATGCTTTCAACCATATCTGGAGGTCTTCCTCGGCTGATAGTTGGCTCAGTTTTCATGTTATCACAACAGGTTTGTATACGGCATGAAAAAAAGCTTTGAAAAATTAAGTAAGTAGATCTGAGTGTCTGACATCATTATGGAAAGGACCATAAAAAGAAATCAAACGTTTTTCTTTACCTTTTGCTTATAATAACTATTTGAGTCTGTCAGTGGCAGAAACAAACACTTCTAGAGGACGGACATTGATGATGCTCCGTGGCCCCGTCAGCTGCAGCACTCTCACTCAATACTGGACCAGTTTCAAAAATTGGTCACTTAGACACAAAAAGATGGGAAAATAGAGTCCAGGTTGAAAGGTAGCAGCTACTGTAGCAGTGACAGTTTGAGTGTGGAAGGAGTTTGTTTATTTGGTAACTCAGGCGGGGACATATTGACCTCAACTGAAGATATGTAGAGGGAGCGCCGTGGACGAGATTAGTCTTGAAATGCTGAAGCCTCTGGATATTGTTAGACTGTTGTGACTGACATATTTCTTCAGTGTCACATGGATTTCAGGAACGGGGCCCATGAACTGCCAGACCGGGGTGGTCAACTGATAAATCCAACAGAGAAACCTTAAATATACTCGAAGTCTATATCACGCGAACAAAGGCAGCTCATCAAAGGGTTTGATGGTGTAAACCACATGCTCATGTTTACAATCTTATATCTTGTCTTTATTCTTATTCTCTAAATTTGACGTACTAACTGGTTTAGAGGTGTGGAGACTGGTTCTCAGATGTGTCTGCTGAAAGCAATGAAGTCTCACTGGCTGTGAGAAGTGATATACTGGGAGTGCAGGAGTTGGCACATTTGTCCTGTTAGTGTCTATTTCTGTAGTATTGTGACACCAGCTGATTAATTCAACAACATGGTGGCAATATCATAAATATTATGAATATTTATACAAGGAGGAGGTTGAATCTGAAGTGTGTGTACAGTGAGTCGAGAGACTGGTGACACCATCTGTAAAAAGATACTCTATATGCAACAGATACTCTTTGTTTTGACCCCCAGCTGTTGTTGTGTGTTTTGGGTAGTGACAGAAAGAAGACAACAGAGTGTCTGTCGTCACTCAGTAGTGCACTGATCCACCAGGGTCTTGCTCCTGGTGTGGATCCACTTGGTGCCTCCATTAGAACGAGTTCTGGTCCTGAATGACTCAGAGGAGACGTTGTGTTTGGTGTTGATGCAGGACACAGTGGAGGGACATCTCCCATCAGCGTGGATGGACTAGATAGAGACTTATGAAACCCCCCCCCCACTGAGCAATAGTCACATAACATATCTCTAAAGAGCATCTGCTGGTTGAAAATTGAAACCTGCATCTGAACTTCAGTAGTTTGTTCATGCAGGAGATGAAATGAAGCTGTTTAAAACACTTCTTAAAGCTTCAGATTTGCATATTAAACACAATATAACAGGACACTACGGTTTACAAAATATTACAAGAGACCATCAACCATCATTCATAAATTCTGCGGTCAAAATTATTTAAATTGTCCAACAAAACAATCGTAATCAAAAGATCTACTTACTTGATTTTTCAAAGCTTTTTTTCATGCCATATACAAACCTGTTGTGATAACATGAAAACTGAGCCAACTATCAGCTGAGGAAGACCTCCAGATATGGTTGAAAGCATTAAAAAAGTAAGTGGACATTGTGATGAAACTGCTGTTTCCAATGTCAGTAACGAACTTACAAGTTGTAAATGTTTAAATTGCTTTACTGAGTTGAATGTAAGCTTACAGTAGTACTGAAGTCCTACTATGTTATGAACAAATAAACAGAAATATAATAAAAATAGATATCAGGT
This sequence comes from Thunnus albacares, assembly GCF_914725855.1. Taxonomy (NCBI): domain Eukaryota; kingdom Metazoa; phylum Chordata; class Actinopteri; order Scombriformes; family Scombridae; genus Thunnus; species Thunnus albacares. Next base: position 861,012 of record NC_058108.1, on the reverse strand, counting down.
GACTGTTGGTGATTAATACCAATAATCACCACATGTGGACGTTCTGCACAGATGAACTTTACATCATACGGGCCGTCATGTCATGCAAATGTATAATTTGGGCTTTAACAGGTTCTAGAAAATGTTAGAATATGAATAGATTATATAACATATACTGTGTGTTGATCACTGACAAATAACAAGAAAGATAACTTTAGCATAATTTAAAGGGGACCTATTACTCTTTTCCTTATTTTCAATGTTACACTGTCAGATGTTCATATTAAACATGTCCAAAGTATCAAATAATGAGGTAAACATACCTTTATATAGTTATATATAATATAGTACAGTATATACTATACCTATATATAGTATGTAGAAGTGATCCCCATGAGTAAAAAGCACCGGCTTCACACTGATCTTAACACTCCGTCTCCAACAGTTTTTTCTACTTTCAGCCCGATGATGGACGTCTTTTTATGGTCGTCTGCTGCACACAGATTGTGAGTTCACTGCTCCACAGTCGCAATGAGCCATGACTCAAGTTGAACTGTGAGTGTTTTTCCATCACACAGCAGGGAAAAGTAAAATAAGTAGTTTACCTGTTTCTAACTGATCCGCTGAATAAAGAGCTCCAAATATCTCCATATGTTGTTGTGTCGACCAGTTTTTAGCGCCACTAACGAAGCTCCACTAATTCAGTGAGGAACATGTTTCATTTCCTGTAAATTCTTCACAATAAAAGTCTCCCATTATTTAGTCATTTAAAATCTTATAAATTGAAGCAGTAAAGCAGAAAATGTTGGGTTTTCATCAGCAGTAACTTAACACAACTCTGATATGGCTGCCCCTCAGCAGGCTTCCAGAAAGCTGGCCAATCAGAACAGAGTGGGCTCAATGGGAGGCGGGGCCTTAAAGAGACAGGAGTTAAGACTGCCTGTTAGAGACAGAGGCTGAACTGAGGGGCTGCATAAAGGGCCAATAGAAGATAAATAAGGAGTTTTTTTTTAACTGTGAATCATGCAAAGCTACTCTAAAAATATAGAGCTGGGAATGAGCATCATAGGTCCCTTTTAAGCATCAAGTACAGCCATGTTATTGCAGTATATCCTGTACCTCTTCATGTATGACAGGAAAGGTCTTTCTGCTTATAGAGAATGAGTGGGGTTCAGTGGGGAAAAGGGGCAAAGTGGAATAGAGTAATTTGACTTTTAACTCATCACCAGCCTACTTTTGCAGCACTTTTTGTATCTCAGAGAAAGTTACACATAAAATAAATTCTTGCCTTTGGAGGATACACCTACAGTTAGAGAGAGGTACAGTATGTTCTCCATACTGCTCACCATCTGCCAGGTCGCATATAGTATAGCACGTTCACACACACACTTGATGGCCTGCGATGTGCTATCACTTTCCATTCCGGCATCTGTGATGGATGAAGGGGTCAGTGCAGAGAGAACATTCACCTTGGATTAGATCCTCAAGAGCCAGATCGACTTCGACCTCGACATACACTGTTGGAAACCTCTTGAGTGATGTACGCTAAAGTGCCAGTCTGTGCATGTGTGTGTGTGCGTGTGTGTGTGTGTACACATGGGATACGTTTGTGACATGTGACTGTGTGCCTGCTTGAGTCTGTGCTCCCTAAAGATCAGGCAACATGTCTGCTTAAATTTACCGAATGGAAGTAAAGTCTTATTGTTCTGCCAACTGTGTACATGAGGCCAACACATCCGACATTAGCTCTCATTACTTCATGTCGACTGTTTGGCTGTCAACACACATACGTTGGGTCAGGTTAAGAGATCAGACTCATCGATGTTTGCTCATGTGTCACTTCCTGTTAGAATCTAGAGCGACGGCCTACTAACAGGAAACCGAGTGTCGCTACATGGGAACAGATACAGGATCAGGGTGAAGATGCAGAGAGGGTGAAGATGCAGGGGGAGAGAGATGGAAAACATAATGGATAAGAAGGATTATAGTAATATTGATTTCAGTACCATGATAGATTCTGCATATTGATCAAATTCTTTTGTCCAGTTTAAGTTGTTTCACATTGTTGAGCCAAAAACAAGCAGTGTACATCCAGGAGAGCTTCCATCTTGGCCTCATCTCACTGAAATCTGCAGGCTGATAAGAATTTAAGTATTTCTTTCAGAGAGTGAGATGAAGAAATCCTGTCTGTGCATTAAGTACGGAGCTGTAGCTGGGAGGCCATTAGCCTAGCTTAGCTTTTAGACTGGAAGCGAAGGGAAACAGCTAGCCTGGCTCTGTCCAAAGTTAGAAACTGCACCCACCAGCACTTCTAAAGCTCATAACACATTGTATCATGTTTGTTTAAAAAGTAAGTCCACACTAGAATTTAATAGGCCTCTATAGATTGAAACCCAACATCACAGCTGGGTGTCGTCACAAGTACAACAGATCACACCTGACCACATCCAGCTGTGATGTAGCATGGTACTATAGTGCCACACTACATCACTGCTGCTCAGGGTGTGAAAAAAAGATGATTAGACTGTTTAATCCATACATGAACAGTTTGTGCTTTTACAGGGAGTTGAGTCCTTTAACTATTTCTTGGCAAACAACAGCTGGACACAATGACTTCCTGATGTCTTGTTGTCACAGTGAGGTTGCCACAATGCATATATTGCATCTAAGGCCCCCTAAACCCAAACATAGTTGTTTATACAACTGTGTTGTTTGTGTATCTCAAGAACTGTTCATCCGATCTCCGTCTTACCTGGCAGGTGTTTTGCTGGGAATCAAGGAAGTGCAGTGTTGATGTGTGAAGTTGTTTGGATGAACGGTTCTTGAGAAATATATAAAAAAATACCTCATAAACAATGTTGATTTGCTTCTTCTTCTGCCCGTGGAGCGATACAGACAGCGCCACTCTGCCATCGCAACCCACACTGTGGTCAGAGGTGGGATCACATCCGTAATGATGAGAACGAACTGAAGAAGTTTAGAGTTAAGCTCTAGGGCAGGATGTCTCAGGCACTACAGTTCATCCGATCAACCTCAGCTCAACTCAGAAGTATCCAGTACTCCAGATATCCTGCATGTGAGGCGTTTAAGGGACGAGCACTGCACTAGTTTCACAAGATGCTGAAACAATGAATGAAAATAGACACCTCCCTAAACATGTTGCTGTCTTATTCTGTATGTTTTTGCCCAAATGTTTTTCTGTTTCCTGCTCATCTGCATGAAAACAACTAATCTAGCACTTTTCTTTTCTCGCTGAGGTTGTGAGTAAATCTTAGTAAGAACTAGTTAACAGCTGTCTAAGATAAACTCACCCTCACTCATCTGCACAAACATCCATACAGACAACAGTGTTATGCAAGCATTGGGAAACTGTACATAGATCTCCTTGATCTCACACAGACACAAACAAAAAAACAGACCAATGGTGCAGATCAAACAAATCTCTCTGGACATGTCCTCCCCCCTTAGCTGTGCCCCCGGGGATGTGGAACTGAGGGGGACACATTTTAGGGCGGAAACGCTTGTCACATGACCACGCACACTTCCTCCCTGAGGACTGTCAGGTCCCAGCAGGCAGTTGTTTTTTTCCCACAACAAGGAAGGGTTAGCCTTGCATAAGCAATCCTTAATGAGGATGATCCTCTGGAGGCCGTTAAGTCAAAATAATGCAACATGACATTTGTTGCATGTACATAAGACCTGAGCTGTTTTTGGCATCAACTCCCCATCCAAAAAAATGTGTCCTCCCTTTGTGGACTCACACTTACATGTTCAGATACCTACAGGCAAACCCATGTGAGCGCGCAGGCTCTCTCTCGGTCTCATGTACATACAGACGATACAGTAACCTGCATATATGTGTCTCTCCGTCCTCCAGGTGAGATGGAGGAGTTTGAAGCCTTGTGGCTGACGGGCATCTGCCACAACGAGAAGAACGAGGTGATGAGCAGTCAGCTGGACGTGGACAACATGGCAGGGGTCTTCTACATGCTCGGGGCTGCCATGGTTCTGTCATTCATCACCTTCATCTGTGAACATTTGTTCTACTGGCAGCTGCGCTTCTGTTTCATGGGCGTGTGCTCCGGAAAGCCCGGGGTCACCTTCTCCATTAGCAGAGTGAGTGGACTTGTGTTTTATTTTAGATATGACCTTTGTCCTCCTGACAGAAAGATCACAGAAGTGGCTGTTTTAAAACCACTGGCTGTGGTTGAGGTGTATCGAGTCAGTCAGGGGATACGATGACTCACCTGACTTACCTGTGGCTTTTTGAGCTCAGACAGTCATTTAACAACAAAACAAGAGTCAAGAGCATCCTGCAGTATACAGTACAACAATGAAAAAAAAATGTCTCAGTCCGACAGGAATTCTGCATTTCCAGTGTTTGTAACCCGATCTTAGTGAGTGGAGCACAAGATTATAATAATATAAATACAGTTGACCATCACTTCCAGGTCAAACGGCCCTACAGGGCTTCTCAAAGTACAGTCAAAGTACACAGTCAAATACAGATGTGAGGCACGTTTTCTTTCAGAGGATACCTGTACTCTGATGAAAAATGAAGAAATATTTGATGGGAATAATTGCTTTGAAATTTTTATATAGAATTTATTTTCATAAATTTTAATTTATTCAGAATTTAGGTTCATTCAGAAACATTTTGTTATGAAATGTATTTAACTGGAATTTATGTTGTGAAATGTAATAATTCATCACACAACAGTAACACAACTAAGCAGTGAAGTCTGTGAGGTTTATGGTGCAGCTGACAGTAACTCTGAGCTTGTAATAACCTCATAAGGAATGAATAATATAATATATACTGTAACGATGAACACTTACTCTAAGTAAAGGTGTCAGTATGCTCCAACCAAACTAGTTTGATGGGCCTCACTGGAAGGCGGGAAGAAAGGCGGTGAGATAATACTGTCAGACAGTATTTCCTGGAGGGCAGTCATTAATTTTGCTCTCAGTTGTTCACACGAAAATTAACAGAAGTAATTATGTGTAAAATGAAAAAAAGAGAGTCCGAGGAGAGAAGTTAAAATCCTGCTGACTGTCTCAGGTTTGGACACCTGGTTACGCTGCATGAAGCTGATGTTCCTGTTGGATTGTAGATAAAAACCTGTTTCACCATGATGTCACTAACCTTTCTGACTTTATAGGAGTCAAGAGTCGACATCTAGAATGTGGATAATTTACTAAAGCATCATAACCAATAAATAACTCAGGCAACTATTTAGAGACATTTTCACAGCCTCTTCACACATTAGGGGGGGGGGGGGGGGGTGTTTGCATGCACATTGTCTCAGTTATTATTTGCCTGAAAAAGGACACCAGTGTTTATGTGCTTGGTGTTCAGGCTGAAGGGCTTCTAATTGTAATGTCATTTGGTTTACGCCTACTCAGACTAACCTGAAATAACTTAAAAGACCAATCTGGCCTCCAGCAATTAACTTATTTCTTTATCCTGCTGCCTTTGTGCAGTGTGAAGCAGCAGTCTCATTGTCTTCAAAGCTATACACTTACTTTTACTTCTTTATTATGCAATCAAACAAAAAGGTTTGCAGTCAGAAATAGATTTGAGAGTAGAACTCTGTTTTACTGTGATTAAAATGCAAAAACTAAAAAACCAAAACCTTTTGTTTGTGAAACAAAACTGTTGAGCTGAATTTCATGGGCGGAACCTACAGTGAAAGACGTAAGACACGCCTCCATTGTAAGACACGCCTCTATTGTAAGACACGCCTCCATTGTAAGACACGCCCCTATTGTAAGACACGCCTCTATTGTAAGACACGCCCCTATTGTAAGACACGCCTCTATTGGAAGACACGCCTCTATTGGAAGACACGCCTCTATTGTAAGACACGCCTCTATTGGCCTCGAACGAAACGACAGCTCGGCAACATCCACAGTAAGTAAACGTCCACGAAGAAGACGGAGCAGGAAAGAGACAGAAAATCAATGCAGAGAGAGAGAGAGAGAGAGAGAGAGAGTCCCTCAAAGGGAAAAGGATTCAAAAAGAGCAGAACA